>NW_027508733.1:20087500-20447500 GCF_051911475.1 Siphateles boraxobius | reverse complement strand
ATTTTGCGTGTGTAGGCCTACCACAAATGCTGATTTGCAATTTTTCCATGGCCGCGAGAAACCTGATATAACCATCAGGGGTGTGTTTTATAATTGTTGTACTTCACTGTATGTTTGCGATATTTTCTTTTCAATATAATATGTAAACAAATGCGTACAGGTAAAATGATGCGTCCCGTATCAAACGGGACGGGGCTGGATTTGTCCAGTATTTTACATAGGCCCACACATAGTTAAATAAAAACATAATGATTTTGCAGTGTTGAGAATACTAATACCAAATAAAAAGAAATCAATTTCACAATAAGTAGCTAGCCTAGTGGAGAAGCTCATTTTCGCGTGATTGCATTTTAGCGGCTTCGTTTCCATAGCGACAAGTCTCGTGAACATGCGCTGTAAAGCTGTGCGTTTTTTAATCCCTTGAGCGCTGTTCGGAGTCTTTTTGACCCCAAATGACGTTTGCTGAAATAATAATAAATAAATAAAAATGTTCTCTTTGTCCAATGACATGAGACTTTGTACAGTTGTCAACACTTTCTAGATCTACAAATAATAATAATAAAAAATAACCCCAGGCAACAAAATGTAATTAATTTTTGTAAAACAAATGTAATTTTACTCAGTTTATTAATGTATTTACTCCATATTTTAAATGTATATAAATACATATATAACAAAAACAGCTTTTTATGTAAAATTCACTTTATAAAAGACACACATTCCTAACTTTTATTCATGGTGATAACATGGATAATTTGACAGTGTACAATTTTTGCCCACCTTTTGGAAAATGGCGTTTTAAAAGTAAAAGATTATCACTTGAACCAGTAGATAGCTGAGCTCCGCTATTTGCTATTTGACTAACTGAAAGACATTTTTTTTTACAAGTTTTTCTTGTTGGATTTATATCTACATATTATGAAATCACAAATTTAACAATAACAAATACGTTTTGTCAAAGTTTTGCATTTTTGGTGCTGAAAAAAATCTGTTTTTCAAAAATGTCATTAGGATTAGTATCAAATTAATTTTGTCTGACCCCGCTTAGAAAATTGACTAAATTTATCCTCAAAATCAGAAACAACACAGAACACACATAGACAGAAATGAAGTGGCACACTTTATTTTGTAGAATTGTTTGAAAAACAGATGTTTGAAATAGCCTAAATAATAAACTGTAAAGACTCCAACTTTTAGCTTTGTAACATCTTGTTCAATGTTGATTCTAATTATAATGTAGCATTGCAAAACTTTTTGGGGGGATTGGGGGCCGTGAATGGGTGTCCCTTATTTTGCCACACTGAAGTTGGCAATCCTAGTTCGGGGGGCAGGGGGTCCCCGGTAGTTTAAAAAAAAGGTCTCCGGTACAAAACGAGTCCCATGGGGGGCTTAAAATACCGCGGCAACAGTGTAAAAGTAGCCAACTTCCGCACGGGAAAAAATAATAGGCTAATTTTGCAAACAAAAAAGTAAGAATGCGTTTTGGCTATTTTTGAGCCAGCACATTCTGTTGTAGGCTACTTGATTGTCACACATTAGCACATGCAGAACTATTTCATTGTCCTACCGAAAGAACCGTGAGTAGCAACACTTCACAATCATTCTGCCAATGTGCACCCAACTGTTTCTGGGTGGGGTCATCGCTGCCCTGCAGGGGGCCTCAGTCTGCCGCATTGTTCAGTATGCTAAAGAGGAACATATGGTGATAGCAGTGTTGTGCTAATGTACTGAGTACTACTTAAAGCACGTGATATTCTTTGAGGAACCATTAACAAGTGATACCAAGACCAGTATCCTATTTGCACAATCATTGCTGAATGCAAAGCTTAAATATTTTAGCCTATTCAATGCTAATAAATTCAACACTATTTTAAGTTAAATATACTTTTAGACCGACATATATCTTATTTTATGGGATTGTATTAAATTTAATAAGAAAGCAGAATTAGTTTAATCTTTTTAACTTCTCAATAGCACAAGTTATTCGTGTTTTTTCGAGTTATTTGTATTTTTTAAATCAAGAAACAACAGCCTTTTAAACGTTTTACATTAATTTTACCCATTTTACGTTTAGGAATCCTTATGAAGCAGGATTTCAAGACATTTTAGCAAATCTGCATGCTGTGAACCTAAAGTATGGGGTTTGAGTTCAATAAAGATATAAAAGAAGTTGCTATAAGTTCATCAGAAGCCTATACAATTATAATCACATGTCTAATTGAAAGGAAACATAATATAAGTAGGTTTCAAAATAAATAAACTTTTTGTGGCAAATAATATGGTATATTATTGAGAACCAAAGTCATGGTTAAGCCTAAAAAGAAACAGTAGAGTGGATTCAGCATTAAAAAGTATAGCCTTGAAAGATAATCCGTTTTATTTATTAGCCTATGTCGTGATTCTTGCAAACAATGCAAACACTACTGAATTAGAAGATATGAATTCATATCATTCAATCATATCATTCATTCATTTCATTTAGTCAACTAGCAAATAGCGGAGCTCAGCTATCTACTGGTTCAAGTGATAATCTTTTACTTTTAAAATGCCATTTTCCAAAAGGTGGGCAAAAATTGTAAACTAAACCATGTCAAATTATCCATGTTATCCCCATGAATAAAAGTTAGAAATGTGTCTTTTATAAAGTGAATTTTACATAAAAAGCTGTTTTTGTTATATATTTATTTATATAAATTTAAAATGTGGAGTAAATACATAAACTGAGTAAAATTATTTTGTGGCAAATAATATGCTATATTATTGAGAACCAAAGTCATGGTTAAGCCTAAAAAGAAACAGTAGAGTGGATTCAGCATTAAAAAGTATAGCCTTGAAAGGTAATCCATTTTATTTATTAGCGTCGTGAATTAGAAGATATGTTTCTCTCATTGATACAATCAACCTCTAATGTTACCACTATATGCATATTGAAAAACATTGATTGATTCGTTATGGTTATTTCATTAGGGTTTTTGTCAATGGCCTATAGGATATTTGATCATACAATGCTATATTTAAAAAGATTCTAGGCTACTAGTTAAAATTATAGTAAACATATCATACTTGTAGCCTATAGATTAAACAAGCATTGCAATGTGGCATAGCCAGTCTACATCCAAATGCATTTTTTTAAAATATTGCAAAACTTTATGAAACAACAATAAAAATGTTAATTTTGCTTATTAGATGGTTTACTTATAAGTTGGTTTAGATCTTATCAGAAGGTATTTACGTAAGATTATATAAAATCTCTCTTTGAGAACAAGTAATATCTTTTAGTGTACAAAAAAGAGTGACAAAAGGTATTCTTTATTCATGTGACCTGTGACGCGACGAGAGTTGACACGCCCCCAGTGATCTGCAGTCACGTGAAGCATTTAAACCGGCGCCATTTTCTGTGCCCGGTCTCATTCTGCCGCAGTCGGCGTCGCGTTCTGCAACCTTCCTGTGTCTTCGAGAAAAACTGTGAGGTAAGGAATACAGCAGCTTCTTTTTTCTTCATCAAACGTTCTTTCAATGGTAAAATGAAGTGTTATGTCCTGTTGTTGCATTGTACTGATGTTTAATTTGTCATTTTAGTTAATTGGTATATAAACGAAACGCGTTTTTCGTGTTCTGAGTCTTTAAAATGTATATCTTAAAGTAATTTTTGTTTTAATTGCTGTTTTTAATTATAATGTTTCACATGTGGTGTGTACATCGTTTTGGGTCAGTCGGATTAGATGGCTTTCTTTGTTCATGTTGTAGCTCAAAAGCTCTTTGTCGTGACCTAGTTCCACTGACCTACTTTTCACAAAGCCAGCCCGTCTAATATCGAATGGATGTGTTCAGTTTGACTTTACAAATAATTTTATTCGAAAATCTGAAGTTAAATAGTTCAAACGGTTTTGAAAAGACTAAGCATTTCTTTGTGGCAAAATGGCTGCAGCACGCTGTGAGGAAGAGGAGGGGTGGGTAGAAAATGGCGCTTCCTTCTTGCGCACTTTGAAAAACACGATGCGACCACGCAGTTCGACGAATTTGCCTCCATTTTACTTCCGTTCAGCCCTTATTTTACTATTATGTTTATTTTTGTCTCTTAGCGTTTTATGCGTGGTAATATTGTGATATATATAATAATAAAACCTTTTTTTTCGGCAGAATATCAATCATGTCTGACGAGGGAAAGCTCTTCATTGGTGGTCTGAGTTATGATACCACGGAACAGTCTTTGGAGGAAGCCTTCTCCAAATATGGAACCATTGCCAAAGGTTTGTTCACTTATATTTTTTGTTTTTAAAATAATTGTTTTTTTTTTACAATAATTGTAATTTTGTTTTTACAGCTTTATTCATAATTATGCGCTCCTTTTGTTTTAGTTGATGTCATCAGGGACCGTGAGACCGACCGTTCCAGGGGCTTCGGCTTTGTTACGTTTGAAAATCCAGAGGATGCAAAGGATGCCATGGCTGCAATGAATGGAAAGGTGAGGAGATTGATGCCTTTAACGACTATAAACCTGAATTTAGTCAAGTGTACACGTTTATGTAAACTTGAATAATTAATGGTGTCCATTTTGTTGCCTGCTGATTTTAATCGATTTAATATTAAAGTTGTGGTTCAACTAAAATAAACTCATGTAGGTTTGAAACAATGTGAGTAATTTATGACAATCTTAATTTTGGGCAGCCTATCCCTTAAAGACCAAATAATAAGTGACATGAAATTCATTAACTGGAGCCTAAAATGCATTAATCATAAAATGCCTCTTTCTTGCAGTCTGTTGATGGCCGCATGATTCGTGTTGATGAAGCCGGCAAATCTGGTGGACGGTCTGGTGGATTCAGAGGCGGTTCTGGAGGTGGCAGGGGATTCTTCAGGGGTGGCAGAGGAAGAGGTTTGTATTAAACTTGCATGCATTTGCTAACACATGGCGGTCTAGATGCCATGTAACTATCACGACAAAGCTGATGGTCTACCTCAATGGATGCATCTTGAATGTCTTGCTTGCTCATGTCATGTTGACTTTGTATGCTAAATTCTTTCTTGGTTAAACAGGCGGTGGAGGATACAGTGGAGACAGAAGCTACGGTGGCGACAGGAGCTATGGTGGAGACCGCAGTTATGGCAGTAGTGATAGAGGCTATGGTGGAGGAGAGAGAAGCTATGGCGGAGGTGACCGTTCATACGGTGGTGGTGGAGGAGGAGGAGGATACTCCAACAGGAGTGGAGGGTACTCCAGCGGCGGCAGTGGGTACAGGGATAACAGGTGAGGGATCTCTTACGGTTGGAATGGTTGTGCAGGAGGAACAGTTTTTTTGGTATTGTAACCGTGAACCCCTTAAATATGGCAAATATTACTTTTGGTTTTAGGAGCCAGGGGGGATATGACCGCTCTGGCGGATCCTACAGAGACAGTTACGACAGCTACGGTATGTATTGCTTGATTGATTACTAATTTTTACTAGTCAACTGCACCAATCTGCACCAATAGATCTCAGGCCACTGTGGTGTTAGAATAATGTCTAGACCTAAGCAGAAAGAGAACTGCCATTTCAACTTTTGAGATCAGTCAACTTGGCTGCTTTATCATGGAACTGCTGACCACTATCCTAAAAGTCATTTTTCAATATTAGCGACTAAAGTCGGTTTTGTGCACTTGATCAGAATAGTCAATAAGACCTTGTTCGAAAAGAATCATATCATAGTGTCAGTTCACTTTTTGGAAAGGATGTTCACAATGCTCCAGTGCCTTTACACTCTTGCCTACTTCTTGTCCTCAGCTTCACACGAGTAAAAAAAAATCCTGATTCCAAGATCCATCCCTACTACGCTGGCTGTATTTAAAAAGATGCGCTCTTCGAAGACCTTTTTTATTTTTACTTTTTTTCTTTACGTTTTGTGTTCTGGTTCAAATGTTCTATTAAAGACAGACTCCTTTTTTACCGTGTCAAGTATCCGCAGGATGTTCCTCTCATTTAGGGGCTGCCTAAAATCCATGAGCATTCAGTTACTATAAGACTTTCAAGCCTAGTGAGGCTTCCTGTATCTGCCATTTTTTTTACCTTGCGATTGTTATAGATGCTCACAGGGGGTTGAAATTTGTCTTTGTTTTTCTTTTTAGTATGTGTTTAAGAAATTGTCTCTGAAACCATGCGTGAAAATTCACCTGTCCAACACAGCCTGATAGCTTCTAAGACCAATTTCCTCAAATATCTTTGGACCAATTTCTTAATATCGGCTCACTGAAAGTGCTAGGGGCATTTGCATTTAAACTGAATTTTAAAGCGGCAGCTTCGCCATCAGAAAATATTCTAATCCGATCCTCCAGTAGAAGCTTGATAAGCTGTGATGTGCCCTTTATGGCTCCTTGCCACCTCCATTTTGTGATGCATTCCTTTAGTGAAGCAAGGCAGGCATGTTGCGTTGGAGTTGTCTCCGGCAAACCTCCTTGATGTTGCTAAAGATTTGTAAATATTCATTATCCAAAGAGTAAACCACTTCAGTGGGTCATTGAGCCTCATGTTAGGACTAATGAACCACAGTACTTTGCTCTTTGCACAGTCTAAATTTATTTTTAATAGTATGCTCTACTGTGGACTGAACTTATCCTCTTAAATGTCAAGGTTTTGTTCCTTCTTGGAAAGAAATGTGCTCTGTTTCTGTATATCAACACCTCAGAATCCTTTTTCTTTTTTGTATTAATCTGGCTTCATGAAGCCCATTAAAAAAAATGGTTGGAAACTGCTCTGATTTATTTTGCCTCCGATATTAATCTCAATGCAAGCCAGATGAATGTTTTGGAATGGCTAGCTGGGAATTTAGCTTCTGGGATCTTAAATGTTCATCTAGGAAAATAAAATTTAGTATTTGTTCAGCAAACAAATATGAAGATGAAACGTTGCTGTTATGGTATAGCAAGCAATGGCTCTGTATAATGCTTCATTGGATCCAAGAGTTCTCTGCTAGCAAATTCGGAAATCAACAATGTCCTTGGAGAATGAAGTGTTGTGCCTTCCGACTCAAGAATCCTGAGATGAAAGCTGCTCTCTTGACTAGGTCATTTGTGGAGATAGGCCTGTAATGTGAGGTAAAAACTTTTGCTCTCCTGTACGCATCCTACAACAGTTCTCATTGTCCATGTTTTCTTCGAATATTGCCTCGACCAGTGATCTATTACGTCTGCAGAATCTAGTCAATCCTGTTCCACTTCTTCCCCCTTTAAAAAGAAAGTAACAAGCTGCATGACTCGGCTACTTTTTATAGTGCGCTCGTGTTTGGTGGAAAGTACCTCACACCGCCCTTCAGATGAGATGTTTAAGTCCCTGTTCTGATTGCAATTTTTTTTGTCTGCACCCACTTAAAAGACTCATCTTTTTGTCACTAATGTCAAAACCAGACTTGAAAATTTGAGATGTAGCCTTTGCGTCGCCTCATCGTCTTTTGAGTGATTCACTATGGGGTCCCTATAGACATGCCTGGTCCTTTTTCAACGTTCTTAGTTTTGTATGAATTTCTTGCTTGTTTAATCTAGAAATGTAAATAGTTTATGTAAAAAATAAATGCATGGTTCTTACAATTGTTGTCCCCATCTACTATATAGTAAAATATGCTTTTATTTTCCAGACTGATGCATTGGACGTGTTGCATTTGAGAACTAGTGGAGGAAACTCACCTTTCAGATGAAATGAATTCATTTTCATGGTAAAAATGAGAGGTATGCAGTTGCTCTTAAAATGCACGTTTGATTTAATAACTAATGTAATCTCCAGATGTACTACTGTAATAGAAATGGGTGTTTGAGTAACAAGTTTCTTTTGATGTATGCCATTTATTCTAATTTTAATTCTTTTCCTCTATTTTCTTTCTTCCCCAGAGCTCATGGAAAGCTGTTGTGCTGATGAACTCATCTCTCCATGATCGCGTCAAAACACTTGCTAGAGACGAACAATCGATCGTCTAGATTGAAGTTTGTGCTGTATTTTGCTGAAAGTGGTTGTCACAATGGTAACGTCAACCAATAAGGCTGATTGTTACAAGGTGATGCAGTAGAAAGGTGTTCATTTTAAAGTCTTGAGAATAACAAAGGAATTCAATAAAGTTTGTTTACACTATTTTGTACAGTATTTTGCTTTACAAGTTTATTAGCATAGGTTTTTCCCTTGAGGGAATTTTAGCAGTGATGTACACTTTCACCACAAGGTGGCAGTAGTGGTTCTCAAAAGTTTTGACTCCAAGGCACCCCATTTCCCGTTATTTTACCGGATAAAGATTTTTTTATAAACATTTACTCTATTTCTTCCAGAGGTATTTTAGAGCTTAGGGGGAGAATTCATTTCATCACGAATTCACATGGAGTTTGATTTGCACCACTCTTTCAGATCTAGAAGTCGCATATAAGGCTACCATATTTAGGTTTGATGACCAATAAAAGTTAGAAATTCCTTCAAATAAGAACTTTAATTTATATATATAATGCTTGTTTTTTAAGATGGAACCGTACGAAATGTCATGATTATGACATGATCATGGTTATCAATATCATAGTATATTGAAAGTAACTATATACAAAACTGAAATCATTTCACCAAGTTTTATATTGAAAAATGACTAAATTAGCTGCACTTAGTTTGCATAAGCATTAAAATATTTACAATAGCTGTATTTTAAATGAATTATAGCATAATGTTATCTACCAACATGTACTACTAACCTCATTTCTCAGCCTTTAAACTTTTTTTTAAGTTAATTATTGGTAATTTAGCTGCGATGGCAATAATTCTAAATGTCTTCAGAATTGTTTAGATTTTTTAGAATGTTCGTTATTTTACTGGTTCAAATGAACAGCTTTGCATAATTCAGCCCATTTTTCATATTGGTCAGAACAAAAATGGTAGACAGGCTCACTGTCTTCCGCCGTGATTTTTAACACAAGTCTACGTTACATTCTGCGCATGCGTGAGACTTCACTTAATGCAACTACAGTTTTAATAATTAGGGTTATATGAAACCCTAATACTAACCCTCAGGGATTTAATACTGGTTTATCTAACTGGTAACCATTTAATTCCTACCATCTTGAGCCCGCCTTGGAAGTTTGCTGAGGCCCCATAATGGGCTCCGGCCCTCTGGTTGAGAACCACTGAACTACTGTGTGAATGCTTGGTATGTACATTTTAAATGCAGAAAATTAAATGCATTTTAGACTTTAGTGAAACAGTGACAAGATTAAGCCTTTATTTTGAAATTGCACATTTAATGTTACAGATGTGCCGAATGTTGTACATTTTTAATAGTAAAACCAAACATGGATGATTGAACCAAACAACTTGTTTTGAACTAAATGAGTTTATCCAGGTTGCCCTTCCATGTTTCATGTTGGTGCAGAGCAGGGATTCATTGTGTCATGAATCCATTGAAGGTATTGGGAAATGTCAGTGTATCTTGTGCAGTAGTCTCCATTTGACTGTTGTTTGTAATAAGATACAATTCCCTGAGCAACATCTCCACAAACAAGAGGACCCCCAGAGTCTCCCTGTGGACAATATCATTTGATTATTAGTATATCCAGAATGCATTAACAATACACCATATATAATAATTTGTAAGTGATGCCAATTGAAATACCTTTGCTGGTCCACTCATTCCGGCGCTGCATATCGTGTCGGGTGTCTCGCAGTTTTTAGAGTCCAACAGAGTTACATTTGCTTCTTTGAGGACCCTTGATGGACGCCCACTATTGTAATCCTCCAAGCCCCAACCCATGACCATGCAATCCTTTAAGGTTGCATGTTTGAGATTCTCTTTTTTTGGCAAGGCGATAGTCTTCACAGTTTTGTTCAAAGTTGCTGGGGTTTTAAGCTGAAAGGCAAGGTGCAAAGTTCTACATTTCTTTCTGTATTTTAAATAATGTATTCAGTACAAGTTAGTTAGATTTAGCCAAATGATATTCTGCAAACATCAGATTTCCTATTATGAAAGTCCATTTTCAAAGGCGTGATTCCATTTATAAATGGTTCAACGTTATATATTACCTTTAAAAGCATGATGTCATGACCTGGTGCGTTGTCCTTGAATTGTGGATGTGGAAATGGAACTACAGCTACAACGTCAGGTAAAAATGTGGTGTCATTGACCCCTAAATACACCTTAAGATGACTAAAGATGACAACAAAATAAACAGATACAGAGGCCATATTTACAAAAATATATATTTCAGGTAACACTTTACAATAAGGTTCATTAGTTAACATTAGTAAATGCATGAACTAATAATGAGCAATACATTTGTTACAGTGTTTATTAATCTTTGTTAATATTAGAAATACAGCTGCTCATTGTTTGAATGTTAGTTAATACATTTACTAATGTTAACTAATACAACCTATGATTTTAATAAAGTATTAGTACATGAAATTAATCTTATTAATTAATATGAACTAAGATTTATAAATGCTGAAGAAGTATTGTTCATTCTTAGTTCATGTTAACTAATTAACCTTGTAAAGTATTACCATATTTCAATACATAGATATTCCCACTTTGGATATCAAAAGTCACTTGTTTATTGTGGAATGTGAGGCAAGTTGTATACCCTAATTCCAAATATAATTAATAATTCTATAATTCTAATTCCAAATATGACCTACCTTGATTTACAGTGTGCGGCTGTCATCACAAAATCCTCTCTTACCAAAAAACCAGCACATATGGACGCATATTCATGAATGTAGACCATGTAGGGTCGACTATGTGGAATGGAGACTTTACCGCCAACAATACCATCATGCATGGAGAAACCTAAGATAGAGTTTAGTTCTATGAAACAATTCAACAGCATATTCTGAGAAACAAACTTTTGTAAATAAATTAGTAGATTAGATGTGATCACCTGGAGTGCAGGAACTCAGCAGTAGTAGGCTAGTTATATGCCAAAGGATGCTCATTGTTGACAGCTCAGTCACACTCGGTATGCACCACAGAAAGGTTGTCTCCTGCTTTTATACAGAGTCAAGAGACCCAGGAAGTTAATGATAGAAGCTGCAGCACGCTCTGTATCCAGATCAGTTTCACTGATGTAACAGCATTAAAGCTTGTTATGATCACAAATCAGTGATTATCATCAGTCATCAAACTCAAACTTTGGTGATAACATCAGAAAGTGCACACAATCAGTTTTAAAAGTTGTGAGCATTTCAGTACAAAGTCATTTGAACAGCTGTCATTTTTTGTGGCATTGATTCAGCAAGACCCTGGAAACATTCTTTAGAAATTCAAGTCTCTATTGACATAGCATCACGTAAACAGCACATTTGTGATGTGAATCTGCCCTTTCTTCACATTCCAAAGGTACTTTTTTGAGATCTTGAGACTGTGAAAGCCATCGGAGTTCACTGAAACTCTTGATCATGTGTGCATGCTTTAATGCACTTGAGTGTTCTTTGTGTTTCCTTGTTGCTCAAGACACAACTCAAGTGTCATCTTTTAGACTCTCTAGCATTTAACCTCTTCACACTGACTTATCAACTTGTTATGGTTGGTGTCCTAGCAGAGGTGGAGATTAAAGGTGTTATTTGGTGTGAAATTGTAGTAAGTAAAGGCTCCCTCTTTCAAAGATGGGTCCTCACTGACCAAAATCTTGACTTCACCCTTGGATGTTATCCTTGCATTTAGATACAGATACACTTGTCCAAAGGGGTTTGTCCATCTAAGTTGTGACATCCACTTCGACAGTTGTTGTCTGGTTTCCCAGATGTACAGCTCTGGCCACTTGGTGAAACATCTTGAAAAACAGAAATTCATTACTCTGACCGCGAGAAAATGTGACTCAAACTGAGAATCTTCACAGTCAAATGTTATGCATTGAGTTGCATTGAATTCAAAGCTTGCACTGTAAATGCGACTACTGTGATAAAATGGTACAGTGAAGTTACAGCAATGGAATTACATTTACCTGCCCAAATAAATATGCAAACACCAATCCTAGAGGGTTTGCTGTGCTTGCGTGATCACCCTTAAAGTTGTTCAGCAACAGAGTTCAGTGGGCCAGAGGTTTTGTAGCTCATTGTAGAGTCCTCCAAAACAGGAAATTCATTTTCATGGCTTTCATTACACATCTTTGAAGTAATAAAATGTGCATTGAACAAAAACGCTGTTTTGAGTACTGCTGATATTAGCGATGTGGTCACATAGTTCCTAAAGGCTGTAATGCTATATGCTTGCTTTAGCCATGCAAATACGCCAAGCAGTAGCACAGGAATGCCCATTAAGAAACGTCCTACGTCTAGACTGAGGTATGTTCTTCTCATACCTGAACCGCAAGACGTTATTATAATTATTGTGAATGAAGCGCAGCCGAGGTTTCTGTGAGCGAGGGATGGTGGGGAATGGGTTGCATGTAGAAGACTGGGTCTCGAACAGTAATGGGATTTACAGGAGGAGGTTTGGAGAGGCTGAGCAGAAGAAAGGGGGGCAGCGGGGGGGTGTCTAAAAGGACGTTTACCGGCAGACTGTCAGCTTTATTAGAACCAGGGGGTTGACTATGGGATGGTTAAGCAATTAGACGTCATGATAGAAGCAAGGAACGAAACGACAGTTGTAAAAAGTCCATCAATCACTGCACAAATCATGATTATTAAGAGTAAAAGGAAATGACAACAGTGCGCTTCCATATAAGAAAGTAGCATGACACACTTTGATATCTGGAAACTCTTGAATGAAAATGCATATGAGAGTTCAGGATCTAGTCAGGTCATGTCACTAGGTTTGTGTAATACAATAAATCATCAAAATCTTTTGGATTTGAATGGTTTCAGTTGACTTCACAAATGTTCACCTTATCACATGTATCACTTTCAGGCCTAATCGATATCATCGCTATTTGCATCGTCTACTCACAAACAGAAGCTGTTAAGTTTATTTTGCAGTAGATCACCAGATAAAGTCTCCACGTGCCATGTGTGAAAATGTGGTTTTGAGTAAGTTTCGATTTGTGACCCTCTGTATGCCTTCCTGGAGCTCATCTCTGTACCAGTCAAGACTAGAAGAGGACAGGAAAGGAGACATGAATTAAGAGGGGAAGATAAGCAGTGACAAAGCGTTCCAGACATGGCTAAATACCTATTTGTCTGAGCACTAAATCCACCCTTTGCTGCTTCCCCATAAAAATTCTACTCTTAAAATTTAACTTTTTCCTACATTATTACTCATAAAATGGATCATCTGTGTCTGTGCTAGTACAAAACAGAGATTTCAATTGAGTGATGAAACAGGGTAGTCTTAAAAGACAAAATAGCTCCATAAAAGTATAAAACTTGTGCACTATTGCTAGTTTTCTGAAGACAGTTGTTGTTTTTTTGTGAAGAAAAAGTGCAATTTACTACATTATTCATTGACATTTACTTGAATGTCAGTAAAAACTTTAAAATTTGATGACGAGCTGTTGATTGTAGCGTAACATGATCTACTGCCTCTGTACATTGAATTGTTTATAACTGTAATTTATATTTGTACCCACTATTTATTTTTCATTGTCTTCCTTCTTTTCGTAATCCCGACATCCATTGTTGCTGTATTTGAATGTTCAAGAAACTTTTGTTTAAATGTGTATTATCTGATTTGTTCATAAATCATTCAATAAAGTTTTCTTTAAAGTTATTATTTCTATAAAATATAAAATACATAGAAGCCTGATTGGCCGATGGATTGTACGTCAACGGCGCCGCCATATTGGTCCAGGCAACTTGCCGTAACTCTCATAAGTGGACTGAGAAAAGAACCCTGACTATTTTGAGATTTTACAAAACGTCGTACAATCCAAACCATTTCTCGGGGAATTACCTTTCACATGTAAGTCTGAAGAGTTGTTTTTGGTTTTATTTGGTCATTATAACATTGTTGATAATTAGATGGCCATCAAAGTCAGACTATTAATAGCTAGCGATAACGCTAGTTAGCTATGAGAACTGAGGCTTTATGAGAAATAATATATAGTTTACATGATTCTCTTGAAGTCTGAGCATATATTATGAATTAATCCAAATCGCAAGTGAGTCTTCCATGCATTGCAGTGAGCCAGATGCCTTTGACAGGATAGCTCAGGCTGTCAGAATTACAGATAGAGCTTAACCGTCCAATGTAACCAAAGAGTTTTGATTGCTTGTCATCTAATCGGCTCATTTATATTTTTTCCCCATTTTAGCCAGTGGCAACCAGGATAACGCAAACGTCAAGGAAGACTGAAGAAAGCTTGTCAGTGGACTGTTCTCTGCATTTCCAACAGACTGCACCTCTCCTGCCTATCATATTATTATATGACTTAAACAATTAAATTATGTACTTTTAACTGACTATTTTATTTGCTATTTTTATTTTATTGACTATTATTTTACAGTTTATGATATATATATATATATATATATATATATATATATATATATATATATATACACATACACACACACACAATTTGCTATTTTATTAATAGTTATTATATTACTACTATATTATACTCAAACTCAATTGTATTTTTAGGCTATTATTATTATTAATAATAATTATTATATTATTAATAATAATAATATAGGCTATTAATAATAATAATATGCTATAGCATAAAACTGACCTATTGAAATAATACATCTGACATTAAATTTCACTTATATTTCATACAATTTATTTTGTACTGTAGTTGTAGTTGTTTTTCTGCTGTAACTTAAATGTTTACTGTATCCATTAAGGATGATCTTATAATTAGGGGTACAAGCTGTGATATTAATGTTGCCCACTAGAGGAAACCACAGGATAAGGAACACTTTAAGTCCAATCCTTTTCTATCTGTTTCCATCCATTTGAATGGAAGTATTTCATTTGTATAACTATGGTGTACTGACAGTAAGTCTGTGAAATGCTTATTGATCATTAAATGTTTAACTTTTTACAACCCAATAAAACACTTTTTTTTCAAGTTGCCAAAAACAATTGAAAATAATTACTATAGTATAAAATTTCTCTAAAGACATTGTTATGGTATGAACAATAAAACAAACATTATTGTGTTAAACTGCAAGCATAAGGTTAGGAGGCCACACATAGAAACGGTGAAGATGCTTCCTATAAATAATCAAATGATCTGCAAATCATCTTCACATTCACTTGAAATTGTCCTGTGACATAATATAATGTGAAAAAAGCTGAAATGACAGACTGGAGTTGAAGAAAGAAAAAGCCATTTCTACGATTAAAAACAATTTGCACATTTCATGTACATTAAATTATATTAGGGATGTCTCCACAATGATTATCCAAGAAAAACAAACAAAATCTATGTTTGACAAGCGTGAGTTTTCATGCCTTATGACAGTGAACAGGGCTGTAGCTGGGTGAATCTGGGGCCCCGGTGCAGGTTGTTGCTGGGCCCCCTCAGTTGAAATGTAAACTATTGCACTTTTTGTCAGGAAACCTGTTACCTGTTTACTTGAGCAGTCTTGCCCAGACCAATACGGCGAACTCGTTGACATATCGCAGCAATGGTCCAAAGCGGCCGATGAGGCATCTATGTATACAACTATGTCCAGAGAGGACAAGAGAGGCTTGTTCTTGCGCGCCAAAGCATTTACGGTTGAGCTTTTGTTTATGTTTGCTGATCAATGTTTATATGAGAATTAGATAAGTCTAAATTCATACTAGAGTCTGAAGAGTCTCTTCAGAAAATGTTTACTAAACCGCGGACTTCATGGATTAGTTATACGATCTCTTTATGAGCTTTTTAAAGCGTCAAAGAGGTAGTTGCGTCAACGAAGGGACAGAAATTGTTCAGATTTCATAAAAAATATCTTAATTTGTGTTCCAAAGATGAACGAAAGTTTTGCGGGTTTGGAATGATATAAGGGTGAGTAGGCTAAATACTTTTGGGTGAACTAACACTTTGAGTAAATTTTTTCTTTTTCTTTTGTAGAATCCAAAATGGACTTTTGTCTAAATCTTGTCTCAAATAACACCTGATGTTGCTGTGCTGTGTAGACTGAGGGTTCTCATGAGATGGATATGCAACATGGGATTACGCTCCATGCCAACAAATTTATATATGTTATTTTGATTGAGAATAAAACATATGAGCATATTTATTTTAAAATCTAAAAGCCAATGTAGGCTATGTCTGTCTCAAAGCAGAGGTATTCCGCAGTTTGCTACATACCCAAAATGTGCTGACACTAAGCAACCTTAGATTCAACTAAGCACACATGACCTTTTGTGTAACATGTACACCAGAGTTTGATATCCCTTTTCACTTGGTTAGACAGGCAATTAGGTGGATTTTGAGGATTATAGACTATTTCATGAGCACAGAGTGCCCTTGACTCGTAGTTCAGGGCGACTGTAATTTGCATAAGAGCTTGTGGTTAGCTGCCTCAAATGAAGTCAATCTCAGTGCAATAAAGTCTGTTAAATTGCTTCTACTTTTGTATGTTAAAAATATATTTTTTTTAATGTAAAAATACAGCGGTCCCATATTGGTTGATTCCAAGAGAAACACTTATAGCTACACTTATAATTCATTCAATATTGAAAATATTTCAAAATGTCTAAAAACTGATTTTATCCAAGTCAGGTCTCCAATGAGCTTTAATTTATATGATTTACAGACTTCCTGCATATAGAGCGTTTCAAATCAGTCACTTATGAGGTTCCATCACTTATGAGGCAGTAGGCGAGACAGCACACTAGGTTGTAGAACAGAGCTATTAAGTTTATCCGGCACTCCGCTTGCCAGTCCAGTCATACATACCGAACCAGAAAATATGATTTTTTTTAAAGGTTTCTCACTGATACCTGTGATACGTTCAGAACCTATGACAGAGATGAAGCAATATGTGGGCCAAAGCACACAGGGACAATTTTTAATGTTTGTACAGTTTTATTACTTTCCTCTGGACCATGACACACGTTCTCTTATTCACGATCCGTCTCTCTCTCTCTTCCTCTCAGAGCGATAAGACATTCATCACAAACTGCGGTTGAAGGTCTGATATTACAAAATGAGTACATCAAGTGCATTTTTATTATCTCTGGCAAGGATCAAATGTGCAACTGTGCATGATCTCATGTCTTTAATAATGGCGCTGTAAACAGAGAACCTGCTTCATCTGGTTTTTCAAACGGGTACACCGAGGTCCAAAATGAACAGTCACAGGTGCCAAATGCGCGAAAAATTGGCTTTTGCGAGTTACTCGCCAGTTTTTGGCTGGTAATTTTAAGGAACTGCAACGTAATATGTGGTTTAAGTCAAACTGTAACCCTGTAACCCTGGCTGCTGTAAGTCATGTGAGCAAAAGAAAGTCGTGGCTTTTTCCTTACTGAAAAAATGTCCTTTATAATTTCATCGAGGATGCCTAAGTACACTGTAAAAAGTAATCAGTTGACTTACTTTAAAAAAGTGAGGAAACCCATTGCCTTAAAATTAGGGATGCACCGATATGAACATTTTGGCCGATATCGATCATTCTTTAAAAGCTGATGAACGATATATTGACCGATAAATCTAAATCCAAATTTTCACCAAAAGCTTCACCATTAAATCCATGTCCCAAGCACACAATTATCATGATAATTTTATGTAGCCTATATGACAGATTTGCACTGCACATGTTGCACTTAACTGTATTCTCCTTATTTGAAGTGATTCCAATCATATTTTTAGCAATTTAAAACCATCATAGTGAACAGTGTGCATCTGAAGTGTATCAGCTGAAGGAAATAATCCATTATTTATCGGCTTTAATATATCGGGCCAATTTTCTTATCGGGCCAATAAAGATAACATTAAAAATGAATCGATATCAGCCGATATCGATATGGTGACCGATAGAGGTGGGCGATACTGCAAAATTCGGTATCGATCCGATACCAAGTAAATACAGGGCCAGTATCGCCGATATCGATATTGATACCAATACTTTTTAATTTTAAAAGCATGCACTTTAACTTGCATGCACTTTCCTGTGCTAGAGCAGTGTGTCATGATTTATGAGGTGAATGCATCTTTAATATGCTAAATCTTAATACGTTTTCATGACCACTAAATATTTTGTGATTTGTGCTCTCAACTCGCCTGTAATTAGTCAGTGACTTTTACCAAACTACCCTAATTATAGTAAATGCACTATTGTACACTAGCCATTTATTTGATCAAAAATACAGTAAAAACTGTAATATTATTACAATTTAACATGGGCTATTCTGTCATTTATTCCTGTGATTGTTGTGGCAGATTTAAGGGCTCTGGTTCTGGTCTGCAGATTTCAGAGTTCTCTAATTCAGGTTTCAGAGAAAATCTTTCAGAGTCGAAGTTCCAGGTCTCAGAAGAAGTAACCTTATTGAGCAATTCAACAAAGTGAGATGCCAGCTGGCCATCTGATTTAACAGTGGTCGACATTCAGGTCTTATACCTTTTTCTTATCGTTGGTACCCAATGAGCATCTGTATTATTATCCTTTTACACAATGGGCATCTGTATTTGTCTCCTATTACACAATGGGCATCTGTATTATTATCTGTTTTCTTCCTCGTAATCTCGCCACCATTAAAAACATCTCCCCTAGACCTTCTCCTATTGGTGGAACATCTTACATATGTTTCTCTTCCAGTGCTTCCTAACACCTGCATCTCTACTACAAGTTTTTTGGATACTTTTCCATTCTCTTATCCCTGTCCTCATATGCCCTGTCCTTACATGCCCTGTGACCTAGTTTTTCTGCTTGGCATTACAGCACGTAGACTTGTACATGAGACAGAAGAGATTCCCCAACATGATCAAAGCCGAATTTTCAGCATCATTACTCCAGTCTTCATGATCCTTCATGATGAGAATTAATTTTAATATGCTGATTTGCTGCTCAAGAAACATTTCTTATTATTATCAATGTTGAAAACAGTTTCATGTTTTTGTGGAAACCAAATCATTTTGCATAAAATGTATCATGATGAACAAAGTTGAAAGAACAGCATTTATATGAAAAATATTTTTTTTAACAGTGTAAAACCTTTGACTGTCACTTTGGATCAATTAAATGCATCGATCCTTGTTGAATAAAAATATTAATTTCATTAAACAATTCATACTGACGTCAACATTTTGAACCGTTATGTAAACTTTTAATTTGTTTATTGCGAAATAAGTCCCGATTGTTTCTCTGTCATCTAAGCAAGGCTTCGTTCCCGAACGCACTGAGACAGAAGCACCAGCAGCAAACGCTCTCTGTGATTGATTGGTTTCGCCTTGTATCCAGATGACTAGGAGAAATAGTTCTACCCTACACAATTATTCGCTTATTTTTAAACTTAGAAGCTTTTTTTACGCACTGAATTGCGTTCTAAATTAATAAAAATTACTGGTAAAAAAAACACATTTGGATCGATATTTTTATGTGAGGATCGATCCTTTTCGATACCACGTCAGTATTGAAAGTATCGATACTTCAGGATCGATCCGCCCACCTCTAGTGACCGATATATCGTGCATCCGTACTTAAAATGAGTAAGTAAATAAACTTAATGCTTTATTGAAAAATTAAGTTATGTGAACTTGACAATTCCACATAACTTATTTTTTTCAATTATTCATGGCTTATTTACTTAATTTTAAGGCAACGGGTTTCCTTACTTTTTTAAAGTTGTGGTGATGCAAATGTGGAATATTTCTTACAGTAAATCCACAAAATAAAATGAGGAACTGAATGTACGATAACCTGGGATTAAGCGCTGTGTAAAAAGCCCTATGCTCAAGGCAATTCATAACTATTTTACGTTTTGGCGAATTGGGGGTTAATTCGTATGATTTTGTAGGATCTCATTTGTATGTTTGTGTACAATCTGCTTACACCCCAATGAGGGTTAGGTTTAGGGGTGGACCTTCATACTTATCTTTTTTTTTTTTAAATAGTATGTTTTCATACAGATAAAATCATACGAATACATACCGAAATCACCAATACGTAAAATAGTTGTTTTCTCATGAGATTGGGTTGTTCAATTCACATGACATTGGCAGGTGTGGCAAAAAATAAAATAATTTTGGACACTATAGCTGTACTACAGTCTTACAAAGTTGGACTGGCATCTGTTTACTGCTTGCTTCAATTGTATAGGATAGACACTGAACTAATCACATGGTACCAATAATTTTAAACGATAAGGATGTAGAACTTCATGACATGCATGCGAAACCTGACAGCAAAGACAAGTGTTACATTCACTGGAAATAATGATGCTCAATAAAAGAAACTCCTGGCAAGTGTTTGCCAAAATGAAGCTTTTCTAGAAAGTCCTTGAGACCAAGAACAGAGAGATCAACAACATGTTAGAGAGAAGAGGGATAAATTATGCTGAACATTTGGATGTTCTCCTCTTCCGAATTTGATTTGTAAAACATATGGTGTCTGCCCGCATCAAAGAAGGTCCTCGTTTTAAAAATCAATCCAATGATGACCAAAATGACATATTGCGAAATAATTCACAATCGTATAATCCCAAAGTCTATTGAATTAGCAAGACTCAAAGGCTCCACCGCAAACCCCAACCTCTGCAACGAGAAGCACACACTCAACTAGAGGAATGTAAAATCGCCAAAAAAACATCTCCTCATCTTCCCACAGATGTTGTTCTTCTAGAAGGTGTGGGTTGATTAGAAGCAGGGAGCTCTGAGAGAGATGAGATAAGAGACAAACTGCCAAACATTCAAGCATTGAACTTAAGTTTCAGCTTAATGCGATAGACATGGAGATGAAACATACTCATCTTGCATCCACAAGATAATGACTCAAAGTTCAAAGGCAGCGTGCAACTCACATTCAAACCTTTATCAGTTATAGAGCAGCCCAAAATTAGCTTTTGAGTTTACCTTTGTAATTTGTGTAGTTTGTGAAGCCTCAGACCATAATGAGACTGAGTTGAATTAGCCAAACTGTGGAGAAAAATAGTAGAGATTTATTGTTGGGTTTATTTGAATTACTAATCTATTGATCAGAATAACTGTGGGCATGATCTTGTAACTGGCGGCGTGAGAGTCCACTGTTGTATTTTTAGCAAGTCTGCACGAAGTCGCTGGCAATTATTTGATAATGTAAGCCGATATATTTAGACAGTTCTTTCATCATTGTTCGGACCAGGAGTAATTGTTTGTCCAGATGTGGTCCAAAAGGACCAAAAGAATGTCATCGGTAAAGGATTTATATGTATGAAGGATAAAGCTGTCGCTATGGCAAAGGCTATTGTAAAGACAGTAGGCCTATACAGCAACCTATGACTTAAGCACTTCAAATGACACATCTCCTAATATATGTTCAAATGCTGGGAAATTCCATTTGCTAACAGTTGTGGAAACTCTGTCCCCAACCCCTGTGTGACTTTCATACACAAATTTAGATAACAGAACAAGATTATTAATCTGCATTTTTGTCTTGTTTTCCAGTAAAAATATTTTAAACCAGATAGGTTTAATTTAATTGTTTAAGAAAATAAGACATAATAGAATATATCTCAAATTAAGTTTCATTTTTTTGTATCTCCAGTTGTAATTTTTGTTTTGTTGTTGTTGTTGATTTCTAGTTTTAAAGGAGCATTGCGTAGGTTCTGAAATTTCTAACCGTTACTGACACCAGTGGCCGTTAGAGAAACTGCAGCCAGTCTCATGCTCGTTCTCGGTGCGCTCACTCGTAAACAATAAAAACAAAAAACACAAAAACAATAAAATAATATATTGCAAAATGGCCTGTAACTATGTCTTACCTTTGCAGTAAAAAGAAAGCCAGCTCGGGGTCTGTTTTTATACCCAGCGCTGACCGGAGCTCCCTCCAAGAAACCAAGAATCAAAAGCCACTCCAATGTTGACTCTTGTCTTTGCCCGACGCCGGGCACTCTCTATCTTGGCCGCAATAGATGAGGCTTTTTTTTTTAAACTTACGAGGAGTTGCCGTGGGTGTCTGGATTGTACTGGAGGCTGGTCGCTTCTTTCCGTCCGCAGAGTCCATTTGATTCACGATACTGCTAGCGATTGCCGGATTTGCCCCTGCTTAGTAATGGCCGGATGTAAGCCCAAGTAGACGAGAACGCGCATGATGTCACATTTTGTGAATTTTCCCGCCAATTCGGACCCGACTCCTCCGCACACAATTGAGCCTACAGGCTGATAGAGGCAACCGTGGTGGACATTAAGGTGTCATTCTTTCTATTACATTATGGTTGGCTCATAAATGTACAAATGAAAACTCTATCTTAAAGATTTTTTTAAGTAAAAAGCTACGCAATGCTCCTTTAAGCATAATTCTAATTAGATTTAGGAAGATATAGGGGCCCCAAAAAGCATTTGGACACTTTAGCCATGCTTAAAAATATCATACGGCACATAAAACAGAATCAAACCATACGTTATTGTAAGTAACTTAGTTCTGAAAAAAGCTCATCTTCAATTCATTCATTTATTTATTTGTATGTATCAAGATTTTTTAGTATTGCTAATATAGGTCTTGTCTTGCACAAAATGTACATTGTTTAGATATTTTTCTGTTTTACTTTTATTCTAATCGCAAATAAGAATATTTCAAGTAAACGGCTAGACTGCAGGCAAAAGTGGCACAAATCCATTTTTTTGCTCATATGTGACTCAGATCTATTTTCCTATCGGAATTCATGCGATGTTTACGTCACTCTAGATCAACATTTGTCACAATAGAGTGGTGCAGGTATATGACGACACTTTGTTGGCCAACTGGTAGTTAGTATCACACTGGTTCCCTCGAGAAAAACCCAATATGATTTTTCCATAGGCTTTTGAATTATTGCACAAAAAAAAAACAAGCTCTATGATCAACAAAAGTTTATGATTCTTACATATTTTGTACATCAAGATAATTGTCACAGATGATATGCTTGATCACAGAATGATCAACTTTTATGATTTTTGAAGCCTATATGCAGTCGCCAGAAGTAAAAACTTAAGGTAGGCTATAAACGAACTACACCACGGTCGCTCGACTTCAACGTCGACATTACTAAGCTTTTGACAACTCTTCGAAAACAACTTTAAAAACATTTTCCCAGAAAAGAATTGTTTAGAATTATAAGCATTAAAAGCAGACTGAGTTTACCTCAGCCTCTGTAGTCTCATTTAGCTACTTGTTAGCAACTGCGTAACAGCTTAAAACATTGTTAAAATGGGGTAATACTGATATATTTTAAGTCGTAGAATAAAAAAAACCTGAAAGTGTCTTGAGCTTGTGTTCACCACAGACCTTATTTCAGCTATTTAACCAAAACCCCATTTAAAAAAAACATTGACTTCATACTAAAAGGCTATTTCTGCATTTTGGCCTAAAAGTCATGTCATACCTGCACAACTCTATTCTGTGCTGATGGTAGTTACAATGGAGATTTTACATACCAGTTGTTCTTGGGTCACTCAATGAATATGGAAATTGACAGTGAAGTTAGTAGTCATTAATCAAAGTATTACCGTGACCTCTCTATATAAGAAAATCTTTGCTCTTTTCTCCTCATCATTGTCTGCGTCCTCCTTGTTGCTTGCGCACAAATTGGCTGGCTTCCGCGGCACATCATCTAATAAATGAACATGCTGCGTGTTGTCTTTGTTAGGCACTGTGCTTTTGTGCATGCGGATCAGTTCAGGATCCTGATCTTTTCACACTCAGATAAATCTGATATTGGTCATATTTTAAAAAAATGATGTGAAGAGCCAAACAAATAAATTGAGCACTAAGGCTTGCAGCACAAACCTAATTGTCTCATCGTAATTGCTTAAGAAGAATCTATATACTCAACATACCTATTTTAAATGTTTTAATTTCCGAAAGGTATGTTCTCCTCTGAAACAAGCAAAATCATATTTCTTTTCCTTAATGGAGTCTTTCACGTCGGAAGCCCAGGGAACAGGTATTCTGGGTATTTGGAGAGGAAGAGCAGATATTTGGGAATAAAAACACGAATGAGTGAAACAAAGAAGAATGGATTAGGGGGTGGAGGGAGGGGTCAGGCGAAGCAGACAGTCTGCATTGGTCATTAGAAGAAAGAAAGGATGGAGAAAACAGACTTTCAGGCCTTCAGTGTACAGTCCTCAAAGAATCTGGTGATGAGAAGAACGCTATGTGCTTCAGTTCCTCAGCAGAAATCTCCCAATCACTTCCTCACCCTCCTTATTGTTGCTATGATGGACAAAAACATGCTCTTATGTTTCACTTCGTAACACATCAATCAAATTACATATCCTAGACCTTGAAATAATCTTAAAAATAAAGGTTTCAAAAAAGGGATTTTCGCAGTGATGCCTTGGCTTAGAAGAACCATTTCCCCAAAGAACCTTTCAGTGAACAGTTCCTTTTTCCACTAAAAATAACCTTTTGCGGAATTGATTTTAAAGGTTCTTTATGAAACCACCAATGCCAGTAAAAAATCTTTATTGTTAAGAGTGAAGGTGTTCTTAACAAATCATATTTTCAAAGCACTGACAAATACTTGGGAGGATCCTTGTAAATAATATGAATAATTGCCTTTTATACCATTGTCAAGGTTAATTGTCCATTTTGGCATTTGCATAAAATAATTGTACTTAATTTTATATTATTACATTATAATTTTAACGTATTATAACATACATTATGCGATAATCGGCAGATCTTGTTAAGTTGACATTGTATTTAACTGGAATTGATTTAAGTCTTTGGCTTTGGCTAATATTATTTTGGTAAGAAACTGTCTGCAATAATATCACCATACTTAGAATGAAAAGCAATGGTTAAATGAGAAAATTTACATGGTCACGTACTGTTTGTGGAAGCTTAATTCAGTGTAACAGTGTTGAGGCTAGACATCGGTCCGACAGGCCGTCACCAGCTGTAAGTGCTTCTGTATTCAATTTCTGTGGGATACATCTTGTTCATAACTTTCTGTCCAGAGCACCCAAACCTGACCAAAATAACAACTCTTGTCCAATTGTAAGGACAGTGGAGAATCCATTATTTTATATTGTACTTAAGAGACCTATTTCCTCAGGACTATGAAGCATTTTGCATGACCTGAAAAAGTAAGGCCTATTACTGAGTGGTATGTATTTTCATTAGTGTTATTGTTTTATTTCACATTTTTACTAAGAAGCAGTACCCTGTTTTGTCATTTACTGATTCATACCACAGATGTTTGGAATTACTCTGTGCTTTTCATTCCCATGTCGATCGGGGACATTGGTATTAGATTCACACTGTGTTTACACACGACACGCCAAAACGTCTTGAGGGTTTTAGGCTGATTGTAATGGATATGTCAAAGCAAACGTTCCAAATACATTTGAATTTGTATCGAAAATAGCGTTAGCACATATAGTACGTCAGAAATAGAACTGGTTATCTCTTACTGTGGGCAATAGAGTGCAACAGTTCTGCAGTATTTTATATCTGCGGTTTTGGTTCCGGAAGTATTTTTTCCTTTAATTTCTCCCATAGGGATTTTGAAAAAGTCTTTGTTAAAGCGTTATAAGCCATGAACCAAAACAACCAGCTACGAAGTGAATCGCATCATTATAAAATTTGATTTGAAGCAAAAAAGTATTTGAAAATCAGGCAAAAATACAAAAGACTGTGTACTTAACGGCTTTAGTTATAGGGAAAGAACTACAATCCCATGAAGCACTGCAAACAGGATAATCACCTTAAAAACGATGGAGAAAAATAAAACATAATAAAACTCATTTAAAAATGTTGAATTTATATAAAACAATATATTTTAAGCGCGCTAACAAGGATGCTAAAGACTGCAGCCGCTAACATGCCTCTTGAGGCCAGAGGAGTGAGGTTTACATGCACAGCTGTACGTCTAGGCCTCTACGGCCTACGTCCGTTACACTCACCCCCTTAAAACTCCCATCCCGGTTTGGAACCACATGTAACCGGTCCTGCTCAATCCGTTCCGAGTAAGATTCGAACCAGCGCAGGAGGCGGGTGCGCTAACAAGGATGCTAGCGCACCTCTTGAGGCCAGAGTAGCTCTTACTGGCCTATGTCCATTACATACTGACGACTTCAACAAAAGCAAATACTATCGATTAACAATAGGTTTATAAGTTAAAAGTCTATATGGAGAAATTGAATAGAGTTTTGACTTCCAGAACCCGACTGTTGCACTCTGTTCGGTGATTCATGATGCAACATATCCCATTTTAGACAGCATCAATTGATTATAATGGGTTTTATTTGCTTTTGATGCAACACGTCCAGTGTAGACCTTACTGGATGTATTCGGTAAAAGAACAAGGGTTAGATTGTCAAAGTTTCGGCCAAGAAACACATGGTTATGCGATTGAATCGCAGAAATCTCTGAAGGCCATTCTGAATAGAATACATAATAAAAATGATTGGTAAAATGTTAAATTAACGTGATTGTTAATTATATGAATGAATGAATAAATTTAAAACAAAATTTATTATTTGTTGCAGATGAGATGAAGTCAGCAATAAAACAAATCATGCCATTAAAAGTGATTTCAATGTCAATGTTTTCCCTTTGCAACAGCAACATGTTCTTGACATTTTAGTTTAGTCAGCATATTGTGAGGACAAACATTAGTCAGTTGATCAAAACAGATTAAGGTTTCGAAACTCTCTATTCGAGGGGAAAAGCTATCAGTCTTGATCTCAACTCATCAGAAACCTCAGATGCATTCTTATCAGCATCCTGTAAGGATGACACTGATACAGCTCGAAGCACAGAGGAAACGTGCTGCGTAGAAAACAAACTACTGCATTAATAGCCACAAAACTAGTTGTATATAAAACAATACCTTACAAACAATTTTATTTCTTTAGAATACACAAGCATATAGTGTAGTTACAATATCTAACAGCAGGGGCTAACTATGCTAACTAGCAAAACTTGACCCCTTGGCCAAGACAAGCAAACCTTGCCTCATTCAAAAATGATGAATTGCATGAAAACATACATATGTTAATGCTATTTGGGAATTCAACAGGGTGTAACTGTCTGGAAAGCGGTTAAAGTATTTTTCAGGGCATATAAAAATGGTCACGGAAGCTTTGCATTGTACCCCCAACAGAGACATACCGCTCGGGTGAGAGGAGCTAGGCCTATCTGTCATTTATCCACATCTGAGAGTTAGTAGAAGCATTTGTCATTCCCTTCATCTTGTCCTGTTTTACGACGCTCCTCTTTCAGCCCCCTTAAAGTGTGTGAGTTCCAGGCTGAGCACATTGTTCTCTGCATGTCTCTGGGGTTCACTGCGATGAGCTGTGGCGGCATGCAGGTTTAAAATTAACTGAGGCGGGGGGAAAAACATGCACATGCTTTGGTCGAAAAGTTGCCCGACTTAAGCAGAGAAAGACGTGTTTTGACATCTGTCTAAGGACTGAGAAAAATTAGCTTGGCAAGACCACTGGAATCAAATGAAGAAGTAAAATAAATCTTTGAGGCTAATGTCCTGTCATTTTCAATTAAGTGCAAACCATGTCATGTCACAATGGAAGAATTATTCTGATTGACACACGGCTGTTCGTTCGGGTTTTCTTTGTGCACAGGCCAGAAAGCAACAACACAGGCAGTTTCACTCAACCTTTAAACTGAAGTGTTTAGGAGTGTACTTGATTTGTGTGCGGGACAAGATATAATGGGATTATTAGAGTATGAAATAGTTTTAGTTCTTTATTGATACCTTGGGGAAAATTGGGGGCGATTCCAGAATAGGAAATAACAATAAATACAACCCAGTACATTACAAAAATATTAAATATAGCGAGAAGATAAAATAAAATTAATTTATTTTTGTTTAAGTACCTCATTTTATTGAGATGTTAATATAAAAACTTTGTATATATATTTCTATATTTATATATATATAAAAAAAATTTACAAAGCCAAACCTGACATAATCCTTAAATTATAAACAAAAATAAAATTGCATTTGAATAAAATTAACAGTGTTAAAAAAATTATTTAGAAATTAAGTTAAATTATTCATTATTTACTTTGTTGAAGTTCTTAATTTTATTGTAATGTTAATATGAAAACTTAACCCTCTACAGTACATTGTTACCCTAAGGCGGAAAGTTTTCTTAAGCCCGTTCAGTACATGTTTCTTTAAATGATTGCAATCAAATAGAATGGTCAAAAAAGTATCAAAGAACAATCCAATAAGGTGTTGGAGTCACTATCATGCACCATCTGAAAGTGGGAAGTCCTTGTCTGACACATGGTCATTGGAGCACATTGTGTGAGAAGGCAAGATTATATGCTTCTTATTTAAAATAACTTGAACTGTGTAAAAAATATGTGTGTATGAAGGTTTTATGAAGTTTTATTTTTTATTTTGCATGTTCAGAAATTCAGTTCCCTTTCGTTGTCACTCCGAGTTACGTCGGATGACGACGAATGGGGTTTCGCTTAGAACACCTATCGACTTCGAGCATTACAAAACGAGCCAATGGCAAAGAAATGCCATGGGTCTGCGGAATTTGCATAGCGTAACTCCGCCCCACCTCGTGGGTATAAAAGGAGGAAGCCGGCAACATGCAGATATGTTTTCGCTTCGGAGCCAAGAGTATTTCTTCACTCCACAGTCATCTCTGACTTCGCTCTACGAGACGAGCTTCTCTCTCCGGTGTTGGTGTGACGGCGATCTGCAGCGAGCTCACAGTGCCTGCTGATCTGTGCAGTGATCTGCCAGTGTGTGTGTGTCTCCCTGTGCGCTTCAACATCGCGGAGTTTTTTTCTCCTCTCATAAAAGAGCTCGCACGCGGCACGTCTTTTTAAAGACGGGTCGCCCGTGCATTTCTGGTTGCAGCGGACTGGTATCGGACTCTGATGGGCACGAGCGCTGTCTAGTGTGTTTGGGCTTTGATCATACTTGAACAGCGCTCTTGGGTGACTCATGTTCTCGCTGGGAACGTGATCATCGCGTCATATATAGGTCGAGACTCGGTGAACTCGCAAGAGTGAGAGTCCCCTCATCCACCACCCGATCTTCGGCTGGTGGCCAGGGTAACCTGAGGGTCTTGGTCTGGAACAAGGCGCCGACTCTGTGTCTGCGACCCCAGCCCACCTCTTTAATGACGGTGTCCGCTAGCGAACTGATGATTCCACGAGTCTACCCTCGGGTGGCCCGTGTGTTTTCATTTGAAGCTACAGAGGATGATGCTGTGTCTGTAGCAGCATCACTAGGTGGGCTTGATTCTTCTGGAAATGACGACTCGTCACAGCTGCCACCCTCTGGTGTGCATTCGGCTGTGCCCGAGTCTGATCCGGAGATGACGGCCATGCTTTCCCGGGACGATTGTTTTTTGGGTGAGGCCGCCGACCTGCGTCCACGGCAAACCCCAATATCTTTCCTCCAACGTGCATGATGAGATCATGGGTCCGCTCGTTGGTCTCATACGCC
Organism: Siphateles boraxobius; assembly: GCF_051911475.1. Classification (NCBI taxonomy): domain Eukaryota; kingdom Metazoa; phylum Chordata; class Actinopteri; order Cypriniformes; family Leuciscidae; genus Siphateles; species Siphateles boraxobius. The sequence goes on along the minus strand of NW_027508733.1, from coordinate 20,418,076 downwards.
TTTCCTCCCCTCAGGGGCCGCTGCCCATGGGTACACTGGGGTCCCCCCGGTTGAACGCTCTGTTGGCATGCTACTGTGTCCTCAGAGTGCTTCCCGGCGCAATCCTAAGCACCTGTCCAAAGCCTGTAGTTCTTTTCGTCTACACTAATCTGTGGCGAAATCCTATAGTGCCACAGGACAGGCAGCTGCCTCACTGCATCCCATGACCGTTCTGCTGGTCTACCTGACCCAGATGCTCATGGACATGCAGGAGGGCGGGACTGACCCGAGGCTCTTCAGTGAGCTGCGCGCCGCCACTGACCTTTCTCTCCGAGCGACGAAAGTGGCCGTACGCTCTCGGAGTCAGGTGATGTTCACCATTCTGGGGCTGACCGGTCTTATGTGCACGATGTCGGGCGGACCCGTCTGCTCGACACCCCCATCTCCCAGGTCGGCCTCTTCGACGGTGCGGTTGAGTGATTCTGCCCAACAGTTCTCAACCGCCCGTGAGCAGATTGAGGTTATTCTGCCCGACGGCCCCGCCGTCCGGTCAGATCCCTCAGTCTGCCCACCGCCGAAGGCGCCCTCCCTCGGTTCCAACCCCGCCCGTTCACCCGGGCCTGGCTCTGGAAGACCGTAGGGGGGCTGCCACAGCCCTCTCCAGCCCCGCCCCCCGCTAAACGCCGGGTTAAGCGGCACTTTTGAGATGGGCTGCTCAGAGATGAGACTCAGTTCTTTCCAGGAGTTGGTAGCAGGGCCACTCCTCTCCCCGGTGGAGGGCTGGGGAAGAATCCTTATTCTGAAAGAGCTGACTCTCTTGTCTCTGAGCATACAGAGTTCTCGGACGACACAGAACGCCGCCCACAAGCCATGCTCTCCTCGTCCCCCTCTGTCCCAGAGGCGGTTGACACGGCGTGCCGTCCACGGACCGCTTCGCCCCTGTCCCCCTCTGTCGCCAGACCCCTGACAGAGCAGGCCCCAGTGGAACGCTGGTCCTTCCCTGGCCTCCTCTGTCAGGGTGCGGTTTTGACCTTGCCCCCACACCGGGCCGCTATGCCGCCCACGTCTGGGCCGGTCATTCCGCTTTGCTGCACCACCGGGGGGACGTCTGTGGTTCTTGACGCCGCTGGCACAGTTGGGAGCCTGCCTAGAGCTTCCCTATCTGTTCCGCTGGGTCGCGCGAACCATCGGCTCGGCTATGCGATTCAGTTCGCACGGTCTCTCCCCGCTTCAGGGGAGTCCGCTCCACTTTGGTTGATGGCTATGCCCCTATCATGAGAGCGGAGGTTGCTACCCTACTAGCGAAGGGTGCGATTGAGACTGTCCCTCCAGCCGAAATGAGGGCCGGGTTTACAGCCCCTACCTCATTGTCCCGGAGAAGTCTGGTGGGTTACGGCCAATCCTGGACCTACGCATCTGAACCGCTCCCTTCACAGGCTGCCGTTCAAGATGCTCCTGGCCAAACGCATTTCTGGATGTGTGCGGCCACAGGATTGGTTTGCAGCGATCGACCTGAAGGACGCCTACTTTTATGTCTCCGTTCTCCTTCGACTCAGACCATACCTACGGTTTGCTGTCAGGGCGTGCGCATATCAGTACGCTGTTCTCCCATTCGGGCTAGCCCTGTCTCCTTGTGCCTTCACAAGGTTGTTGAGGCAGCCCTTGTTCCTCCATGGGAACACGGGGTTCGCATCCTGAACTATCTCGGTGACTGGCTGTCTTAAGCTCACTCCTGAGACCAGGTTTGTGAATACAGGGACCCAGTGCTCCGGCACCTAGCTCGTCTGGGCCTTCGGGTCAACTGGGAAAGGAGAAAACTTTGCCCCGTGCAGAGGAGCTCTTTTCTCGTTATGGACTTGGTCGCCTTATCCACTCAGCCATTGCTGACTTGCCTGAGACTATCAAGCGCAAGAGTGCGGTTCCACTGAAGTTTTTTCAGAGGCTCCTGGGGCATATGGCATCTGCAGCCGTGGTAAGCCGCTCAGATTGCTTCATATGAGACCGCTTCAGCTTTGGCTTCGCGACCGAGTCTCGAGGTGGGCATGGCAACACAGCACCCTCCGAGTACCAGTACCCCGACCTGCCGTCAGTACTCACCCTGTGGTCGAACCTCAGTTTTCTACAGGTCCGAGTGCCTCTGGAACGAGCTTCCCGGCATGTTGTTGTCTCAACAGATTCCTCCACGGGCTGGGGCGCCATGCGCAATGGACATGCTGTCACACTCTCATGTTGAGCAGAAATGCTCCTGAAAAATTCAGTGAGATTTATCACACCAGGTGTTGAGCATAAATGCTCCTGAAGTTCAGTGAATTTCTTCACACTTAGGTGTCGAGCAAGTTTGCTCCTGAAGCTCAGTGATTCTCGCATGTAGTGTTAAGCAGTATGGCATGTCTATTGCCTCGAGTTAGTGGCAGTACGCCTTGCCCTGCACCGCTTCCGGGCGTTGCTCAGGGGTCAACACGTACTAGTCCGATCAGACAATACCGCCACAGTAGCGTACATCAACCGTCAAGGTGGTCTCCGCTCGCGCTGTATGTCGCAACTCGCCCGCCACCTCCTCTTATTGAGTCAGAAGCATCTGAGGTCGCTTCGAGACATTTTCATTCCCGGAGTCCTGAACTGTGCAGCCGGCGAGCTCTCACGGCTTCAGCCCCTCCCTGGAGAATGGCGACTCCATCCCCAGTCGGTTCAGCTGATTTGGGACCAGTTCGGGGACGCACAGATAGATCTGTTTGCCTCTCACGACTCGACACATTGCGCCCAGTTTTATTCCCTGACCGAGGGCACGCTCGGCAGATGCTCGATCAGCGTTGTGCTTTCCTTCCTTCAACAGGGGTTGGAGCGAAGGCTGTCTCCCTCCACCCTGAAGGTCTATGTTGCCGCCATTGCCGCACACCATGACCTCATCGAAAGTAAGTCGGTGGGGAAGCACGGCCTGGTCATCAGGTTCCTGAGAGGAGCGAGGAGACTAAATCCGCCTCGCCCTCCTCTCGTTCCCTCTTGGGACCCCTCAGTGGTTCTAACTGCCCTGAAGAGTGCTCCATTTGAGCCCCTGCAATCAGTCGAGCTTAAATTCCTGTCTATGAAGAGAGCGCTCCTGGTTGCACTGGCCTCCATCAAGAGGGTAGGGGACCTGCACGCATTCTTCATTGAAGAAGCATGCCTGGAATTCGGGCCGGCTTACTCTCACGTGATCCTGAGACCCCGGCCTTGATATGTGCCCAAGGTTCCTATCACTCCCTTCCGGGACCAGGTGGTGAACCTGCAAGCGCTGCCCCTGGAGGAGGCAGACCCAGCCTTGGCACTGCTCAGTCCAGTACGCGCTCTCCGCGCCTATGTAGACAGAACGCAGTGTTTCAGGACCTCAGACCAGCTCTTTGTCTGTTATGGTGGGAAGCTGAAGGGAAAGGCTCTCTCCAAGCAAAGGTTGTCTCACTGGATAGTGGACGCCATTGCTTTGGCATACCAGCAGCAAGGTTGACCGTGCCCCCTTGGTGTGACTGACCACTCCACCCGGAGTGTGGCGTCCTCTTGGGCTCTAGCGCATGGCATAGCGAGATTCTACAATCTCCGAGTGGAGCCAGTGTCCTCTCATGTACTCGCTTCAACCAGCTAGTACTGGACCCGCTCAGGTGTCTTCGCTTGCTCGCCATTCCACTCCACGGACTGGATACGTGCGATTTCTCCTCAGGTGAGCTTCTCCGAATGCCCTGAGTTCCTCCAGCACTCCTGACGACTGGCGCCAGTGTCTATTGCCTGCGCGTCGGCTAGGTGCCTCCCGTGTGCATGGTCCATCCTCTGAGCGACCCCCACATGTGTATTTCCACTGTAAGCCTCTCTGACCATGCGTCTTTCCCTTGGCAAGCCACCTTGCCACCCCTGGGGTTGAAATATTCCACCTGCGGCTGGACACCCCAGTGTTCTCCAGATGCATCCCTCCGGGTCATATGTGTATTCTCTAAGCCCCCCCCCCTCTGGGTTGGCAATAATTGCATATTCCTCTAAGCTATGGGATATGCTCCCCAGTGTACCTTGGTATTCCTGTGCTAAATAGGAGTCCTTCGTCAGTGCCGGATCTCAGATTTACACGCAGGGCACTGGAAGACAGCCGAGAAGGTGGCGTGATTAGACTGGTAACCCCATTCGTCGTCAGCCGACGTAACTTGGAGTGACAATGAAAGGGAACGTCTCGGTTACGCATGTAACCCTCGTTCCCTGAGTAGGGAACGGAGACATTACGTCTGCCTGCCACTTTCCGCTGTACCGCGGGGATCGCCTGAGCTCAGTCTTGGCTCCTCAGCGAAGAAACATATCTGCATGTTGCCGGCTTCCTCCTTTTATACCCACGAGGTGGTGCGGAGTTACGCTATGCAAATTACGCAGACCCATGGCATTTTTTTGCCATTGGCTCGTTTTGTAATACTCGAAGTCGATAGTTGTTCTAAGCGAAACCCCATTCGTCATCATCCGACGTAACGTCTCCGTTCCCTACTCAGGGAACGAGGGTTACATACGTAACCGAGACGTTTTTCTTTTTGTTGCCTCAAGGCAATGTTTTGTGCAATAAGGGGTACTTTTCAAGGTCAACAACATGAGTTATCAATAAAATGTTCCCAAATGAACCAAGAAATTATGTGGAATCATTGTATCGTACAGTGCTTAGCATAAGTGGATACAACCATGCTAAAGTTGACTAAAAAGACGAATAAAAAATAATCTTTTGGAAATATATCTTAATGCCTTAATTTTAAAAAATGAGAAAAAAATCCAACCTTTTAGGACACCAATTTTCTTTGTGAATGAATAATGCATCGTAAATAAAAAAATGTTCTTCCTTAAAATACAGTGGGCATAAGTCAGTACACCCCTATGTTAAATTCCCAGGCAGGCAGATTTTTATTTTTAAAGGCCAGTTATTTCATGGATCCAGGATACTATGCATCCTGATAAAGTTCCCTTGGCATTTGGAATTAAAATATCCCATATCATCACATTCCCTTCACCATACCTAGAGATTGGCATGGGGTACTTTCCATAAGATCATTTCTCCATGCAAATCAAACCAGCTATAAGCCTAACTGAAATAACACCAGACCTGATTGGTTACAAGGTAGCCTAGTTTATGATGTCAGAAACAACCAGCGATTTCAAAACCGCGTCTTATCACTGCAGTTTTAAGGATAAAATACTCTGCAATATGTTGACGTATGAATTTGTACATGGTTTGTCTTAAAGCATATTAAAACACCACATACACATTTAAAGAACATTGAAAACTTGATTTTCACCACAGGGGGAGTTTAAATAATAGGCTACATTTAATTATTACTTATTTGCTCTGTTGAAATACTTTTTTTTTTTTTTACTTTAATATGAAAACTTTATATATAAATATTTATTACAAACCCACACCTAATAAACTTTAGGATAAACACGAAAAACCCTGTGGTTTGTAGGGCTTTGTTGGATTTTGGTAAATAACAAATCTCTAATGATTACATTAGATATCAAGGTTGACTGATTGGCGATGCTCTAATTATCTCTCTTTGATACATATAATTCCTCAAACCTTTCATAAATGTCCAAGAGCTCAGCAAAACATTTTGAATAATTTTGGCTGTAAATGGATAAAAGATGTTCTTGTTTTGGTGCTGTAGTTACGGCATGCATTTGCCAGCAGAGGCTAACAGTACCATACTAACCAGCCAAACCTTGACCGCACTGGCTGCTAAACCAAAAACCAACCTCCTTTTCAAATTATACCACAAACAGCAATGATTGCGCTCGGGCTGATCGCCGAGATTTTCACGCATAAACCAGAATAACAATCATGAATCATGTATGCAGAGATGAAAGATTTTGGTCGAAGCAAGACTGGTCACCCTTGGGAATACGTACAAGACTTGAGGGCTTGTGTGTTTATTTACTCTTTCATCTTCTGAATGTGTCGTACTCTGATAGCAGCCTCTTCCAGACAAATAAGCACTGTATCTGGATATAATTATGAGTGAAGACATGATGGGTCAGGGACGCACTGATCATTTCAGCAGACACAGAGGTCAGGAGAGGCCTGAGAATGGATTTCCTCCACGCTTGCGTTCATCATCTCCCTTAAGGACATTTATCAACATTCACACTTCCTCCGTTTCCTCACGGCCCAGTCAATACATCCCGACTTCAGCCCAGCAGGCACAAGCAGCTGTGCCCCATCATTCATGCTTGATGGGGTACAAAAAGTTGGCACAAAAAGACATAAAATGTAATAGTGACTTTTTATCTCACAGCTCTGACTTTATTTCTATCTATCTCGGGTGAGATGTGTGATATAAATTCGAAATTCTGAGAAAGTCTGAATTCCGAGAAATAAATCTTGAAATCTTTATATCTTGTAATTTAGTCTTTCTCAGAATTTCAAGTTTATATCACACAATACAAGAGTTACGTCTCGTAATTTAAACGATAGAATGTTGCATTGTTGAATACATCACGCAATACTTTTTTTCTCAGAAAAGTACATTTCGTAATTCAATATAGAGATATAAACTCAGAATTGAAGGAAATAAAGTCAGAATTATAAGATAAAAATTCACTATTACCATTTTAATCCCACTTAGCAATAAGGCTATTGAGAGGTGACACTTAAAATTCTTCCATTTCAACTTCTGTACAAAATATACACGTACCCCGGATGAACCCTAATCAGCTGGCTCTCCAAGGAAAGGCTTTTGTTTCTCGCAGAGCAGTAAACCAAGTTCAAAGTTGGGCTTTGTTTCCTGTGGAACTCCCCTTGCTTCTCAGTCATGTCTGGATAAGAAAAGTAATGGTAGAAAGGGAGAATGGATATTACAATAATTCTCCAGTGCCTCAGGGATACCGGGGACCTTAACCTTTTTAAACACTGGACAGGTGTTTTAGGGAATAATTTGCGCAGATTTCAATCAATCTTACCCACTGGACTGCCACACTAATTGCAAGTGAGAAATTTTTGCAAGGGACAAAACATGCTGTTGACTGATTTTTTGTTGATGTATAATAGAAGCTTTCAACAGGACTTACACAAATGAAAACCACATTTTTGGAGATCACAGTGTCTGCTCTGGGCTTGAGGATCGGGAGGCTTTTGAGGGTATAGATGCTGGTGGAACAAGAACAACCATAGTTTGCATCAGTGGATCCTGCACAGATTGAGTAAAATTTTGCCCAAGCTTCCATATTGTGTCATTAGGAGCATTTTCAACACGGCCAACATGCCTGCGGCAAGTTAGCTTTTCTGTGCAAAAGTCATTTTGTCTGTCTGGCATTTTTACTTTGCTATATCACTGTTTAAAAAGCGCTGAGTTCATTTTTAACTGCCAGTCCTGTGCCTTGGCATGATGTCAGTTCTATGACATCATAATCACAGTCCTCATAAAACAATGTAATTGAAACAATGCATGCAATGGTTTTGAAAAAAGAAACCAAACTGACATCCATAATCAACCATTAAAGAAACTGCTTTGCAGAGGTAATTGTATTTAATATAACTGCTGTGTGTGTGTGTGTGTGTGTATATATATATATATATATATATATATATATATATATATAGCCTGTATATAATAACTGGGGGAATGTATTAATAAACGTTGACCTTTGAAATCTGACTTTTAAAAAAGTGTGTGATGTATTCAGAGATGGACAGTAACAAAGTACATTTCTGTACTTCACTTGAGTATTATTTTTTCTGGAAACTTTTTACTTTATAAGTATCGTACGTTTTACTTCACAACATTTCTCTCAAGATACTTGAGTAGAAAGTAGTAACGTCAGTCAAGGAATGGGTATCTCTTGGCAATTTTGGTTGGAAATAAAAGTCGAAATTCTGACGTCGACCTGTTTTTCATTTTCAACCCCAATACAACGTCTGTCCATTGTTGGAGATTAACGTCAATCTGAAGTTGGATTCTGACATCAACCTGATTTTCATTTTCAACGTTGGGTTTGGTCTTCTAAATGCAAATTTTGTCATTGTTTTGGAGCACACTAGCGTATAGATAACAGTAAGGCAAACATATTCATACTAAAAGCCAAAAAACCTAAATAGGGCACTATTTGAGGGAACAGACATTTGTGTCCGAAACCATTGTGGACGTTATTGAGTACACTTTTTCAATCTCACATTCAATCCCACTACTGGAACTTGTGTTCTAGAAATAAATTATGGCATAATTATGGCAAAAATATATGGCATAGATTCAGAAGTATAAGGTACTGTAAATATTACAAACAACAATGCAACATTAATAAAACAATGCATTGACATTTACTTTTTACTTTTGATACTTAAGTAATTTTAAAAACTAGTACTTTACAACTTAAATAAGTTAACTTAAATAAACTTTAAAAGTTATTTACAACTTGTACTTGTTACGGAGTAATATTTAACCAGTAGTATTTGTACTTTCACTCATAAGGAAGTTGTGCACTTTGTCCACCTCTGGATGTATTACAAGTTATGTGCATATTCAGATCTGACCTTTATTAGGGATGATGTCATTTTTTTGACTGTGAATGAGTTTGAACTTGCTTCTATTTAAATGGAGGCCAATAGGTTTATACGACTGAAGTATTAGGACTGACAGTAAGCTGTGTTTAGAACATTCATTTGACAAATGACGTCATCTTTCAGTCACATTTTGAGCCTTTGCAAGCCTATATTTTTAAGATCCCTGTGTAACTAAACATTGTATGGGGGAATAATTAGAGCAACATGCCAACAAAATATTCTCTCACACAGAATTGTGGTGATTTGAGTTTGGTTCTTGAATTGGTGCGGGCAAAGAATGAGTCACTGCGTGAACATGTACCAAGCACGGAAAACTCAACAAATGCTCTTACTGAGTCCGCTTGCGTGCCAGAAGGCTGCTGCAGGTCCCTTGTCTGGCTTGTTTCAAACAATGAAAATTCTGGGCAACACATAATTGTACTACATACAATCAGAACAATCCTCATTTAATGCAGTAAACTGCATTGTTTTGAGCTTTCGCAATAGTCGACAAATGGACACGATTCTTTGTTTTCAAATAATGAAATGTTTGGAATTTTGCTATTTCATTTAATAGCAAAAACTATATAGGCCTACTTTATCTTTATTTATCTAATTTAATATTATTTGTATTAAGGAAGGTGTAAGTTTTTGTCTTCACTAATCTAGTGGTTTTGCGTGTCATATGAATTTTTTATATTCCATGCAGACTCTCAATTAATTTGAGCTTATAAAAAAATTTAATAACAGTTTGCTGGATTTTGGACTGAGCAGGTTTGTTGATTTAATTAATTTTTTAGTCTAGTTAGAGGGAGAAAATGTCTGTCTAACAAACTGGTCAAGCTCAGGCTAGTATAACCTAATAATCTTGACAAAATATTTCACATTCATATTATATGACAATGGTATAACAGGGTGGATGTTTGAAGCTACACTATAAAAATGATTGTTGGTTTAACTTAAACAATTAAGTAACCTGGTTGCTTGAAAATTTTGAGTTCATCGAAATTAAAAATCTGTGTTAATACAAAGAAGGAGATTGGTTTAATCAACAGAAACTCAAAAAATTATGTTATCTGAACCATATTAATTATCGAAATTGATTTGACAAAAGAAAAAAGTTCTGATAACAAATCATGAGCCCACTAGCTAGGAAAGAACAACATGCTAGTGGAAGATTAACATTTAGAAAGAATTTTAATAGACTAGACAATAGACAAAGTGCCCATGCAAAATCAGTTTTTGTGTGTTTTTAGTAATTGTTGGCTTGGTGTGTTTGAGTACTCATTGTTACAATTAAACAGCAAAAGTTCAGTGACATTTTTATTTGTGCATGGTATAGAGAGCAAATACTGATACTGACATAATGACATAGGCCTACAATAAATATGGAAAATTGAACTACACGATTCGTGGAGCAGCTACACAGTGAACTACGAGAAAACGCTACCCTTGCCTTGAGCAAACAGTTTGTGAATAGGCTACTACAAATGATGGCCGTGAAAGAGATTGTGAACGCATTGAATAGGATATGTTTAGTTGGTGAATAGCATAGGCTACTATTAAACAGTAGCGATAACGTTAAGCGCACCCAAATTAAATATAATATTCAAAGTAAACAGCGTAGATGACTTACAGATTCAGTTAACATCCACAAATGAATAAGTGCAACGATTCAGGGAGTAGGCTACACAGTGAACTCCGAAAAAAATGTAACGCTTGAGCAAACAGTTTGTGAATAGGCTTCTACAAATGATGGCCATGAATAAAATATAATTTTCAGAAGTAAACAGTGTAGCTGACTTAATGTTTAGCTGACAGAGTGTTTATGTCAGAATGTTTATTTTTAAACCACAAGTTTTAGGTACTAATAAGTAGGCCTATTCAGCTCACTCCCTAAAGATTATAGTTTAGAGAAAACACAAGGCTTTTTGGATACCGGCCATGTCCCGTTTTTCATAGTGCTCGACCAGATGTTCAGTCATATCGCATCTAGCAAGCATCTTAAAGCAATGTAAATGCTAGCTAACATAAATGCTAGCAACCTGCACTATATCAGCACAAATTATTCTGGAGAACAAAGTTGTATTGTGATGCACATTGTAGAGTGCTCCTTCTAAGTTTTGGTGCATGGCTGATTATGCTTATGGAACTAATCTGACTTAATAAGTTATGCTGATTATGAATAATTGAGACAAAAGCGAGGGACACAGTTGATTGAGAATAGCTGATTGCATAACACAAAGGTGGACATCATAGCTTTGAGAAATAGCTAGGACATTGTGAAATAGCTTGATCTGTTTTTGTTCTTTTTTTGTGTGTGTTGTTGTAATCACCGAGAGCTTTATTCTTTGAGTTATGTATTGTTATAAACCAGTCAGGGTAGGCTTGTTTTAATTTCCTTCCTTATCCTCAATATTTTTGAGAAGGCCAACCAGAATGCTGTAAGCTGTGTATCAGTCTGCATGAAAGACATTTTTCCCCCTCATTTACATTAAAAACTGCTTACTTTAAAAGTAAAAAAAATAGTTACAGTCCTCAAAGTATGATATGGTTATTTTTTCAAGTCTTCCCTGACGAACAAACGGCTAAAACCTGCCAAACTTGTAGACTGGTTTGAGCTGTTCTTCCAGCCTGGTCATACGATTTAGCAGGCTAGTTTTTTTTAAAGGGGGTTTGACCACTTTAAGGTGTCCACCACTGTCAGGATGGGAGACCAGCTGAACACCAGCTTGGGCCAGGCTGGGTTTGTTGTTGTTCTTTTTTCTTTTTCTTCAAGCAGGGTTGTTAAACGAGCCTTTGGGGACCCCTCTGTGGTGACAATGTGCAGCGCAGCTTCCAGGAAGCGACAACCCGGCGACACCAGCGACTGTCGGTGAACCGAATTAGATCGCGTTGTTTATATCAAACAATAAATACAACACGTTAATGAGTCGGTTAACCCACCTTCATGACTTCTTCAGAAGATGAGAGTGTTCCCTGGAGGCTAATAGGGCCTGTGTCCGAGCTGTCCAAGAAACAATGCAGATTGATCTATTCATGTGATGGACGCGACGCGGATGTTTGTCTGTTTTATGTGAGCGGTGAATTCTTGGCGATGGACGCTCGCTGCGCTCATGCGGGTATGACAATTAATTATTCCACATTGTATTAGCTTATATCGGTTTTTAAAGCGCTAGAAATGGCGGTAAAGCTACTTTAGCTAGCAAGCTAGATAGCAGCAACGACAGAAATGGTAAATATTAATTGTTTTGTCTTTTGTGCGATGTGTTCATTCTCTACGCGCCATTTCATTAAATCACCATGGTAACCGTAACTTTGCCTAAATGTCAGTTACCTCACTGCGGTGCGTCTGATGTAACATCATTATGTGATGTCCTGCAAACGCTAAGTTTTCAGGGTCTTTCTCATCTTTTTTTTATTATGATAAAAATGGATGATACTGAGTATTGTGGCATCTAATGAAGTTTCCACTAAAGGTTCGTTCTATGAAACATGTCTTTTCTGTTTTGATATGTATGTGACAGATAATGTCTACACGTTAAATGCTATCTGAATTGTGAAATGAAGTATATTTCAGGAGGTCCACTGTGTGATGGAGATATCGAGGAGGCCGATGGGGTTCTTAAGGTTTTCTGTCCTTGGCATGACTATGACTTCAATCTCAAAACAGGGAAATCGAGCACAGGTTTACAGGTAAAGCATTTTTTGGTTCAACATTTTAACTAATATTTAAAGGAATGTTCCAGATTCAGTACAAGTTAAGCTCAACAATAACGTATGTAGTATATTCCCAGACAGCAACATAGTGTCGGCCCAGATCCGGCTCACATCTGGTACGGATTCATGTAAGGTTATGGGCCAGATCTGGGCCAACACCGTGTTGCTGTCTGGGTTGTTGATTGCCACAGAAAACTATTTCAGCTTGTACCTCAGCAAAAATATATCGAAGCTTGTTTCTGCCTCTGCCAACCTTTTTATCTCGCAATTCCAACTTTTTTCTCAGAATTGTGAGATATAAACTTGCAATTGTGAGTTTTAAAGTCAGAATTGCGGGATATAAAACCGCAGTTCTGACTTTATTTCTCTCAATTTCGAGTTATCTCACTATTCTGACTTTTTTTTCTTGCAGTTGCGAAGTTTATACGTCATATATCAAAAAGTCTCAATTACCTTTTTTATTTTTTATTCCGTGGTGGAAACAAGCTTCCTTTAAAATCACTATTACAGTAGGACACTTACAATGGAAGTAAATGGGGCCCGGCAACAAAGGTGTATAGCAAGATGGCTAAAATATTATACAGGTTAACATGAGTGTGGTGAAATCCCTTAGTAATCTTGTCCAATCTTTCAACTTTGTTGTCATGACATCTCCTCTACAGGATACGAGGGAACTGACATAACTCTCTTGCTTACATGGCGTTGAATGGGTAATCGTTCTGATTGTTGTCTTTAATCAGAAAATCATAACACTTGTGTTCTAGTTATCGACATACATTCAGATCCAAGGCCATAAAAGAGAAATGGTCTTCAAAATAGTTATTATTTCAGCCAACATACCTATGTTCAACACCTACAGATATTACATTGCTTTTGAAAAATAATCCCACTGAAACAAAAATATCAGCTTCACATTTCAGCCTTCAAACCCTCCATATGCTGTTGCTGTTTACATACCTTTTTTAAACTTAGAGGCGGATCAAAATTATTTTCTGTGGTAACTCATTATACAACAAATGTTGTTAAAAATGCCTATTGACTCTGGAACATTCCTTAAAGTTATATCAGACATGATTATGTTTGGATAAGCAGCACATATGAGAAGATCTAACTATGTTACTTTATATGAATCGCTAATATAAGTAGCATTTATTGAAACAGTGAGATGCTTGTATGCTCCTCCTAGATTTCATTGTACACACTAGATTTCATTACTCAGCAATAAAGGGGCAGCAGTCAGCCAGTTGAACCAGTTAAGTTAGCCAGTGATTCAGCCGATGATTCAGCGTCCCCGAAAAACACTTGTATTTTAAAATTAAAACCACATTTGTTGTGCCATCACTTTAACTCAGTATGGCACTAAACATTATCTCACACGGTAATGGATTGTACATCAACAGAAACATACAGAAGTCCTTGCTGCCAAACAGACGTTTGGAAAGTTCCTAAGAATAAAAACTACCATCATTTCGGCACGTTTCAATTTAGCCAAGCATCTGCTTTTTTAATAAACGGACGAAACGTGTTCTCTCATGCTGTGAATAAATAATTGGGCGGTTGGAGGTGACAGCAAACTCCGTCCAGTCAATATAAGGCAGTCTCTGTAAACCAATCCATAATTAGGACAGTCGTCCTGGGGGGCTCGACACGTTGAAATGTTCAGTAATTAGACTATTTCCACCACCGGTTCACATCCACCGTGCTTGTATATCAAAGTACCTTCCTAGCTTTAGGCTTTTACAGCTGTGCAAGCAGAAATAGAGAGTCAGATGCATTGCAAGCGGGCTTAGTTTTATTTCTCCTTCAAACTGTATAGTTTTTTTTCCTTTTCTTTTTTTAGCAACAAGTTTATGAAGTGAAATTGGAGGACAGCAACGTATACGTCAAGCACGCAAGCGAGATCTCGTTACAGCCTTTCGGACAGGTCAAAGAGCACTGAAGTTCTTGGTTACTCTTCCCTTGAACTAAATCATCTGTTTGGATCTTGTTACTGTGTGTAAAATTTTAGTTGAATAAACTTTTCTGTTCTCCATTGGAGCAGTTGTTAACGTTTGTGACAGTTTGTTTATATACACTACGAATTAAAGATAAAGTTCTTTAATGTTGCATGCAAATTGCTTCAAATGACACTAAAATGAACATTGTTTTATGACATTTATGATATAATTTATTATTTATTTGAATTGTTATAAATATCTTAAAATGTATATTGTCAATAGTTATATGCAAGATTTATTGAACTCAGGGAAAATAAGGTCACAGACAGCGGCTTAATTATTCTTAGTTTTAGCTTCATTATCGTTAGTACTCCAGAGATGTTAATGTGTTTCTCTCTAGGGCTGTAATTAAAGTCTACAGTTGTAACTAGCCATAATTATACCCTCCTAGATCCAATCCTCTCGAGTGTCAGGTAGAAATGACTTTCACCGGAGGGAAAAAAATTAAGTGACTTCTGAGAATTCCTCTAATTACTTGGTCGACTTGTTTTTTTTTATCTTATGATTACATTATGATGTGTACTTGTCTTTGTTAAAAAAATTACATATACATTCTTATTTCGAACATTCTTCCCATTTAAAGAAGCATCCTACCCCTATAAAATATAATTTAATGCAAAATATATATATTGGCTCAATATTATACATTGGCTCAAACATTTTAGTTTGTACAATTTAAAATATTTATGTGTGATATTTAGCCTGCTTGTGATTTCTGGGTTGTTGTTATTTTTTTGTTTACAGATTTTGTATTTAACATTGATGGAATAAAAACAATGTCAATGGAACATGTTTACAAGAGATCTTTATTTACATTCTGGTAAAACTGACAGACATTTTAATCCACAATTTACACATAAAACGGGCTTTTGAGATAGCAAGGCAGGACATTTCATGCAGTCTAAGCTACAATATGATTTCCATGGATTTGCGGCATTTGTTTTACATATTGATGTTTGTGAAGCAAGCATGAAGAGAGATTTCCGAGAGCGCCGAGGCAACTATTCAACTCTCACTTTGTAGTGGAGACAATGCGGAGTTTTCAACGCAAATTTTGCCAGAGGATATTCCTGGAAATTTTGTAGTCTCCCTGAGACCAGCCAGACAGTTGAAGCGAGGACAAAAACTCTTTTGAAAGCTAACAGGAGGCCAACTTTTTTTTTTTTTTTTTTTAGCACCGTATTCATCCAATATCCACCTCGCCTCTGAAATAAAAATGTACAGATATGCTGAAATACCAAAGGTTACATTAACTGGATATATTACAAAATTACAGAAGTTTATTCAAGTTACAAATGTATGACTCAACATCACTTACAGGTGAGACTGTCTGGGATAGAAAAAACAAACATGATTTTAGTTGTTTTAAGTGTGTACTTGGTGTACAGCAATGTGTTTTACAGTTTAAAGGTTGTATCAGTGATTTCTGACCCAAAAATAAATGTCTAATCTTTCCTAACGATCCGCTAGCTGCCCGCCCCATAAGCATGCCGTCCAAAAACCGCCTCTCTGTAGGCAGCGTAGGCTCTGAGATCTGCACACAAAAACAAATGGGTACAACCACCACTCAAAACCAAAATAAACAGTGTTCCAACCAATCACTGACAGGGGCGGGTGTTGCTTCGATTTCGAGTCCAGCCGTGCACGAGCGCAAAACCTCACAACACCCGCCCCTGTCAGTGATTGGTTGGAACACTGTTTATTTTGGTTTTGAGTGGTGGTTGTACCCATTTGTTTTTGTGTGCAGATCTCAGAGCCTACGCTGCCTACAGAGACCCGGTTTTTGGACGGCATGCTTATGGGGCGGGCAGCTAGCGGATCGTTAGGAAAGATTAGACAATTATTTTTGGGCCTGAAATCACTGATACAACCTTTAAATGGGAAAAATGTATTAGTGGTACATGATATTTTATTTCCCTAATTAATCTACTTGGCCACAACAATGTGCTGTTAATGGCACAATTTAACATACTTTTCACATATTGCAGTTTGTTTTAATATCTGTTTTAATATTTTATATTATATTTGGTCTTTTAGGAGAGTTCAACAAAACTTTCAAATAGTGATCAACTGCAATTTTAGAACAATTCTGCCACATTTTTATAGTGTACATTTCTTCATTGGATCATCTATCTTTTATTCAGATTTTTTGATGTGGTATATGGTATTGTTGTTTAATTTGATTTTATTTCACAAAATTGTTTATATTCTACCTGCACTGGGCAAGCTGTACATCTTTGGAGACACAGACAATAAACTTTTCCTCCATTATCTGTTAAAACATTCACCGTTATTCCTCAACCCAATTAACTTCCTTCTCTGAACCAACGCAGGATAGTGAGGAATTTTAACGCATAAGGGATTAGACAAAATCAAAGCAGAATTACCATAATGAAATCCCATTCGCAATGCTTAACTACAAAACATACCTCAGAAAATACAGTTGTCCTGCTTATGCCTTCTGCATGATTTTTTATGGTCCATTTAATGTTGAAGTCACACAATTTTTATTTTTTTTGTAAATATCCATAGTTACTTCAGGGTGGTTTTAAAATACTGCAACTGCACTTATATTGCATTGTCAGTTGCCTAAAATGGGAGGAGGCTGCATTGGATTAGCAAACTCAGATTCGGTATATCTATCTTTAAAAACAGGTACTATGTTTTGAAATTCAGATATACCCTTACTGAGGGGATAGCCCAACATTTTAAACAGACCTATGGCTGATTGGCTCATTACATAGGACGTTTTTTGTTAGGACTCTCAAGTCATTATTGGAACACAATATTGCACTTTAGGAGACAGACAGAAACAAAAATACAATCAGTTTACCCTAAGATCTAGACATCATACACTGAGATGTACTGTATAAGTTGGATTTCATATCAAAAGAAAACATTTAATTAGGCCAGCCATGCGATTAAAAGGATGAAGAGGGCATTTCAAAAAAGGCGATGTAGCAAGTTAGGGCCATTATATCATTCTTTATATGTCACCACATGTTTGTTTAATCTACCTTACTCTATTAAGGGATGCAATTTTTGGCTGGAGTCAGTCGTGCTTTGGTCAGACCGATAGTTGGCCAAATCACAACAAAAAGGAGGCAAGACAGAACAATCTTTACTGCCTCAGGTCTAGTTCATTGCATCAATACGTCGTTGATGAAAGGATTAGCAGCTGTCACACTTGACCTTAACTCAAACAGACTTGTCTCACCTATTTAGCCTGTAATCAATGGAAGACACTGATCAACGAGAATAATTCAATCTAAAAGTAGGACACTCCACATAAGCACTTTTTGACATTTAAAATAAATAAATGACATCATCCTGTATTAGTATTTGGCCTTATCAAAAAATGAATGTCTTTAACAATGAATTAAACTTGAGAGGACAGTTTTCCATACACAAACAGAAAGAGTTTAAATGTGTTTGGATAAATCAGGTAAGGATTTTGCTCCGTTAGGACAGAGCATCCAATATCACCCAGCTGGCCAAGTTTAGGATTTCCATTGCAGAATTATTTTTTTGTCTCATTTCTTCATTCTTTTCAACCAGAAAAGCCTGCATGTGGACAGAAAGCATACACTTAATTTTCATCAACATCTTGAAATATTTTTTTTTAAATTGCACACGGAGAACTCACCTAAAGAAAGGTCTACTGTCTTGGTTGGGTCCTTGTAGCAGGTCTCCTTCTGTTAGTGTTCGTGGCTCTGCGGTTCTGGCTCCTGCCCTGTTGGCCAAAGGGGTAGGCCACCATTTGGGTTGATCCTCTTCTGACTTGCAGTCCCTGAGACTCCCTCATCTCCCGCGCCATCTGTGTTAGTGTTAGGCCAGGATTTGTTTGCAAGCGCTGGAATAAGCTCTCACGATTCACAGTTCTTTTAGGGCAGCTGTACGTTAGTGCCACTCCAGAATCTGACTTCATCTCCCTGGAAAAACCATCTGAAGTTCCATCAAAGCAACGGCCAATGGCGATCTCTTTGGCAACGCGTGGGTTCTGGTCTGTGACGGTGTATATTCCGTAATTGTGTCCAAGGGGATCAACAGGAGCTAACATATTGAATGCATGAGACTCATTGTTCTGAAGAACAGGAGGATGCTTTATTAGATACTCTTGCAGGAGACTGTTGATGCCTATCCGACGGCAGTTGCCTTGTGGAATCAAAGAAATTAGTGACCTGTCTACAATACCTTGATCAAAGAGCATCCCACTGCACTTGAACTCAAGACAAGCTGCAGAGGTGTTGGGATGGTTTAAGTCACGGGTACTACGAATGTCTCTGATGCCATACAACTGACCCCTTGTTTGAGGATGAGTACCACCAAGGTTTTTTGACCTTACCATGATTTCTGTTGCTCCATGAATCTTAATTTTAATGAAGCAAGCTCTGAACTCTTGTGGATTTGGCCACCAGGAAAGATAGTCTCCAGTCCAAGATGTGAGGTCACTCTCCTGAAAGGGTACCACGTTGTACTCGTACTTATCTTTTTCAACACGGAAGAAACGAAAGTGGTTGGCATCAACAGGTGCATTTTCACATGAAATTAAACTCTGGTAAGGATAGATTGGACCGTTTGTTTCATCAAAATTGTTAGGGTTTGGTTTGGCCAGGTTGATTCGGAAAGCTGTTTTCTTAAGTGCTGGATCCTCATGATCTGAGCGCTGGTAATCTAACTTCCCTAAGTAAGGCTGAGACACTCCAATGATGTTTGGGTTCATTTTTGGCATTGAGGGGGCTGCTTCCAATTCCTCACCTCCCATTATTGCCGTGACATAAGCCGTGTACGCGTCAGCCCTCTGAGCATCGCAGAAAGCTGGAAGACAAGCACCGTTTGGTCCTGTTATCACACTATCAAAGCGACCCCATGCCCTTGGATTTGACGAGTAACCAGGCTTGGGCTCCAGGTTTATCAAGTTTATTACTACTCCTTCTATTTGCTCGTTGGGCAGGAACTTGTCGCTCATGTACGCCCTCACCTTGACATAGCAGCGGCGATTTTCAGGTACATCGAGATTGAACAATCTACGCTCCCTGATTTCCATATTTCCTATTAGGAAAGTGCGCTCCTCTCGTTTATTCCTCCCACTGCCAGCAATGGTGCTTTGTGTGGGTTGAAAGTTACTTTCCTCCTCCCAAATGCCTGTGTCGGGATTGAGGGACCAGAGTTTCATAGTAGGAATGTGCTCCTGCATTTTAACATGCTCCGTATCAAGGAGAACTTGGACTGCGCCGGCTCCTAGAACCTCCTGGTTTGCCCCATCTCGGAAATCTACTGAAAACATTCCGTATGTCCTGAGAGGGAGCATGTCTCCTTCATCGTCTACAAAGTTGAGATCACCAGGGGCAGCAGCAGCCATGGTAATGTTGCGTGGGTCAAGGAATGTGACGCTGGCCTTAACGGTCCCTTCATACACTTCCCCTGTGTTTTTATGGAAAGAGTTTGGAGGTATGACCAGTTGACCGATAGGGTCCTCGCCTTTAATTTCACCTAGGTAAATGGTATTGATTTCTGCAGCATTGATATCAACAGGTTCCTGCTTTCTCATCACTTTTACATCATGATAGACTGCACCTCCTCTTTTGTCAAAAATAAAAATCTTGATTGTGTCAATGAACTTCTGAGAAGGGTCGACAAAGTTTACCACAAGACGCTGTGTGTCTGGAGACACCTGGATTGTGAACCCACCCTGATATCCTGTGGTACCTATCCGTTCCTTCCCTATATAAATGTATCCAAAGCGAAGAGGTTCATCATTGTCTGCCGCCACCACCCTGCCCCGTACAAGGACTCTGGGCTCCACACAGGTCTGGCAGCCACATTCACTCACAACCTTGATAGGCAGGGTGTAACGGCCACAGTTGATCTCCCTAGTGTCCAATTGTTTGACCCCACAGCAGAAGCTGGATCCATCCCTGCAGCGCATATCAAAGTCCAGCGACCCAGGGCATTTGTTGTGTGGACAGCGACCTGCATTGTAAAACTTGGAGTCTGTTCCTGGCTGTTTGCAGTCAAATGGCAATCTGATCAAGTGAGAATCAGGTGTCGAGTTGCATGCTGGTGATCCTTTAGCTGTGAAAACAAAAATGCGGGATCAGTGTGCTACATTTTCAATGCATACAGAATATTTATGGGCAGTGTAAAAAATTGTTTTCTTAACTATTTAAATATATTTTAAAACAGATCAATTTTCTTGATGAGAATTTTTTTTGTTTATTTAAAAAAATAAATTTATTTTTTCTTATCCCACCTTTTTTTAAGCATAAAACTCACAAAACTTTGTAAGATTCATTCTTAAAACCGAGAAAAAAGAAAATTCTAGTATATTTTCCTTGTTATAAAGATGTTTTGATAGTATTTTGTAAAAAATGTTTTACAAAAATATTTTACAGTGTTTATCTTGTTAGTTGAACTTTACTATCCAAAGACTTTTCATACCACTTTCTTTTAAAGCTAAATATTAATAAGTGTTAAAAAAAACCTGCCTCCAATAATATGGTAATGAATGGAACATTGCAAACAAATAAAGCTGGGTCACTGAATTTGGAAGCCTGAAAAGGGAGTCTGATGACTTGCCAAGGTATTGTTTCTGATTAAATTAAATCTCATTCTGTTACCATATTAATGACTGCAGTCATAATTCTCACATTACCACTCCACTGTAAATGCTGTTCATTTATTCATTAGAGAGCTGTTTTTCCTTTAAAATGACACTTATTCGAGACAGCAACCTTGTAATGTTATTTGCGGTTGATGAAATTTAATTTACAGAAAACTTTTCTCCTGTAGTTGTTGTTTAAATGCAAGAGTGAATACAAAACACATTAATCATACTCCATTAAGAATCCTGCTGTGACAGGTGTTAGTGTTTTATTCAGCAAAGCACATTTCATATGCCATAATGATTAAGAAGCAAAGAGATCCCTCAGACAAAGTCTAGGGCTGATTGCTTTAGCACAGGTTTTCAGCAGACTATTTCTGACAATCTATATCTTGGATAATAAGCATCATGGGAATTTTCTAAATGTGTAGTTTTGTGCGCAAAAGTAGAAATACATACTTGTCTGAGGCTGAAAAAACAGGATTTATTGAAGAGCTTGGATTTCACTTTAATATGGAGAGTTTGTGGGATTTAAGGTTTTTAGTCTGCTCACAACGACTTCTTGCCAGTCATTCCTTGTTTAGAAAGTGGTAATTTCTACCAACTTAAACATAATAAAACATTGTACTGCACATGTCACTAGACATTATAGACTTTAATATTTCATTGGAGACCTCAATATTTAATGGGATTATTTTTCTCCTTTAGGGACATTTTAAGATATCCCTCTTGCCCTCTAAAATGGTTTTGCACTTACCGAAAACAGTTAGAACGGCTGTAGTAGACTTGATGCTGCCTGTCAGACTAGTTGCTTTGCAGTGATATTGTCCTGACTGCTCTGTCTTCAGGTCCCGCAATATCAAATCTTCATCGTACTTGTATTTTGTGCGATTCAATAAAGTTCCATTGTAATACCTTTGAATCAAACAAATGAAAGATTTTGTAGCTAAGATATTAACGCCATATGTCAGAAAATCTAATTATAAACATCATTGTTTTTACCAGTAATATTTGTCAGGTTTTGGTGTTCCTGTTGCTCTACAGCAAAGGGTTGCACGTTGTCCCTCATAACGTACTTTGTCTTCAGGATGTTTCTCGATATATGGCTTTTCTGTAAGACATAAAACAGAGAAATCAATAATGCAACAACTCATGGTAAGATTTGTTCAAATTAAATGGTTAGTTCACTCAAAGATTATCCCATCATTTAATCGCCCTCAAGCCATCCTGGGTGTATTTGTCTTTCTTCTTTCAGCCAAACACAATCTGAGTTATATAAAAAAATATCCTGGCTCTTCCAAGATTTATAATGGGAGTGAATAGTAACTAAGATTTTGAAGCCGTCTTTGCGTTCACAAGAGAGTCAAGTTCTATCATATGATGTAGGATGTAGGAGTAGCGTAAGCTTAGGTGAGAGTACATTCAAAGAGCAGATCTCGCGGTTCAAACTAATAGGGCTGGGCAAAACTCAAGCTCCTCCAACATTTCTCTTTTAAAATTCTCACTTTAGACTTCTAATTCGTGACCGGTGTTTTGTTTTGCTCTATCCTCTACGTTTCCACGTTCATCTAAACGTCATGTGTCGGGTCAGAGTTCACTCTTCTGCTGGAACTCGACTCGCGTACAGAAGCCAGTCATTATAGTCTAAAAACGTTATAAATATGGATATTTTTCTTACAAAAACGCATCACTTCGCTTCAGAAGGCATTTATTAACCCCATGGAGTCATATGGATTACTTTTATGATAGAAGATGGATGGATGCGCTTTTTTGGGCTTCAAAATCTATTCACTATTCACTCCCATTATAAAGCTGGGAAGAGCCAGGATATTTATAACTGATAATATTACTCAGATTGCGTTTGGCTGAAAGAAGAAAGTAATATACACCTAGGATGGCTTGAGAGTGAGTAAATTATGGGATAATTTTTATTTTTGGGTGAACTAACCCTTTAAGTTATCAATGTGGGATAATTCATATCCAACTTCAGTGTATTAATATTATAACTTTTTCATGTTTTCTTTGTTTCTTTACCTGAGGATCGTAAGACGGCCCGTACCCAGAGTTCATCAGTGCTGTTGATGGAAACAGGGAGAGTGATGGGTGCAAATTTATCCTTCCTTATGACTACTCGGGTCTGAGGGTTAGTGCACAGTCCTTCAATCTTGAATTGACCCTTGGCATCAGTGTGGGCACGGATGACCTTGGCTTGGCTGGCCAGAGCAACTGTGGCGTCAGCCACTGGGACACCTGTAATGCTGAAGACCTCCCCTTGTAGTGTCTGTCCATCGCAGATACAGTAGCTGCAGTCCTTATTGGGACGTCCCCCAGGACAGACACGTTTGCATGCTACTGTAAAAAATAGGTGTTTTGATTTCAAGGCAGCAAAAAATATTATGGCTTTTCAAAGATTGTGTGTTTTGTAATACACAATACCTGGGCATGGATTTCCACACTTTTGGACCTCTACTGGTCGTCCTGTACACTGAATTTTAGTTGAAGATCTGTGACATGTCCTACGTCTTGTCCTGCGTCCCTTCCCACAGGTCACTGAGCAAGCACTCCATGAACCCCATTGGCTCCACAAGGCTGTTTAGTCGAGATTTGAGGGAAAGGTGTGGCTAATTAACATAACTAGATCGCAATGTCTTGGCAAACACCCACAACCCCCTAGCATCACGGTGGCAAGTTTTGCACATTAAAATGCCACTCACATTATCTTACTATTTAAAAATATGATGTGTGTGTGCGTATGCATGTGTGTGCGTGCGTGCGTGTGTGTGTGTGTCCGTGTTTATATTACATTGCTGGGACCAAATGTCCCCACAAGGATAGTAAAACCTGAGATCACCTACATTGTGTGGACCAGCCAGCAGTCCCCACGATGGAAATGGTTTAATAAATATTCCTAAACTTCGAATTTTGAAAATGTAAAAATGCATAAAGTTTTCTGTGATGTTAGGTTTAGGGGTAGGATTAGTGTAAGGGGATAGAATATACAGTTTGTACAGTATACCATTATGCCTATGGAGAGTCCCCACAAAGATAGCGAACCAGTGTGTGTGTGTGTGTGTGTGTGTGCGTGTGCGTGTGTGTGTGTGTGTGTGTGTGTGTGTGTGTGCGTGTGCGTGTGCGTGTGTGTGTGTGCGTGCGTGCGTGTGTGTGTGTACAGAAATGTCAGACTGCATTTTGACATCTTTGCCAGTGTAATTACATTGATTTTATGATCAAAGACAACAAAGCTTAGTCTGTACATACAGAAACATGTTTAGGTTTAACCAGCTAATTGGGCACCACATGTGTCATGTAAATGTCAGAAGGATGTGATCGCTCTCGAGGATCATGAGTGGAAAATAAGCCTCATTTCTGAGTTGATTGTCATAATAATTTAGGTGATTCAAAAACAAACCTTTGGACGAATTTATGAAGAGCATACAATGGGTGCGTGTCACCTCACTGCTGTTTAAAAATCTGACTTTATCCTGCCGAAAAAAGTTTAAACCAACCTAAAATGGTTTGCTGGGTTTTTTGGGGTACTTTGAAACAACTGGTTGACTAGCTAAGCCATCTTAGTTCCATCTTAGCCAAGTTGGGAGATCAACTAAAACAGATCAAAACTAACTAAAAACAATCTTCCATTGATTTAAATGCTTTTTAGCAGACACTACTGAAACCTAGCAATGCAGACTAGAAATGCATATTATATCAGTAAGTGTTATAAAAATGTAAAGGTTGTCTCCAAATTCATATCCATTCTTTGTTTACCTTGACATGGTGGAGTTGAACACTCTCTCCGTTCGATGTGAGGTCCCACGCAGACGGGCGAAAGCAGCAAGGGAAGAGGTTGTGTGCTCATGCATTTCCTCTGACGGACTTGGATGCCAACATCATTACAGGCGGTGGCAGAGCAAGGTGTCCATTCGCTCCAGTCGGTCCAGTATGAGTGGACTTAAGAAACAACAACAAAAGCCTCATATGTTAAAATGCATAACACTCATGTGTTTAAATGATGCATATTTCTCCATGTGGAATACACTTCTCTACTTTGATGGATTGTCTCTTGACTAATTGTACCTGGTGGACACTGGAATCGCACATGGTAGTTGGAGCAGCTGCGACCAAATGGCTGCTCCTTATTGATGCACCAGAAGCCTTTCTCCAGACTGGAATGGACCACCTCCCCTGTATCCACAGCTGCAACCCAGTCCGTGGTACGGGCCTCCATGGCTACAGGTCGTGAGCAAACCCTTTCCCGATAGTAGAAGCGAATGGCTTCTAACCTTTCATAGTCGCCGTTTCCTCCTGGATGGTCGATATTGAACCAGGATGTCCACTCGGTCACACCTGGGTTACACAAAACAAAGATCAGAGTAAGATGTTTTACAAGAACAGTATGCTCTTATCAGTGACCCAAAGATGTAAAGAAAGAGAGTTTCCAGATTATGTCAAATTTCTGCCCCATTGTGCTCGGTTTACTCCAAGAGATTAGTCCAGCTTTTTTGTATCATATTAAAATACAATCCGTGTCTCACAAAAGTGCTTGTTGCTATATGTCTAACTATCCCATGGGAGGTATGAATCAGATGACGTTATTCGAGGCAGAGAGAGCTGACTGATAGTTGTCCAATAGACAACTTTTTCTCCAATTAGGAA
The DNA here is from genome assembly GCF_051911475.1 of Siphateles boraxobius. Taxonomy (NCBI): domain Eukaryota; kingdom Metazoa; phylum Chordata; class Actinopteri; order Cypriniformes; family Leuciscidae; genus Siphateles; species Siphateles boraxobius. The sequence goes on along the minus strand of NW_027508733.1, from coordinate 20,392,599 downwards.
CATGTGTAAACTCATTTACACGTAAATGTCTTATTGTTTCAGCATTGCAGTGGCTATATGCCTTCATCGTTAAGGCTCACATTTAATGAAGACTAATGACTCCAGAAATCATTACATCACAATTTTTAGCATCGCAAAGCTACACAATGCGGTTTGGATCAAATAGGATGCCACAAATTAGTTGATTGCATAAAGAGAGCATGTTAATATATCCATAGCTACCTGTGGTCTGTGGTTCCACAAGGCTGTTGTAAGCCAGCTTTCTGTTCCTGTCCGTTTGGTTTAACCTCCGAAGATGTGAGCTGTCCCAGATGGGTCCTGTGGGAATGTAAACTTTATTACAGCGCACTCAACAAAGGTGCTACCAAAGAAACATTGGCTGCAACTAAATCTACAAGGAACACTGACCTCCTTAGGGACTAACAAAATTTGGTCTTAAAAAGTTGGACACAAAATTTGTTTGATCTATTACAGTGCAATATAATTTGCAATGTAATAGATCAGAAAAACTCATTCCTTGCACGTTCCTTAGGTTGCAGACACATCTGCGAATGTGATCGGAAAATCCTGCTTGGATTTGTGGTAAATGGAATGTGTGCTAAAGACATTCAATATTTAAGTACTGACTTTTTTTTGGTGCTCTCGGCATCGGTGCCACCAGAGTCCAAGTGGCCTACTTTTATCGGCTCAGCATCCCTTGGCATCTACCGCCCTTTTGAACCACGTCCAACCAGTTTTGAGTTAGCACCTGATATCTGATCTTATGATTGGCCTGAGGAGGACACATTTGGTCCATTTCCGCACTGTATCTCTTTCCACTCTGTCTGGTCACATCGGGAGATGCTGCAAACATATGGTAGTGGAGCACGCACGATGGCCTGATCCCCTACATCCATTCTCAAACTAATCTGGAGACACTTACTAGCCAGGGCCCCAAAGGAGAAGATAGAGTAATGGGAACAAACACATGGTGTCTCATGCTTTCTAGATGACACATTACCAGAAGATACACTCCCACATCCCAGGCGGAGGACAGTGGGCCTCTGATGCTTCATGCTGACTGTCCTGCCTGTCAAAGGTAAATCCCTGAACCACTTTCCAGAACTTGCATATAGTGTGCTGTGATAAGGAAATCATAGGCCGAGGGATTCATCCACCAATGCCATTACTTTTTTTCCCAAAGGCGACGTGTCCCACAGATATAACCAAGCCTAACATGCTCAAGTAGGAACAGCAGTGTCTTGACAGTGGATTGTTACTGGCATTACTCAACACACACTGAAGCGCTTATCTGCGGCAGACATGTCAGTCACCGTAGAAGCTTTGCGGGACTTACTCCAAGCCACCATTACTGTGATTATATGCCTCTCAAATACTGCATTGATTTACCTTGAAGGTTCACCTGAAAGAGAGCTTGTCATTCCCAAACTATACATCACAGAATATGAGAATGCCATTATTTCCGTTATACACTTATCCTGAGTGGCCTGTTGCCATTGTGTCGCTTTTAAACCACTTTTTTAAATACAGCAAAAAATAATTATTAAGGAAAGTGCGCAGTCATTTCAGTTGTCTGTGCCATTTGATGTTATTCATTTAGCTAGCTAGGTTCTCTTCAAACTCTTCAATCGTGACAGTAAAGGGCCTTCAAACCAAGGATGATAACTGCATTGATAACCATAATCATAACTTTTTAAAGAGCACGAGCATTGAAAGCAGCAAACAACATAACAGCAGTGTACACTTTAATATACATATCGTTGTCATCTCCTGTTGCTGTGGATGCTAATATAGTTATTGTTATAGATATCGTTCTTGGTGTGAGCAGGCCTCAACTGTCCTGAAAGAGACAATCAAACATAAAGCAAGAGAAGTATTCAGTAAGAACAAGACATAGAACTAGTGTTCAGTAATGCCTGAAAATTGGTTGGTGAATTGTGATCACAACAACAAATGACGTCAAGCTCTCAAGTTTTTCCAAAAACTTGAACCAGAAACCTTTATAAAGGCCACCAATATAATTAGCAATAACCGCATCACATAATATAGTCTGTTTTATTCCAAGACGGAAGAACTGCGTGTCCATGGCCTCAGTGGAACCTTGTAATATCCACACCCAGTAACGGCATTATTAGGATCAGGTGTGTAAAAAATGATTTACCTTGCATTGGAAACTAGCAACTATTTATATATCAGTGTCCTCCTAACATAGACTGAAACCCTGCCCTCCCATAACAAACCACTTGTGCCAAGTTTATATTGGGAGATGGCTCTCACACAAGAGGGTAATTTAAACTTCATTCAGCAATTGTGTGATTATTTTGTACTGCCAGGGGTTTCAGCCCACAATATAAAGTGCAGTATCATTACTCTTTTAGGACTTCTCGCGTCACCTCATATAATGTCTGCACAGCGTCCAATAGCCATACTCAGACAATTAATCCATTTACGCAAATAACAGTCTGTGGCCTTTTAATAAGACATTCCCCCTTTTTAATATGCGTTTGGAGTATTGCAAGCCAGAAGCTAATCAAACAACATGCAGGGATTGTATTTTAATAAAAGAGCTATGTCAAAGCTGTGGCAAAGTGGTTAGTGAGCATGCTGTAGACATGCTGCTTATGCGGGAATCATTTTTGGTCCCCTCTACTGTCTGTAAATAAAAGCCTCCCAGGATGGACTTAAAAACATGGCAAAATTTAGCTGGCGCATTATTCTTTCTGAACATTTTCCCCCTGTTTTTACAAAATGGAAAGGTGAATCATTTTGACACGTTATGTAATCCCTTAGACAAAGCGCTATGGTGCTAACCTGCATTCTCATATGTATTATGGTGAGTGTGAAAACACTGTGATGTCTTTAACGCAGTATACAAGGTTGGTAACAAGTAGGGATTTGTTTGAAATCAGAGGCATTTCATTTAAGAAGGCAGTGTGCCCGGGCGGTTGTCTCAAAATTGCATTCCACATCCCATCGTGTTTTAATGAATGCAAATGAGATCTCCAAAGTGGTTTTGTCTGTCTGTTTATCCTGCGTCGGAAAACATGTGGAAGTACTTTTGTGCATCTGGCACATGTCCTGGCTGAGGTGTGCTCGAATGGAAGATGGTGAGCTCTGTCTGATTGGGTTGAGAAGAAGATTAGAAGACACCAACTGTTCCACAGATTCTGAGGGGTGATGCATCTGTGCTCTATTATTCTAAACTGAACTGCCTCATTGTCACTGCATAATAATGATATCATAGCCAGATTGGTGTGTTTTTTAAAATGATCTGGATTAGTTTCCCTCGTCTTTGAACTGTTTGAACCATATATGAACCAAACCATATATTTGAACTGAAGTGTCATCTTGAATACAGAAATAAGTGTGTGTTTGGTAATATTTGTGTGTTTGGTAATATGTGTGTGTGTTTGGTAATATGTGTGTGTGTGTGTGTGTGTGTGTGTGTGTGTGTGTGTGTGTGTGTGTGTGTGTGTGTGTGTGTGTGTGTGTGTGTGTGTGTGTGTGTGTGTGTGTGTGTATATACTTTAAAAAGTTATATAGCTTATATATAAAAGTGTATATATATATATACACACACACACACTTTTATATATAGCCTATAACTTTAAGTTAAAACAACATTTTGTACCTACAGTGTATACATTTATATATAAAAAAATATTTCGCAAAATCTGCTAAATGTAGCGTATCCAGTCGGAATTAAGAATCACATTTGTTCGTTAAACCACTTAATTTTTTAGCCACTTCACGGAAAAGAGCGAAATTGAGACGTGTAACCTCTCGCACATTACCTTTGATCACTCTATCCAACCTCTTTCCCACATGAAAGCAACAAAAATCGATGTAACGGGCAGCTGAACTTCAGAGCAAAGTGAAACATCTGGAGAATGAATCGTTTGAATGGAGCAGATTACAGAGTGGCAATATTTACTTTGGCGCGTTGAAAATGGCTTCGCCGTGCCCTGGATGAAACTGGCACGGACGCGCGGGCTTGCAGCTCATTACCGGATGACTGAGCGACATCTGGTTATTTAAAACCGAATTTTAGTCCTAAAGGTTTTTAAAAGCATTGACTTAGACCTCAGAAATGTCAGGCGCTATTTTCCGCTGTCGACTCGTGTTGGGAAACAGGTAATAAATTCCGCAGAGAGGTTGAGAAGTGGACCGGACACCACTGTGGAGTTACAGACAGTGAATGAGGGATAAACCGGTGCTGCTCCAAATTTTAGTCTGGGTTTCCCAGTATTTCGCGACAATCGATCATTCAAATAATGAATACCTCTAACGTTACAGTCATACTTTTTCCAAAGTAAAGACGTTTGAATGACGTTGTGACATAATCAGAAATAGGCTAGCTGCTTTATTTTTTATAAGCTTTTTGGGGTGAAATGTCATAAATGGCAATATGATAAGGTGCCATTTACACTTCTGTTCTCATATCAAAACACTTTAATAGAATTAGATGGTAGTTGCTTAAAATTCACATTCATCTTACTGAATTTTCATAATTAGTAGCCAAACAGCTTTCTTTTCAAAGTGTTAATTAATATGCAATGAGTCAAACAGAAGTAGATCTGTAAGCAAATTTACTAAAGATCACTCCAGCCAAGTTAATAAACCTCTCACAAACAAACAAGCTTTTGCTCTTTTTCTATGTCTTTCTAAGTGCTAGCAGTAGGCTACCAAACTATTATTAAGTTATAACATCCTTACATGTTCTATGACAGTTATGAAATTATTTAAATTACATTACCTTGTGCCAGTGACACAACAAAGACGGTAGACAGCACCGACGTCAAGACTGTGAAGTCCCACATAGTGCCACTGTCACTGATGGGCAGCTGTTGGTAACAAAAAATAAATTAAAGAAACACACACAGGCACAAAAAGAAAAATAGGTATGGGTTTGTCAAGTTTTTTGAGAGAATTGACCAAATTAATTTCCCCCTTCTTTCAATATCAAGTCTGATAGTTTTGTGAAGTTCCCAGAGTTTTAAAAGACAGGATGGAGTGGAGAATGGTCCGGACCAGCCCCCTCACTCTCGCCATTGGCCAGTGCGCTAACATCTGTGTCCTTATATCATTCCAACAGACAAAAAACAACAGACAGAGATGTAGGAGAAAGGTGAATGTTGCAACAGAAAAAATTATATGTTTGTGTTTTTAATCAAGATATGTTGCATTACCAGAGATCTGTGTGCTTGAGCAGAACAATAAATCACATTGTGTGTTTTATTATGTTCTGACCTGGCGCATTACATGATTTCAACCACAAATGAAGATGTTAATGTGATGGCAGCAGATGGATTGAATTTTTTCAAAATCTGTTTATTTCCTGATGGAATTTTCATATTTTATTGACATGCAACTGTTAAGCATTTCAGGACTGTGCCTCCAATGTTCAGTGACAGTAAAATGACTGTTGCAAAAATAGGTGCATACAAAGGGAGTTGCGAACAGCTGAACGGTTAAAAATTTCTAACTGTCACAGACACCAATTCACAATAGCTATTTTGCATTGTTTGAAGGTGAAGTGTGTAATATTGTTCTGTTATATTTCAACGTAATGTGTATAGACAACTAAAAACAAGACAAGTGCATGAAAGATGGTGTGAATTTGGAATTCAATTTTGTGGGAGTGTTCAGGAAACCTGTTTGAAACTAATTATTTTCGTAATTCGGTATAATGCCACAAGTTTCGCAGAAATTACATAGGCTACCTCACCTTAGTTTATTTAATTTGCAGCAATACTACAATTTTGACTGATACCTCTATGTCGATAATGATAAATGTTTGATATTACTATCTAAAAAAATTAGTCATGGCGGGTCTCAGTGTTTGGCATGGTAATGGATTTGACAATGTTGATATGTTTGGTCTTGGTGAAATAAATATTACCCATAGCAGATCTTTACAAGTGGAGCTGGGGAAGGTGGAGGGTTTCTAAAAGCACGCTGCAAACTGCTACAGCAAATGACCAAGTATTTGAAAGTTGAGCAGTGAGCTCATTGGCTACTGATACAGCAGGAACCAATCAGCTGTGCCCTACAGAGAATGATGTGATTGCAGGCAGGTTGAGTTAAGAATGAGTTAAGAATCAGCCTGTGCCATCTAGTTTCACGAAAGTCCTTTGTATTAAAAATAAAACAATAAAATCAAAAATCTAGTGCAGTATGAAAAATGTGTATTGATTTTTAGATTTACTAAAGATATATTTAAATTGTTAGTGTTTTTAAAGATGAACTTTAAGAGTGTATTAGATGACAGCAAAGGCAATCTAAATGTAAATAGAAGAAATGAGCATAAATCTCCAACATCGACAGAAAATATTAAACTAAAAAAAATCTTTAAAATGGCAGTTATGTTACTGATATTGTGCATTTAATGTCTTATTTGAATGTTTTCAACAAAGTAGTACATGATGTTTTTTAAGCCAGAGCGTATTGTCGAAGGCAGTGCTTTGAAGTCTAACTCATGGTTCATGAGGAATGGTAATTGTGCTTAATCATTTGTAAATATTCCCATGCATGCTTCATGTACAGTGCTGTTACACTGTCTGGATCATGCATGACCCACACATCCATGATGTGAAGATGCGGTCACTTGCCAATCCATGGTGTCGTCCAAAATTTACGGTCATTTTGGCACAGCTGTTTTGAAAGCATTGACAAACACGGAAATTCTTACTAAATGAGTCTGTAAAACAATCATGATCATAGATTAGGGAAACTGTGGTATCAAAACAGAATAAACAGCCAAATTTGCAAAGAAAAGCACAGACCAAAATATTTCCCCCTGATTCCTTCTCAGTCTAAACAGATTTTCATACTTTCCTTTATCACCATATTGAGTGCATATGGCTTCTTTTGCCGGTTACCTTTGTGAAGCTCTCTATGCGTGTTTAAAGACAATAAACCTACTTTTTGGCCTTCAGTGGGGTGGACAGAAATGTAAAATGTTTATTGGCAGAATAAGAAATATGATCTCCGGATGATTTCATGTCCACCTTTTGATGAATATATCCGAGTTTACACAATGTCCTGAAACAGCATTAGTGATGAATCATTACGCTGCTCCGGTATTCCTGTCCACATACTGTAACTGTTGTTGCTTTAGACAGAAACATTCCTTTATATCACCCACGCCTTTTCCTGTCTTTTGAATAAATCTCTGGGAAGAAATAATATACTGTATGGTCTAAAGAATATCGTAGCTACCGCTTGTTCCCAAATACTGGCTAATAGAGCACATTTTTCAAGGTTTGACTAAATAATAACATTCAACGTTTCTTTAAACACCTGAATTTGACATCTAAATGAATAAACAGTTTTTACATAGATAATTTATTCATTCAACCTATAAGAACTAAGAAAACACATGTACATTGAGGAATGTAAAGTAAAAACAAAATGATTTACATGTTGTTTGTCAGCCTCAGATATATACTATACAACTTTACCAAAAAGAAAGTAGGCTACGGTGAATAAACTTGTATTGGACTAGAATTCCAGCAGAAATGCATTGGATTTGTAGGTGTCGTGCACATTGGACTGGAGGCACTATCAGGGTAATGCACTTTCAATACATCCAACATTTAAAAGATTTGCGTATTGAACAAAACTGTATTGGCGATTTTGATGAATCAACAGGTAATGTCGAAAATTTGCAAAAGTCACTAGATAATTCTAAACCCACTTCTTAGCAGCGAAAACTCACCTTAACTACCCAAAAGTCATATTTGTCAGTAACTGATTGCCACAGAACAATCTATAAAATACAAAAGGGAAAAACAACCTTGTTATTCAAAATACATGTTTGTATAAACGGCTACAGTTCTATAACACATTCCGTGCCGGGGAATTCTGGCAGATTAAGTTCGTATTTTTTCTGAATGTCATAGGGCAGGAACCGTCCCGCCAGAAAATGTTTTCCCGAGAAACCTGTTGCGCACTTTTTGGGAGCTGTCAGAGAAATGAGAACTTCTGGATTTATCCCATCTTTGGCCGGTTCGTCAACATCCCAACCTTCAGGAAAAGAGAGAAAGGAAAAGTGAATCCTTTCTCACCATCACAGAAACATAACAGTGTTTCCAAATTCTCCCAGATAGGAGGTGGAAAACTGGCTCATAAAGATCATTCATCACAATATTGTCATGTGGAAAGCGAGCAGCAAAAATGCAATGTGTCAGCCATCAGCTGCAATTTTCAAATAAGGTCTCCTGATGACATCATGGCTGCGAGTTCACTTTAGTTTTATAATTTGTCTGTTTTGCGAACACTTCATGTCAAGTGCAACACATTTGCACATAAAGGTTTCTGGTCAGGCAATTTATCAGAAAAACTGGATTTCAAACAGATTTCATCACTCAGAGCTCCTTGGATGTGTAAGAAACCCATTTTGCATACTTACAAAAATGTATCAACAATTTATCTATTTATTTAAGTCTCTATTATTCGGTTTGACTTGTACAGCATTACGCATCTAGTAGACTAGCACGCTAGTAGCTATTAACTTTGGTTTGTAATGTATTTCTCAACAATATAATTATTATTTTGACTACTTAAAAAATTAACAATTTATTTAAAATGATTTATCTAGTATTCAGTTTAACTTTGTCAGCATTAGGTAGCTATTAGCAAGGGTAGCTAATAGCTATAAGCCTCTGATGCTAGTAATCAATTTCTTAGTAATATAATGACATCTGTATACTTATAGGATGTTCTAGCAATTTGTTTAGGTTTATCTACTACTCAGTTTGACCTCTATAGTATCTAACACACTAAAAAAAAATTATATGAGCAATACGTTATGACAACATATGTTTTTAAAATGCTGTAACTCATCAAAATAAGTTAAGCAATTTTATACAAGTTATACAAGATTCAACTCATTGTGGCTCAAGTCACTTTAATGTAATTTAAGTTTAAATGACTTAAACATCCAAGTTGACTGTACTTAAAAATTTAAGGCAGCAACTTTTTTACAGTGCAGCTATTAGCTAGTAGCGAACTAGTAATTGGATTACTAGTGTTAGTAATCCATTTCTTATTAATATTATGACTATTTTGCTTACTTGCACGAATGTATTTATTTTACCTAGTATTTGATTTGACCTTATTTATTTGCTAGCAAGCCATTAGCCAGTGCAGCTAATAGCTATTTGCCTAAGTTAATTCTGAAGTAATATCTGTGCCACAACAGTGACCGAACTAGAATTGCAAAATAATGATGAAACAGGTTTTCTGAACACTCAAACAACAGAATTTAGTATGAATCATGTTAATGTAAATTAATTTGTAGGATGCTAACATATATAGCCTACTTTACTGCATATGGTTAGCTGTAATGAATTCCTCAAATGATGTTCAGTGTATAGAAATAGACTTATTGACGTTTTTTTGAGTGTGCTGATGAATGCTAATGAGCATTTTTACAGTACGTCTCGATAAGCTGCAGTCTGACAAAAATAACCATAACATTTTTCTGAACAGATTTATGTTTTTCTTTTCCTTGCAAGTAACCACTCTATTTAATGAATGTCACATTCTGTAATTATTTCGTTTTGGCACTGCACAATAAAGATGCCATGGGCAGAATTTCTCTAAAGTTCAGGATGTGTGTTTAATGAGCAAATACCTGAGGGCACGTCCACACTAACGATGGGTATTTTGACCTGTTTGAGAGTCACCAGCATCCCAGCATAGGGCTCCTTCACCTCCGTATTGTCGGTTTCTGGGCCCAGGATGGCGTCGATCACCAGATTGTAGGCATCATTTAACAGCTGGACCTGGTCGTGGGGTCAGACGGGACTCGATTAGGATTGACAGAATGTCCAGAGGAGTGAACATCACACTGACATCTCTCTGCCGGTGAGCTTTATTATTTAAGACTGACACCCACCTCTGTCGGAAGATAGGACAGGAAAGGGATGTCCATTTTCTCGCACTGAACAGTGAAGTCCTGGTGCAAACCCTGAGAAGAACGCTTGGGATAGAAAATGGTGGGCTCATATTCCTACATGTGAGAGACAAGGGAAAAATGAGTTTCCATCCAGAACATAATTTTTCAGATTTCAATCTTTTTCTTCTTGTTATGTGATGATTAGCACATAGACAGTTTTTATTATGTCTTCATTTATTTTTCTCCCAGATTCAGACTTTCCATTTTAAACTATGAGATTAATAATAATAAAAAAAACATTTTGAAAACTCTGATCATCTAAAACAAAGAGTGAACCATTTTAAAATGTATTGTGTGTTTATTTATATTAATTGTTCAAAAATCTGTCCCTAGGTTGTGAAAAACAGACATGAAAATGTGATACTTGGAAGCCATACATGAACCAGACAGTCACCGTGATTTTACCAAGTAAAACATGGTTGTCCGAAAATTTAGTCCTAAACATGTAATTGGTGAAAACACGTTCACCTAAACGGGACAAACGGTCTCCAAAAAGCTTCTCTGTTTTTTAAAGCAATATCTTTCCCCCTATGGATATGCAGGGGGAATTTTTGAGTTCATAAATCACATAACATAATTACCTCATAATTTCATTTCAGAAGAACAGTAGTAGTGATTAATGTGGACTAAAATGTATTTTTTTAACACCTCATTTGCTCAGAATATAGGATGAACTCCACACAGCCTGGATAAGTTACAATCCTGCAGTTAAACTTAATGTATTTGTTACATAATGCTGGTACAGACACAAGAATCCACGCAGATGTACACTGGGAATGTATAAAACAGCTGCCATCATGTTATGACCCTCTATTGTTCGTTTTTGCAAAATTTTCCGTTCCGTTCCATTTTTTTGTTTTTTTTAATCCGTTCCAAGAATCCCATAATGTAAACTGGCCAAATCTTAACTGGCCAAATTTCACTCCATCAGAATGAAAAGAAGGATAACTTTAACAGAGTATATGATTATTAGACGAATACTGATGCTCCATAAATCTAGCATCACAGAGGAGCATGGTGAAGTTGACATAAGCCATATCATTTATCTGGAAATGTTGGAGCATATGCTAACCGCTAGGCAACAGATGCAATCATTCTTTCTAAAGATACACTTAAAGTGGTTTGAATATGACAGGAGGGGAAGGGCTGGAAAACAAAGGCCCTGTCCCAAATGGCACACTTCGTATGCACTTATACATTGGCCGTCACATTCACATGATCGTGAAGTCCATGAGACCGTAGGATGTCATCTGTCATTTTAGGTTTCAGAAGGGTGCTCACGAGCATTGACTATGGCCGATATGCGGCCTGGATTCACAATTTCGTCGTGCCCGCACTGAAGCGAGCTCCGCAGCAGGCATCTATCCAACAGTCAACAGGCAAATAGTAGGAAGACCGCAAGTGATTAGGGTCCCATTTGGGACAGGGCCAAAGAAGGTTTTTTGATGTCAACAGAAAGAAAAGTAATTTAAGAAACGGAGGAAGCTGCTATGTTTTAATAAATGATTACAACTTACTTTTTACAACTAACTTTGGAACAATGTGCAATGAATCATACACAATAATAGCAGAAAAGTGCACTAGGAAAGCAAATACACCCTGTCAGTATCCATTCTGTCTCCGTGCCCTTTGGCATGGTGTTCTATACTTACAAATATACGCAGATGGCGGGCACACACCAGACCAATAGAGCCGTTCTGCTCAGGACCACAAACAACCAGCAGGGTGGGCTGCTTTTTATTCAAAGAGCTCAAAGGAAAAGCCTGGGGAGAGACAAAGGAGAGGGACACAGTTAAACAGGGCAGGGAGACGTCTCATTTTGCTCTATATCTGCATTTGGAGAGGCAAAGGTCATCACAATACCCCAGCAACAGTTGCAACGATAGTAAAAAGCTGAGGAGACACCACCACAGGCTGCAGGCTTAAAATAACACACTTTCTGACAGGTTTCTAAACTAGGCTTGCACAGTGTGTCCAACTCTACACACTCACAAAACTAAAGTCTTTACACTGTCACTAAACAGAATAGCTAAAATATGAATTGTTGTCTAATAGATTTCCATGTGCTTTTGGACAGCAGAACCCATAGCCACGCCCCAAATGCATGTCATTGGTTGAGATGTTGCTATGCCTTGCTGCTTGGGATACTTAAACAAACAGCAATGTTTTGATAGGCCAAAGAGCAAGTGTTTACACTCTTTAGGGAAATCAGACTGCAAATGCCGTACTTTGTCGTTTATGCATATTATGCTCTAAATATAATGCACAACAATTTTAACATTTTACATGTTTGCAGTCAACCTGAAAGGACATTTGTTACTCATCCACCTGATGCATATTTTACCATTAAGATGACGTTATGAACAGACTAATGAAGTAAAACCAACAGTTAAGGTAATGTGCCTGCTTTATTCATCTCCAATTAACCGGTGCTGAAAGATGGAACCTGGACACAACTGTGGGAGTAATTGCAGACTTCCAAGAAAGAGAAGAAGCCAGATGCTAATGAAGCTAATGGCACTTTGGAGAGAAATTATCCGCTGAGATGGATGTTCCATTAGCGAGCTAATGAAGATTACATTATCATTGCTGGGTTTCTAAGTCAGTGCTGGGTGAAAAAGAGTTGAACACATGTCTGAGTGTGGAAAATGAACGTCGGTCTTCATCTGTTGCCATTTTGAGAGGAATCTAAGTAGAAAAAATTCCCATTGGCAAAACTGAGCTTATCAATGAAGTTGATTATAGTGGGCAGTATTTGCTAAAAGTAGCAACACTGTTAATTTAACTCCATTTTAGTAGCGGAACTGTAGCTAAACTGTTTTCAAACGGTGACGGAAATAATTTTCAGATTTCATCAGAAGTCCTTGCATCTTTTTTACTTTTTTAAGTATTCTGTCAAAAACAGTCTTATTTTTGAAGTTTTAAAGTAGATTTCACAACACTGATAATGGGTGCGATGTAGTTTTATCATCGCCCGCTAGCAGTATAGACATGGAAAGTAAAGCGTCTCAATATGCTCTCTAGTGGTCTCCTAAAGTAGTAGGAAACCATTTTCAGGGCTGTCTCATTGTCAAAATCTAGTGCACATCAACATTCCCTACCAGAAAAATTCCCAGATGCTGAAATTCAATGCACCGTAAAACCATTTTGCATCATCTGATTACAATCATATTGTTGGTTATTGAGTCCTTTGCTAGTGCTCAAATATGTATTCATGGTATACTGATGAATAATTCCTGAAGATTCAACCATGTGATGTGGACAGTCCATTCACATGAAGCTCATGTGAGTATGTGTCGTATGAAATAATCACCGCTCATCTCTGTTCTGTCCATTTCTTCTTCTCTGGAAAATGACATTTTTAGAGTGTTCCTGTGAGCCGTAGCCAGTGGATTCACTGTTCATTTCTTTTACAGGTCTGCTGCAGCTGGGCTGGAATTCTCTGTCGTGTCAACTCCTGCCAGGACTCTGGAGACCGCCGCTCTGATCTGCTCCTGTTCGGTTCAACTCAACCCCCAGATTTCGCTTCCATGCTTCCAGCAAATGAGCTCTCTAGAGAGGGTCTTGACTAATTAGCCTCGCAGTTTTTTACCCTCAACATGACACAAATAAACACCAGGCCTGTGTTTAATTCAGAATTGAACTGAGAATGAGTTTTAAATTTAAAGTAAACTGGGGAATTCGAATTGAGGATTCAAAGAATTCCCGTTTGCCCATTTTTAGCTCTGCACTCGTTGTGTTCTGTGTTTTGGGTAAGTTTGGGTTGTTATTCCACAGCACAAAGGTAAGATCTTACGGATTTATGAATGAACCACTCGTTTTAAAATCTTCCCGGTCTATTGACATTTGTTATGACATCTGCTTCAAACATTACAAAACTCATGATAACTTTCGTTAACTCTACAATAAGTAAATACACTTCACCAGTTAATTACTCTTCGACAGCGATGCCATAGAAATATACAGAGCTTCAGCAAAGACGGAAGTTCAAAGACAAAAACATTTCATAAGGTCTCTAAGCTGTTTCCCAATTCAGCGGCTGCATCCTTCAAAGGCTGCGAAGGTTGGACTGAGTGCTGTTAAATGGGACGGTCTAGTCTAAGGAGGATTGTTCTTGTTGTCTAGTAAATGTGACCGCTGCAGTGACAGTAACGTTTGTACTGGACCTTTTTGAAAGTTATATTAAATTGTCTGAAAACAAAATATGTGAAGCAACCAAGCACAGTTTGTTTTGTTCCCCGTCATCTTTAGGGGCATTTAAATGTAAAATGTCCCTACAAAAACAGACAGTCTGTCAATTAAAAATCTAATAAATTATTAATTCAAAAACATTGTGCAAGTTAACTGCAACAATGGGGCTGTGAACTTCACCTACTTTTGAAAATCCAGTGTTTAGTTGATCCTGATAAGCGCTCATTGTCACAGTTGTGAACACGGCGGTGTTCTTCTTCCATGAGGGGGTTTGGCTTCACGGCATCTTTGTTTCCAGGCAGAGCGTTTAAGAACGCGACACACATGTCTCCCGTGTACAATTCATACACTGGAGAATTCATCCAATCAGATGACGACTACAAAAATCCTGAAGTGTTTCCAGTTAAGTGCGCCATATGAATCAGACGTTCAGCCAATGGTCCGTGGGCGTGACGTCAGAGACTGAGACTATGGTAAACATAACTTGACATTACTTTAACGTTTTGTTCTACAACGTAAACTGCACACACTTAAATCCCAAACGTTCTTATCTAGTTAACTTATTAGAAAGTTTTCAAAAATAAACATAACTGCTTCAAAAGTTTGCGTGTGTAATTTACTTTGTAAAAAAAAACGTCAAGTATCGTCAATTTATGTTCGCCACAGACCTCATTTTACTCATAGGTTAAAAAAAAACCCTGTATTAAACAACACAGGAAACTCTCGAAGAAACCAGCGGCGAATTAGTCTTACTGGTTCTGACGTCATACCTGCACTATTCTATTAACAAAGCACATTAACTTTGGCAGCACTAAAATACTAAAATTAAAACTAAAATTAATTTTTTATTAAATTATTTTAAAAAAATTAGAATAACGAAATAAATAATTCCCTTCGTTTATCATTATTATAATTTTTCCGTATGTCCGTTTTATTATTAATTAATTTCTGTGGATAACTGACAACTGTTTCATTTGTTCATTTTATTGTGTAGTCATGTTGAGATGAAGGGCAAATACAGAGAGATCACAGAGAGTGCCACATCAGTCTGCATTTTTTACTCAACACACAAAGAGCGTTTCATGAGCCACAGTGATAAAAATAACTTCCTGATTTCTAAAGCAGAGAATGATCACAGACATCAGCCTTGACGTAGCTCAACACCAAAGCCCTTATCCCCCCGATGTAGACGGATGATGCTGATTTTGGCATCCGCTGCGGTGGATAGTTTGGTTGTGAAATCACAATGTGGTAAAATTCAAACCAAGATTTCGTCCCCCTCACACACACACACACATGCTGATGTGTGCTGATGTAATGCTTGTTTTACATCTACTAGTTGGCATGTTTTCTTTAGCTGCAATTTATGGCTACCTCACCGAGGTCACAGCACAGGAAGTTTTGTTGATGGTAACCGCGGCGACTGCTGGTGACCGGGAGCCTTCGAGGGGTGGAAGGTTCAGTCTCTAAAACGCTTCTAAAAGGGCTTGAAAATTCACACAAGCCAAATCAGGAAACAATTTGGGGCTTTAACCGACTCTCAGGTAGGTCAAGAGGAGCCCTGCGCTGCCTGTCAGCCTGACTGAATCCAGATGGGATGGTGACCGCAGTAGTCTGGTTTGGGTTGGCCTGGCTCTATCGGAACCCTTAGGCCGCCCTGAAACGTAAAGCCCCGAGACCGCCTGACTGCAGGCCGGACACAGACGAGAGACTTTCAACACCTTCCATGATGGTGCATTGGATCTGTCACAAGGGGTTTTTAAACAGAAGTTAAAGAGGGATTTTGGAGGTGGGTGAACCCTACTGGTGCTCACAGCAACTCGGTAATACTATAACATGATCCCCCAAAAAAGCAAAATCCCCTTTTTTGCAGCCCCTTTGCATGGAAGCCTGTTTCTGACATTTATTTTCCCAACCTTATACCTTCCTCAGTTTTATTTCAGAAATGACTATATATATCTCATAATGTGACTTAATATTTTTACAATTGCGATTATTTTCAGAACTGCAGATATTTTTCTAATTGCAACTTTTGGAAATCATAATTATGACATTTCTTGTAATTTTGACCATTTCTCATAATTGCAAATTCAGAAATTGTTATTATATCTCACAATGTTTCACAATTGTGTTTTGTCCCCCCCGAACTGCAACTATTTCTTATCATTTCAACTTTTTGATGCTCAATTGTGACATTTCTTGTAATTGCAAATTTATATCTTAGAAATTGTGACTATATCTCACAATGTTTCGCAATTGTATCTTTTTTTCTCAGAACGTCAACTCTTTTTCATAATTACTTTCTGATACTCAATTGCGACATTTTTTGCAATTACAAATTTATATGTACTTATATACTTTATAATAACCTAATTGCAAATTTATACATCACAATGTATCTTTATTTCTCATAAACGTGAATTTATTTTTGTTATAATTGTTTATTTTTGTTTATTGTTTATTTTTGTCTAATTGTTTATTTATTGTTACTTTATATCTCACAATGTGGCCATATTTCACTATTGTGACTTTTTTCAGAACTGCAACTATTTCTCATAATTATGACTTTTTGCTAATTGCGACATGTTTTGTAATTGCGACTATTTTACATAATTACAAATTTATTTCTTAGAAATTGAGAAATTGAGATATCTCCCCATGTTTCGCAATTGCACCTTTTTTCTCAGAACGGCAACTATTTTTCATAATTACTTTTTTGATACTCAATTGCGACATTTGTTGTAATTTTTGTAATTTACATCTTAGAAATTATTACTTTATAATAACCGAATTGCGATCTCACAATCTCACAGTCACTTTGTTTCTCATAATTGTGAATTTATTTCTCAGAAAAAAATAACTATATCTCACAATGTTTTGCAATTGCAACTTTTTCCCCAGAACAGCATCTATTTCTCATAATAACGACTTTTTGCTACAAAGTTGTGACATTAAATTAAACATTAAAATTCTCAATTATCTTTTTTATGATTTACTCTGAGGCAGCAACACACTATCATCCATTTGTGATAGTACTATAATTGCTATAAAGCTAGCAAAAAGCACAGGATAAAATAAGTCAAAAAATAAAAACACATATATAATATATGAATAAATATACTATATAATTTTTGTGTCTATTTGGAATCTAAAATGCTGGATTGCTATTCTGGATCGTTCTTTTCATAACAACCCCCCTCAGAGCTACAGATGCGGTCAAACCCTCTACAGAAACAGCGAGATCAAAGATTCCCCACTGTTTTCATCATCACTTGCAGCAGGGCCTCGTCTCTTAAGAGAAATGGTTGAAGTTCGGCAAATGCAGACAGATGCTGAGAGCAGTAAATGCAGTTGTGTAAATCACAGTGCTGCTTGTGAGCAGTAAATACAGGATTAGAATCAGGATTTAGACGTGTTAACTGCCACTTTACACTACGTTTAATTCATGTTCTCGTGTCGGACAAACCTTGGTGACGGCAATAGCGCAAGCATGGCCCCATATTTCAATCAGCTGCTGCTGCCCAAAGCGATAGTCCCTCAGGAGCTCCATCTCAACGGTTCCCACCTCTGTTTTACTATAAAAGACAGACAAAGAAACAGATTGCATTGACAAAGAGCTCATGACATGCACGGAATTAGCTTGCAGTGGAGACGATAAATAAATCATGTTCATGTTTTGACAACAACAAGATGTCAAGTGCCAAGTGCCAAGATAGAAACTGGGTGGGTTTGATTACATGGAAACCAAGGACTGCAATATACCACCTGACATTTACGTGTGTATTCTGAGCACAATGTATTAGACATGCCATCCATTCCAGGCATGGCGCCTGTTTAGCCGCACTTAGAGCGTAAGTTACTGTGAGTTTAATGTGAGCACAACGTATCTGTAAAATCCAGGCCCTTACTTCACATCTAAAACATGAAGATCCTTTCAGTAAGCTACTGTAAGTTCGGTCATAACATCAGAGCCCTCTGCTGGAAGAACACAGAAGTGCTGTCAAGATCTTGATAGTAAAGTTGTATAAATTAACATTAATGCATTATGAATGAACATGGATAAATGAACAATATTTATACATCCTATACTAATCAATGCTGTAGAAATTGTTCATTGTTAGTTTTTGATACTTAATGCATTAATGTTAACAAATATAATCTTACTTCAAAGTGTTTAAAACTATTTAATGTGTTACCTATTAATTCATTCATTCATTTATTTATTTATTAGTATATACATCCCTGCTGCTTATATTTTCAACATAAGAAAAGTAATGAAGTGTTGAGGAACAAAAGCAGCCAAGGCAAAACAAAAGTTATGTGTCAATGAATATTGAGTGTAAATATAAACTATTTAGAATTGTTTTGGTATGAAATAGAGCTGAAATAAAATATAAATATTGCATGGAAAACAAAAAATACTAAATTACTACAATGTAATGACAACATATGTTTTTACATTGCTTTAACTCATCAAAACAAGTTAAGCAATTTTCAAATTTTTTATAAGTTATACAAGATTCAACTAAGTCATTAAGTCAGTTTAATGTAATTTAAGTTGAAATGACTTAAACATCCAAGTTGATTGTACTTAAGGCAGCAACTTTTTTTACAGTGTAAAACTACATTTAAAATAGCTATACAGAAATATTAAAAAACTACTAAAAATAAAGTAAAACTAAAACCTTCAGATAAAAATAAAACCTTCTTTAAAGTATTAGTAAATAATATAATAGTACATGATTAACAATAAAACAACATAGACATGCACCATCATTAGGATTTTGCTGTTGATGACTATTTTCCTCAGAGTTTAATGTTCTCCATACCTTTCTTACTTTTGCAATTAGTTAATGTAGTATTTCACCCCGAGGAATATTCCGCAGTGTTTCCAGGACAAGAGGTTTGTTTGTGTTTGTGTCTGTTGTCTGCTAGGGCTTTAGGCACCAGAGGAACAGAAGAAAGAACTATTTACAACAAAATGATAACACATTATTGAGTTCTGTCAACTGTGTACATGAAGTTCCCTGGCTGAATGAGGCCTTTTTTCATTTCAATTCAAAGCATCCATCTGCCACTCTCTAGTTCTCATTCTCTCTTCAGAAAAAATAATATTGAGTTTTCTAACAAAAAATAATGAGCTCGTCACTTGAACAATATGTATGTGCTTGACATTTTTGGGGCCATGTAATAGGGTCTGTACAACATCAGCCATATTTTTGTCTTTGGTCACTTAAAATTCAACAGGTCACCAAGTCTTTTCTTGGGTCGGCGATGTGCTCTGATCATTGCCGTAACCCTCGGCATGGAGTTTTCCAGCCTTCTGGCATTTACCGTCTCCAAGAGAGCTCCACAGCCGTCAAGCCGAGTTTGCAGGGGGAGATTTCCTGGCGTACTGTGACACAGTGATATTTGTAAAGTTCAGCCGAGTCTATCGCTTTTGATATTTCCGTCCCCAACGACCTATTCAAGGAAATCCTGATGGCTGTATTTACAAAGTTCTCAGAGAGGTTCCAGGCACCAGAACACCGGTATCTCAAACCTCAATGTCGTAACGTTTACAATATTTAAAAACTGTTTCTAGCCTGCAAAGAAATCTTGCTTCACTTAATATCTCTCAAACATCAAAACACTTTAAATGCATTCTTGAGCCTTATTTGTTCAAGTTAGGCTTCTTTGTGGTGGGCAAACTGCAATAAGTAAATCTAACCACCAGGGGACAGCCTGGCCCAGAATGTTCCCCCAGCATCCAGACACTCATCAGTATAAATTGCATTATAACATTAGGCCAATTGACATATCAGCACATCTACACAAAGCAATGCCATAAAATAAACCATTTTTGGTTACTCAAAGAACTTTTCAGTGAACAGTTCTAAAAAGCTTTTCTTTTCATAATGTGGGAGAACATTTTAATAATCGAAAGAACCTTTTTCCATTATAAAGAATCTTTTGTGCAATGGGAAGGTTCTACACTCTTAAAAATAAACATTCCAAAATGATTTTTTTTTAATTGATGCTATAAAAGAACCATTTTGGCTTCCCCAAAGAACATTTCAGTAAACAGTTGTTAAAACCATTATTTAGGTGTGAATAATAATCTAAAGCAGTAGTTCTCAAATGGTTTGGCCATGGGACCCAAATTTCCCCCTGGTCATTAAGCCGTGACCCAATTTTTTGGGGAATCTGACCTAATTCCTAAAAGAATCTAAAATGTGTGTGTGTGTGTGTGTGTGTGTGTGTGTGTGTGTGTGTGTGTGTGTGTGTGTGTGTGTGTGTGTGTGTGTGTGTGTGTGTGTGTGTGTGTGTGTGTGTGTGTGTGTACAAATTATATACTGTATATATGTAATTTAGCTATTTTATTTCACAAAAATGGTTGACACACACAATTACTTTACATACATATAAATTGTAAAAATATGACTAATACGGATGAGATAATAAATAGCAGTCCCAAACTAGTTTTTGTTAATACGATTAAGTTAGTAAATCGGTATGAGGCACCACAGTCATTAAAAAATATACTCTTCATTGAATATAGAGAAGTGGCATAGCCAGAATTTCATTTTTTGGGGGAACACAGTAGACCCTTTACAGGTTTAAATGATGTGTTACTCTTAACTGTATGACCATAAATGACTGCGTATTTTAAGTTGTTTCTGATGTTAAATGAGACAAAATCATTTGGCATTGTGCCGATTAGTGTCGTGGATTTGTGCCGCTTCACTCATTGTCTCCTCTTGGAAAGGTGAAGTAGGCTCAGATGTAGATGTTTCTCTTTCTCACTAATCTTTCCGTGATTTCCTGAAAAAGCGTAATATTGAACTTTGTGTATCCGCCATTGTCACCGCATGTTAATGAACTCACATGCGCAAAGAAAACGACAGCGTATGCTATGCACAACACGTTAATCAAACCAATAAGTTTGAAAATAGCCATTGCATTTTACTGCGCAGAACTGGTCAATCTCTCAATTAGAGTCAACAATTCAACAATTCCTTAATTTTGTATTTGAAGCAATCAGGAATGTAAATGTGCGTGTGTGTGTGTGTGTTGTGGGGGTGTGTGCGGGGGGGTTTGGTCTTTTCCATTTTCAAGAAACGTCTGAAGACGCATCTTTTTCGGCAACACTTGATCCATTAAAGTAACACCAGGTAACTTTTGCTCTCGGGGTCCCCCTACAGTTGGGAAACAGTATTGTCCTCTACTACTGTCGTAAACTCCGTCATCGTGCATTTGTTGACAACCATGATAGCCCTGAACACTGTAGGAGGAGGTCACATGCAGGTGTTCTGCTTGCGTCGCGTGTGAAATGTCTTCATCCCAGGTACAGTGGCATATATTTCAGCATGTCATATGAATATAATTTCATGGGTTTTATTTTTTTTTAACGACAAATGATCGCGATGATCACGTTTACAAGCCAGTGTCATTATTGTAGCCTAGTCTATTGTTTGCTGTTTTACTGAATCTATATGATACTTCAATGCAATGTTTGAGTGGTAGATAATAACCATATATCGTCAATATTATAATATCAAGCTACCATAAATAAATCTGCAAATTTTACAAATCGATTTGCATTATAGCTTGAGGCAAGACAAATAATCATTACCTGATTCATGAAGATAAACGGAGGATAAGATAGCTTCCGTAACATAGTCAGGCAGACAAAAAACACCCCAGACTACGGGGTGTCATTGGTTGTTGCGTTAAATGTTACCAAGATACAATAGTGCTATTTTCTGATTGGCTAACAACACCAGACGAACAACACCAGAGGAGACACGCTTGAATTCATGCCTGTTCCACAGTGAGAGCGGCGCGGCCAGAGTTTTGGGCGCTGTGGCATATTAAATATATTACAAATAGTTTTTCAGCGTGAGAAATACAATGTGTGGCGGGAGAGCGTGACAAAAGACCGAAATGAGTGACTCTCAACCTCAATGCGTGACACTTGACAGCCCTGCGATTTTAAGGAAGTGGGGGTGGTGGTGGAAGTGACATATATGCCGTAAAGCAGTCGAGTTTTGTAGTTCTCTTTGTTCGCCGGTTACTACCCGAAACCCGAAGTTTAAAAGTACGATTAAAAACGCTACAGACCCCGTCAGGCTATGGCAGACGTGTCATTCAAACTATTGTAAGTCGATGTACCATCACAAGAGACTTGGAAATATATTATGAAGGTAGAAAAGTTACCTGGTGTTACTTTAATACTAAAACTTTATCTTCTATTCTATATCTATTATCTTAAAAAGTAAAATAAAATAAAAAGTACACGTCCTGCGTTTTATTAAACTGGGAAGGGTCATAGCACTTGCATATTGTTGTCCTACTGTTAGTTTAACTGCTTCTATTGTTCTCATTTGTAAGTCACTTTGGATAAAAGCGTCTGCTAGATGAATAAATGTAAACTGTTAATGTTTATATCTAATTTGTAACAAGCCTTGAAAATTACAACAAGTTTGCATTAGTGTCTCCTCTGACATTGCTATTCCACAGAGCTACGGCTAATTGTTGTTGATCACCCTTACAGCAAATACACACATGAATGCACAGCCAAATGAACAACAGTATCGGCACAGAGAGTCTCCCTAATGTCCCCACGATGAGCCGCGTTATCTGCGAGTCATGAATTGTGCTGATCAGCTGTAATAACAACTCGGCTAATGAGGTTGTTTACCTCCAGCCTGCTAGCTTGCTTAACACGAAGGAGAGTTGACACGGTTTCACCTGTTTGTGAGAGAATACACAGACGTTTGTGTTAAGCCTTCATTTGCATAGCAGAAAATGGGGGATACTTCTCAAAAATCCCCTTTTCCCTTGTTTTCTTCATTTTCAAACACTGTAATTACCTCAGAACATCATGAGACAGCTAAATAACCACCTTTCTGGTATAAATCAGTGGGCTTGTTTTGGGGGAACAGCCGCTTCTGACAAGGATCCGGTTTACAACTTAATGTTCTCAGTGAGGAGCATTTAACAAAGGAAATGAGTGGGTGAAAACGATACAAAGGAAAGTAATGACTACAGGGAGAAGGAGAGTACACTGCTATTTGCAAAGCCACCAAACTTAGTGCATGGCCCCACCGGGCTCCCAATAATGTGATTGGTGGATAGGGGTTAGACAGGGGGTGGATAGCCTTTTGTTGCACGGCTGACATATGCTAATTTATTCGACACAAAATCATTTTCACAGTGTCACATGCACTATTTAATGACAGATGATATGCGCCCTGGTGTGAATGCTGCTATGAGCATTTGCTTACAATTTAATGCAACATTTGAAATAAAAAACTAATAATCATGTCAACGTGCTCAGCTAGAACATGAAAAAGCAGGCTTTGCTACACGCAAATATTTAAATAGGATTCAAATGTGAAAATATCCATAGTGACTTGCATGCATAAGTGTCAGAAAACCACTTCCCAGTTCCCACATAACAGAAGTGCATCGAAGTTTATATATTCTCTATACTTTTTCTTTGCAATCTCTAGTTATATTTTTAGTTTCCGTTTTCTCTAGTCAGTTTTTAATTTGCTCTTGTCTTGTGTTGCTCCTGCAACTAACTGAAATAAAATATTTTTTTTTATATTCTGTTGTATTTCAGGTTATTTATGTAATGAAAACAGATTTGTTTTGCCATCTAAAAATGACTTTCAGCATCGGCCACAATTATAAAATGACTTTTATAGATTGTAATCCCAGACACTACAGAGGTTACTTAAACGAAAGTTTCAAATGCCTCGAATGAGTCATGGAAAGGGAAGAGGAAAGCAACATCTAATGATGCTGAAGATCCAGGAGCTGAACTCTCATGTTACTCTTAAAGCAATTAAAAACTTCTAAAAGGGGGCAACGCTCAAGCCCTTGCTGATTCCTTCCTAATGAGTGTCTCGACTTCCTGTTCGTTAATGACATAAAAGCCAGTCTGAGGCACTGGAGTGGAGGAATGGTCACCAGGGCCCTGTGGACAGCTTGTATTTGGGCGAAGTCAAGGAACAGGGTGGCACTCGACCAAGACTGACGACTGGAAACATGAAAAGAAAGCATACGCCGCACTTTCACAAATATCACGAATATCGCAAATGGTTTGGGAATAATGAGAAACACAAAACAAAATGGTCCATGAAATATTTTAAACTTTTGCCATGTGAGGTAAAACTTGAGTGCAATGAATCAGAAATGTCTTTTTAATAGAAAAGAATCACAGAAGTGGAGAGAACAGGAAGGGATTGTGAGGTCGATGTAGAGAAAAAGAGCAGGGTATGGCGAGCAATGATAACACCTAGTGTGATAGTAGTGTCTGAGTCAGCGGACACGTTGGTTTCCAAAGGTAATTTTAGAGCCAAAGAACAGAGGAACAGAGCTGACACCAGCATTCTGGAACAACTTCACAGTTCTTGGCAGCGAGGAGCCTGGCTTGCCTGACATATGTTTAGAAAGGAGATGAAATATGCATGAAACGTGACAATCTTATCCTAAGATTAGCCTGTGTATGACATTAATCGAGCAGGGAAGTGTTATTTCACAGAGACAGAGAGCATATTTAACGTGTCTTGTATTAACATCTGAAGAGGTATGTCTTTCCTGAGCCTATCCGTGTTCTATGAACTACGTATTAAAGAGATAAACAAATGCCGGAACAAACCGTCTGCTCTTCACATTATTCCATGGTTGCCTTCCATTTATCCACTCATCATAAACACACAATATTTTAGTCACACTTCCTCTATTCATCTCTGCCCTTATACCCACCCCTGACCTTTCCAAACACATTCCCAGTGCAAATTACAAACTGTACAAAGCAAAGTACAACAGACTGTGTAATAGAGTTTAGCAGTTTACCATCACATGCGTTAGCTGCATAGAAAGTTAAAGCTCCAGTAGGTAGCTTTTGTAAACAAATATTTGTTAAAACTCTCATTATGTCTTGAAAGTAGAATATGAGACAGATAATCTGTGAAAAAAATCAAGCTCCTCTGGCTCCTCCCTGTGGTCCTACTGCCATTTGCAGAAATACACCGCTCCCGGTCAGAAACAACCAATCAGGGCCAGGAGGAATGTCTTAGCAGTGTCAATCACGCTCGTGTACGCACTGATCACCCCTCTCTTGCACAGCGCGAGCGCGTACCGTCGTTCGTGACTCTCCTGTTCAAACTCGTTCATCCAAATGAACGAATCTTTTTTCGAGTCATTTCGTTCATTCAACGAACGAAATGACTCGAAAAAAGATTTGTTCATTTTGAATGAGTCTTTTTCGGAGTCATTTCGTTCATTCAACGAACGAATGACTCCAAAAAAGATTTGTTCATTTGGATGAACGAGTTCGAACAGGATCACGAACGTGCATCACAGAACAGAGCAAGGCGAGCATTTGTGCTTATAAAACTTAAAGTTTTTTATTTATTTTTGAAATGACCGATCGTTTCACTAGATAAGACCCTTATTCATCGTCTGGTATCGTTTAAAACCCTTTGAAGCTGCACTGAAACTGTCATTTGGTCCTTGAAACGTTTGTGTCCTATTGAAGTCCATTATATGGAGAAAAAGCCTGGAATGTTTTCATCAAAAAACTTAATTTCTTTTCGACTGAAGAAAGAAAGACATGGACATCTTGGATGACATGGGGGTGAGTAAATTATCAGCAAAAGTTTTTTTTTAAAGTGAACTAATCCTTTAACGTTATCTTAGTAGCTATAACTTATAGAAAGAGTGCAACCTTATAAAGTTACATGTATTGCAAAATACATAATGATTTGAGGACCAAGTTTGTAGTCAAAGTATGGGCAGGCCATAGTCAATGTAAAGCATATTGTTGATGTTTCGTCCGTATTAGTGAATGTTCCGTAACTGTTTATAATCCGCCGTCATCGCTGGTCCTACTTACTAGCCTGCGCGTTCACGGCAGGCTCCGCTGTGGGGGAGGAGCTGTGGAGGGAGGGCTGTAGCGTAGCCGAGAGAAAGGGGGTTGGACCTGTAAGTTGTGCTTGTTCAAATTTTCAGGCTAAGTCAACATTTTCTCAAAACTCCCTACTGCAGCTTTAACAGCTCAGCACAGATTTGTGCATCTACACTACAATTTCAGTTTTAATTGTCAATGAAATTACTGAAGTAAATGTTCGCCAGTGATACTGAAAAGTAAAATATATCATGACGATCATTTAACACTATAATTACGACATACTGTCAAAAAAACGTGAAAAAACAACACCGCAAGATGTTGACTGACAATGCGCTAACAATGTTTTTTGGAGATCAAAAATCTAGAAAGAGCATGATTGTTTCTAATAATCCACTTATAGTCAATAATGTCGAATCTGAACAATGAATGATTTGTTAAACTGAAGCATTTTGCTAGCGGGTTAATTAACCCACTCAAGCTCACCCAAATCCAATTAATATGCGATATATAAGATATAGACAACGTAAACGTAATATTACAACACTGTAAAAAAAAGTTGCTGCCTTCAATTTTTAAGTACAATCAACTTGGATGTTTAAGTAATTTCATTATTCATTAAACTGACTTAAATTAGTTGAAAAGTTGAAAATTACTTAACTCATTTTGATGATGCTCTCATAACTTATTGATCATAAAATTTTTTACAGTGAACTTGTATCTGCACAAAATAGCATGAATCCACAAATTAACGTTCTAGTCCGGATGTTGTGTCGGGAACACGCCCTTTCCGTAGTAATGCACTAAAACACGGACAATGAAAAACTACAGCATGAAGAATTCATAACATTACCAACTATTTGGTGGTGGTAAATATTTAACGAGGTAGTATCATTAACGTATTAATGTATACGTTGTGATTCATATGGAAACGTAAGATTTTTTGAAAAAATTAATAAATCTAGCCATCAGTGGAGAATAAACAGAACGTACAAAAACATATGAATGAGATCGTACAAAATGTACTAATTCATAAAATTAGCCACAATTCGCAAAAGCATAAAACAGTTACAAATTGCATTGAAAGTGTGTTGACATTACAACTCATCATAATGTTGTTTCAGGAGTTTCAGGAGCTAGCTGTATTACCCTTCAAATTGCGCAAATTGAAATTCCGAATTGAAAGTATGCACAATGGAAACACGTCAATTTCGCAAAAACTTGGTCGTAAAAATACTCTTTTTACGATATATGGAAGTTTTTGCGAAATTGACGTGTTTCCATTGTACGTATTTCAATTCTTGCAATTTGAAGAGTAATACAGCTAGTGATATGAACAATTCTTAAAACAGTTGTGTTAGTTTTTACAATCTATGTGACAATTGAGTGAAAACCTGAGCACCTGAAACTCCCCTATGAAAAAAAAAAATTACGCTTGCATGAGGTGGTTTTTCAGGCAATTCGAAAAATGTATATTTCGCAAAACTGGAAAAAGTTTTTTTCACATTTACAGGCCACCTGGCATACGTAACAGTCGATTAAAAATTGTGCAGTATGTTTGGACAGGAGACGGGACAGAGTTCTTTATTAAACTTATCAAAGACAAAAGAATTACAGGAATACTGGATCTGGATTCTAAACAACAAATAAATGCCACAATGTATCAAGACTTTGAAGCAGATATGAGGGAGAAACACCCATAAACATCTCATTCGTGGCGCTCCCAAGTATAAGGGTATTTCATTGCCATTAATGCTTGGATAACACGCCTACGTCTTCTTCAATTAAAAAATAATGGCAAGTGCGGTGGCTGGAATATACGTGTAACTAACAACATCTGGCGGTCGCCATGATTATTTAAATGACTTACCGTGAGAGAGAAAAAATTACGTTTAGTTGCATAACATAGGTTAATGGAAACGGCGTCATTTCGCAATACGTTTTTATTGACATTTAGAAAACATCGCAAACGTTTTGCACAAATCTGTAATGGAAACCAGGCTATTGTTTGGGATGAGCAAGTGGTTACAATAGGTCCAGAATAGCATCATCATCTTGGCTTGGCGTAAGTAGCGGGAAGAGCATTTTCAGATCCCCAGTGCTAGATTTATGGTAGCAGTGGAGGCACAATAAACATCAGTTGCTTGGACTGGTGACAGGAAGGCCAAAGACACGAGGATTTGACAGAAATGTCCCATAATGCTGGAGAATTATGATTCAAAAAATGTTTGTCAATAATGTAATGATACCCATATACGTAGGTATCATCCTCCCCACTTTTGCATTATTAAATATTCACCTCCGCCTTTGGTCAAAGACCAAATGTTTGACCCAAAATCCCTCCCTCATTATGCATTTCAACCGTCCTCTTAGGTGTAATGGGATCCAGGCACCCCTGAAAATGCATTCAGGCCTTGACCCAGCTGGCCATCTCACTGCACAATGACTTATATCTGGCCAGATGAACCGGTAAACAACAGCCGGCTACATCTGAGCTTAAATATTTTTTTTTTCTGAAGGCATGAAAACAAGGAGCTACTCTAATGCCTCTAATGGATCATGGAAAATCGATAAACGGGTCATGGGCATCGTCTCAAGTCTTATCGCTGACCGATAAACTCATCTCCACAACACTTCAGATGGGCTTGTTAACTCGATTTTGAAACCCATTGCTGAGGCGGCTCAACTTCCCCTCCAAAATGGCAATAATACATCAACTGTTCCATTTTTGGAGCTCTGGGAATCTGGCGGAGAGCATGCAGCGCATGAACCTCTTCAGGAACGGGCCTGTTACGCGGCTAGTCAGCTCTGGGCCGGCTGCCCGTCTCCATGGAAGCGTTTTTGGTGACACGGAGGCTTGATTTTGATGAACTGCATTGGGCACCAAGGGAGCGAATACAGGAGATCTTCATTTGGAGGCTCAACTCAAAGACTCTGTGGTCACGTCCACCTGCTGTAAAATACGATCTTGCATGATAATAAATGCTCCATTGAGGGATGTTACTTTTTAACACAGGCCATTTAGTTCAAGTAGACCAGACACTGAAACACTGAGCAGCAGTTTGGTTTGCCAAAGATGTAGAACCCACGAAATGTAATTAGCAACCACAATTTAGGGCTTGAATCCATTCGTTCCCTTCAACAGCATTACATCAAAGTGGAACTTTTTTGATGGTCATGTGCTTATGTAATTATGGCCTGTGCCAATTGGCAGTTTCTCAAGTAACTGTACCCAGCTAGATATATATCGAGAGGACCACAGGAGGCTGTGCAAGTGGAGGAAACCATGGTAACAGAGCAAGTCAGGTCACCGAACCGACGATGCCAGCAGACAGGTTGAAGGATGTAGATAAGAAAAAGAGACTGAAAATAGCGCAGGTACAGTCCTTCAGGCCCAATTAAAACCGGGGTTCGACAGAAAACCAGGCAAATGAAGAAGGTGAATATTCAAGCGTAAGTAACAGCTGCGTTTGGCCATAGATATGGTTGAATAAAATGCCCTGTGGTTATTTTCTATAAGCATTCAAGTGTAATTTAATAGGCTTAATTAGGGGTGATAAAACAACTCTGACTGCCATCTGGAATAATCCATGATGAGTCATTATACATTAATTAATGGTGGGATCAGTACAATTTCAGGGTTAAAGTGTTACCTTTTGGCTTCTAATGACGAATATGCTTTGAATATGAATTACGTTTCACTGCTTTCGGTGTTTCGGTGTAAGAAGCGAAGTTGCGTGAATATGCATGAAGTGATGAGCATGCGCTACAAGTAGGCTAGTTATGATAATTCGTACGATACGGCAAAATGGTAAGAAATCAAACAGAGAAAAAACATGTACGACTATAATGTACCACCCAAACTTTATCCAATCCAAAAAATGTTGGGATTTTTTTCACAGAAAGCAAGTTGCATGATGATGATATCATATGATTTTCGCAATCTTGTACAAGTTAGTACATTGTCATTAAAGAGTGTTAGATTACATTGAGTTGTATAGTTCCAGGGCAGGAAGCAGCACAAATTCGCCCTAAAGAATTATACAATATATTTTCATTAGCATGCTGCCTTTCATATTCTCAGGGGATGTTTATTATTTCAAAGAAAAATGAACTGGAACACAGAGCTCTGAATGTACTATAGAACATAAATAAAGGACAGAAGGAGCAGCTTCGGCATTTTCGCACAGACCTCAAGTGTTTCCTCAAGGAAAACTCAGATACATGACAAGCTAGCTAAGGCAATGTATTATAACTGACCCCAATCTGCCATTGCAGTGCTATTTATGTAGTGATACTAATATGCTCTTTCTCCGGGCTTGCTCAAACAACAAGTGTCGTTACAGTGCAAAACTTCCAAAGATCTCAAGTAGCCAAGCCGTATAATATGATATGAATTTTTCCAGTATCTAAATATTCAATCTAAATATAAATGTGTAGGCCTTGCATTATTATGGTGTTATATTATGATTATATATTCAGTGGCATAAAATGGTCTTTAAATGACAAAATAGCCTATCGTTTATCACAATTGTTTCTGTGTCAATACATCAATCAAAACCAAAAGTAGTTATTGTGCCAGGCCTAGTTACATTTACCTCAGAAAAGCCATTCAGTGACCATAAACTCGATAGTTAGTTAGAAAAAATCCCTAGAGAGGAGCATATTACACATTCATTACATATTCAATATTTAATGTATGCTTGAGTAAAAGTCGAATTTTTATGAAAGTTCAAAACGAATTGAAGTAGAAAGAATTGACGTGTAATTATTAAGTTCGTATATTAAAAAAACGTGTGTAATTTTTTTTTTTATTATTAGGCCAATACAAATCAGTTTGTTTTAACCTTCAATATTATAGTAGAATGTACCAGCTGACTTACTGTATAGTTTAAAGCATTAGTTAAAAAAAAAATCTTGAGAAAAGATACTGTAGGGTACCTGAATTATTAATGTAATACAGTATTGTTTTACTGTAAAATAGAATTTAAAAAAATTCAAACATAAAATTAGCATTAAGGCAATACAATAAATTCTACCATAATAAAGAAACATTTAAAACAATTTATTTAAAATAATTTAAATAAAATATTTTTTGCATGACAATAATGAGAAGAGTTTTTTTTAATTCAGTCATAAAATCTGCATTAAGACAGTTAAATAAATTGAAATAGAAATATTTAAAATAATAGTAAATCATTTTGAAATATATTTTTTGCATGACAGTAATGAGTATTAGTTTTTCTTTATTTCAATTATAAAATTTGCATAAGCACAGCACTATAAATACTACTATGATACGGAAATATTTAAAACAATTTATCTAAAATCTAATATATTTTTTCATGACAGTTATTTTTTTTCTATTATACAGTAATGAAATGCTAAATTGAAATGATAATAAAGTCACAATGCCCCAAAAAACTTAAACGGCTCTAAAACAGCATAAATGAACATAAATTCTTAATATTGGTTAAAATTTATTTTAATGATTCCGTGTTACAGTGTATTTATACATTTAAGTACTGAGTAATAGTAATTAACTACATGTACTGATTACTTACTATAGGGTTAGGGTAGATTAAGGTTTGATTTAGGGTAAGTTGCATGTAACTGTAAAGTATCCACTGGAGGCAAGTTGTAGAGAAGAACCCAAGTGCAGTTTATTACAAACAAAACTAAACATGAAACAAAAACATGCGTGGCATGAACTCAAAACAAAAACATGAACGTGACGCTTACCAACAATGGTTTACAGGTAACAAAACTTGACAAGGACATATGGCAAACATGAAGGATTAAATACACAAACTAATGACAAGACAAGGGACACGTGAACAATGAACAGACGATTAACCAATGACAAGACACATGGCAGGATCACATGACAAACAGGGAATCACATGACAGACATGGAATATGACATGAACAACCAAAACATGACCAAGACAAGACCAAATCGTGACAGTAACTATGCCTAATTTATATTTATTAATATAGAAAATACATGTAATATGTCATGTGCACATTAAAATAAAGTGTTACCTTAAAAAAAATCATTTTGATTTTGGGGAGAAATAGGACCTGGAAATGTGTGGGTTTTTTCTATTTATTTAAATGTTTGATTTGGTATACTTGTTAATAAACTGCCCGGGTGTTAAACACACTGACAAAGTGTCTCTTAACCTGTGAAAATGTTACTCACTGGAGTAAGGATCAACAATTTGTTCAATCATCCTGACCAATAGCGTTGCTCCAGTCCTGACCTGACCTGTCAACACGAGCCAATGAGAGTGCATCCTCTGAGATTCTCTCTCTACTGACCTATCCTTGTTCTCTCCTCATCCTTTTCATCCAGCTCAGCGCTCTCTTGCTCAGGACGCTCATAAACTACATTGAGACTATGCCAGAGCATTTAGGCAGGGGTCCATGTCCTCATCTGGCTGAACCGAGAATCACAATTTATCCTGAAAATAAGTTGACAACTGTCATATAATACTCCAGCTTTGTTATGTTGACAAGGCCATATGGCACATGGAGAATGTGTGCTCAGATGTTCGCAATTCGAATTTCTATTAAGAAAAATGCGATAAAACATCTTGGTTTAGACGGTTTCATAGCTTGTTTACCTATTCAGAAGTCTTTAATACAGGAAACAAGTATGCTATCAAGCCGTGCTGAATAAAAGCTTTGTTCCTCATCTCTGGCATTCTGCTGTTCCCCTGTTGAGAGCATCTAAAAGGAAAACAAGCCTGCATTCATATTCCATCATCTGATTGCATCGTGTGCCCGGAGTCCAATTCATAACTTTTATAGACATCTTTAATGGAGATTAAAACAGCGCTGTTACTAAAGCCCATTCAAGGGAGGACATTCAGTTGAAGTCAAAATGAGATTGAATAAATTATGCCATTTTAAATGGACAAAGCACTTCCGTCACATTGAAAAATAGTTCACTTGAATATAATAAAACTAAGCAGTCAGTTAACCTGAGCATGTATACTCACAAATCTGGCTATCAAAAGATGGAAATGGAGGACAGAAGCATTCTGGAATAAAAACATCTAATATAATAATAATACATTTAAAATTATATTTTATAATAATAAAAATGATGCAGTCCTGACTATTAAGTTTCACTTTTATTTGAAACATTTTCAAAATAGTCAATAACTGATAATAAAGCCAGTCTAAGCTAAAACCTTCTTTGGAATAAAGATTGAATTAAATAAAATATAAATATTAGATGAAAATATTAAATGTGCAAATGCACATACTAAAACTAAAAATGGAAACTGAAAATATATAAATAAAAGCTATTAATAATACTAAAATAACACTGCTAACCACTAATATCTTGACATCTTGAATTAAGTCTGATCAAAAGTTGGCGTATTAATACAGAGAGTTTGGATATTTAAGAATATCACCTACAATTACAAATATTTTTTTTTACTTGAAGCATTTCAAATTAACCATAAGCTGCAGCTAAACCCTTCGCAAAATGTTGCGGTAAGATAAAAGAAAAATAGAAAAGATTAACACAAAAAGGAAAAAGACATGCATAATTGACAGGAAATTCAAATCCTACGAACAGTAAAGCAAAGTCTCCCAGGCAGAATAAAAAGGATATGACTAAAATCGTGGAGTGATGCTATCAGTAGGAGACTGACAAGGAATGAATAAAAGAAAGAAAGAGAACGTTATTTTTCTTTCAGATGCCCCTGATAACATTATTACAGAAATGTCAAATTTACTTTGTGCTTTCTAATCAAACAAAGCCCAAAAACTAAAGTACGAACCAAACCAAAATATGTATTTCATGGAAAGATTGTGTTCTCCATGATTTTGTTTTCAGACACTTTGGTGTCTCAATAAACTGTGCCAAGCAATAAACATTAAAGTATCTCAATTTGTTCATTCTAGCCTAACTAAAGTGTAATATCCCAAAGGTCACGGAGTGAGGCATTTTGTCACTTTTATGAGATACTAATGTGCTGTTGCCAACCTTGTTTATTGCTGTTTTTTTCAGAGGGCTCTAATAAAGAAAGCAGGATGTATAGCTACTGACTCATACAAGAACAATGAGTCTATTATTGCCTAAAACTGGATTTTTTTACACACAGAGATGAGTTAAAAATGGCTGCCTGGGGCTGGCAAATCCCTGCTACAGTATGTCTTTTTTTCCCATTGCTGGAACATCACTGAGGAGACTCATCATGGAAAATGTGTTGAGCGGGAAGCATAAGCAAGCCAGCTGCCAAGATTCCGCTACCAAAAATGTTGTAATTGAAACAGAAATGGATATTATTATATCGTAGACACCTTGCAGCTCTGGTCTTGCAAGTTGCTGAAAGCACCCAGCTAGTATGTTGTAAAAACGCTTTGTGAAAAGCTTGTCATTAAAAAATAAAAATAAAAAACATTCCAAAAATGTTGTAAATAAGACTGAATGCATTTTTTTCTCAGTACGTAGCTACAGTCCAATCTGGTTTTTGTAGTAAAACTATGTTATATTAACGTTTTGAGGCTACCTCCACAACTGTCGATTGCATTCATTTTTACGTCTTACTTTTAAGTGTGGCTCACTACAACCAAAATGTGACATTAAATGCTTCTGAGTAATGCTGCTCCAGTCAGTAGCGATGAACAGATAAATGACATCTGCTTCTAGACCTCCAGCAGGGTCATATAAATATATTCTTCCCAACACCAGGGCTGCCAAGGGCCGCCACATGTTGATTGTTTACTGTGATTAGCAAGAGCGCTAATCAACAGAGACCGCTAGCGGCTTCGAGAGCAAGTCCCCTCTCACCCTTGGTCACGGTCATTCAGATCACAAGACAGCAAGCTGCCTTTGGGCTGATTCACATAAAAAAATGCAGTTGATGAGATTTAAACGCCTGGTAAAGGTCAGTAATTTCTCCTCTAGAGCCTTTTTGTTCTGTCATTAAAAACAAAACAAAAAAACGTAGGCCTACTATAACAACAAGACATGTGTTAACCCAAAAACACTTCCATCTTTTCACAGATTAACTGTTTTCAATGGTAAATACAGCATAATTTGTCCATATACTCAAATTTATAATGAGAATGGTCTGTTCTAAATTGTCAAAAATGCAGAAGTATTGGAGATAAAGAGATGAAAGGGATTACTTAAGATAGGCTATGCCAAAAAAAACACCAATAGTCGCCTTTCCACCGTCAGGCCGACTGGTTCTAAGAACGCCGGGGAACGGTTCCAGTTCCATTTGAGCTTGGTTCTGCATCTCAAGATTTAAACCGTTCTCGGCTCGGAATTCTCTGTGATGGTACAATGCGTGTAGTGACGTCGCCACTCAGGATTGGTGACTTGTCTGTTGCCTGGCTACCAGTATCTCTGTATCTGGCCAAGCGCACTATTTGAGTGAAGTAAGCACAAGTTAATAATAGAAATATCAGATCATCCTCAATAATGCAGTCACTATTTACATCTCATACTGTCTGTAAGCCTTTGCTTTATCAAGGTAACAAATGTATTACATTATAAAGAGCTCTTATCAGCCCTACAATGGAAAATGAAACCATATCCGTATCGGTTGGGCTGGATCGACATGGAATGGAACCGTTTAGCAATGAGAATGGTTTGGCCTGATGGTGGAAAAGTTGCTAATGTAGGGTTGGGAACCGACTTTGTTTGAACCAAGCAAAATTCATAACTTATGGTTCCGAAAACAGTTCTGGTATGCCCCGAGGGTGAGGCGCTGGGAGTATATCATTTTTGTTTATTTGAAAATATTGATTAAAGGTTTATGAATAATTTTTTGATACAATTTTATTAAATCATAAATCACAGAATTCATAACAATTAAAACAACCAACACTACTATACCTTGCACTTACCCATCATCAAGTAAGAATTCATTCAAGGGTTATTTAGGTGTTGATCTTTCTTCAAAATAATTTATTAGTTTTGCAAAAATTGTAAAATACTGTGTTGACTTTGCTGATGTTATGGTTAAAAAAAATCATTTGACAGCAAGTAATAAAGACAAAAGGCATTGTTTGAGTATTGTGCATTATTTTCCTTAACATTTTTTAGTTAAAATCAGAACCAAAATCAAAGCTGGAACCGGAATTATTTTGAACGATTCCCAACTATAAAACAATGATTATGTGACTTCAAAAAATAATGACTAAATACTGACCAAACAATCCAAAATCTATCATTGATCGGACAAACAGATAGTCCCGGCTCAGATTCATGCCATTGGTTGAGCCAATGTTGCCATGTCAGGCTCGTCAGGATGCTCAAACAAACAAAACAATGTTTTGAAAGCACCACAGTGTTTATACTTTTGAGAAAATAAACAGCCGACAAATTGATTATCCATCCATCCATCCATCCATCCATCCATCCATCACTAACCCGAAAGGACGCCAAAATGTCCTTATATAGATATAATCCCTCCAGCGTGTTCTCGGTTTGCCCCGGGGTCTCTTCACAGTTGGACATGCCCGGAACACATCCACCGGGAGGCGTCAGGGAGGTATACTGAGCAGATGGCCGAAACATCTCAACTGGCTCCTTTCAATGCTGAGGAGCAGCAGCTCTACTCCAAGTCTCTCCCGGATGTCCGAACTTCACACCCCATCT
This sequence comes from Siphateles boraxobius, assembly GCF_051911475.1. Lineage (NCBI taxonomy): Eukaryota > Metazoa > Chordata > Actinopteri > Cypriniformes > Leuciscidae > Siphateles > Siphateles boraxobius. The sequence continues at coordinate 20,355,906 of NW_027508733.1, read as the reverse complement.
CTCAGGGTCAGGGTCCCTGCGAAGAAAACTCATTTTGGCCCCTTGTACCCACCATCTCATTCTTACGGTCACAACTCAGAGCCCATGACCAGGCCAGGCCCAGCCCAGGTGAGGGTTAGAACATAGATCGACTGGTAAATTCGAAAGCTTCACCTTCAGACTTAGACCTGGGACACACTAGACAATTTTCAAATCTTAACTGATTTTAAAACTGTGGGATACGGTAAAAAAAAGGGCAGTGTCAACCTATTTTTAGCATTATAATCCTCCGAATGCACACACTAGAAGATTCGTCCGGACCGAGAGATTACACACACCTTTCGATTGTAGTAACATTTTCACAGTGAGAATGGGCCCAAAATTGGGCTTAAAATCTTCAAGTGTGTTGCCAGCCTCTCTCTTTACCATGACGGCATTACCATTTACTTTTTAGCATTACTGCTGCCGCTACACTGATCCACCTGTCGATCTCCTGCTCCGACCTACCCAAACAAGCGTTCTCAAGAGAAGAAACTCGCTCCCTACGGGCAACTCACTGCTTTCTGTCTGAGAACCATGGCCTCCGATTTGGAGGTGCTGATCCTCATTCCCTCTGCTTGCGGTAAACCACCCAAGTAAACGCTGAAAGTCACAGCCTGATGAAGCCATCAGGACAACATCATCCTCAAAATACATGGTCAAAATCCTGAAATTTACTGAAACCCTAAACCCCCCCCAGCACCTTCTCTCAAGAATGACCCACAGCTATATATTTATTAAATTAAAGTAACAAATGTAGACTAAGCATTACAACACAAACTACATTTGAGAGCTATAAACCAAGTATATTCGCGAAGCAAAGAGAGACATGGGCCAAATTATAACTCCTGGTTTCTAGACTGTCAGCTTTTGCCAGACCATAATGGCTTTGTAATAAGCCCACCCGAGCGAGACGGTGAACCCAATTATGCTGTCTCTGGCAAAACAAAAAGGGACAATTTAAGACAGGCATGGCAGCGGAAAACTGCTAAAATGTTGGCCATCCACATCCGTCAAAATTTACAAAGAACTTGAGCTGGAGCAGAACATTCCGGATGTTTAATCTGAAGAAGGCTGCGGGACATCGTTCTGTCTGACGAAATTCCAAAAATATAATTGATACGGTTCAAGCGAATATTTACATTTCTCTCTGTTGGTGACTGGTCAACTGGTCCTTTTTCATTCCTCATTCTCATAGAAACTGCCATGCTATCAAATATGTGTGTGGACTTCATAGGAATATGTTGCAGTCCCACTGTTTCTATGGTGACTTGGCCATATATCATTCCCTGACTCGCAGCTGTTCTCTGCTAATGGAAATTGTACCATGTGTTTGTGAAAACAGCTCCTATTGACACTTTTAACAGTTGATGGTTCCCCACTACATGGATCTAGCCTCACTGATTGTACATCACATATCTGATGCTGTTTTTTCTTGCATGATAACCTCTCGAGTCTTAAAATTACCTGTACTCCTAGTACTCATATTCCACCATGCTGGAATGTGGGCGAGTTTTTAAAGGAAGAACGGAAAAGGACTCTACACAAAATTACTTTCCTAATCTGACGTATTTCTGAGTAAAACATGAAATTCAATTAGATCAATGAAATGTAGGGCATTCTAGGGCAGACCTTTGAATTTTTATGAAGCAAAAAATATTCTTTTCATTTGTAACTTGACTTGCAAAATAAACAATAGCTATGTGAATCAGAGAAAAAGACAAAAATGGAGGACAATTACTGAAGAGGATCTCAATCAAGTTTGATTTCTCAGTTTTCTTGAGGACACTGCGCCTGCATGGAGGAAGGTGCTTTCCTATAAACAATCCCACCTCCTCCATCTCCTCCATCTCACCTAGTCTATCAGAAATAGAGGCACTTCATTACGCAGCAGCTTGGCAGTGAAGACACTCATTAAACACATCAGGAGGAGAAAAACAAAGCACTGTCAATCTTATCCAACAGATTCACAGCCCCAACCACAAGCAGTGATGACACTCATTATACACGTCAAAGGGAGAAATAGAAATACTGTCAATCTCCTTCAATCCCTTGACTGAAGAATAGACATTTGAGAAAAGTCAACCTCTGTAATCACTAAATTGGTGTGATATGGAGAGATCTGGACCTTATTAGAATATGATAAACTATCTACAATAAAGATTTGATTTACCAAACTAACAATGAAAGCAGATAGTCAATATTGAACTGAAGTGGTGGTGTTTTACTGTTGACAATTATTTTGCCTGTGATATAAACTTTAATTTCTCCTCTTTATAGATCAATAAATGAGGCTCTATATAGGCTGACTCTGGTGGGCAAGTTAAAATAAAACTAACATTAAAATCCTGTTCCCAAAAGAGAAAAAAAAGCACTTTATTTGCCATTCTGTCCTTTTAGTGTCGTAATAAAAAATGTCACTATTCCACTCTGTTCTCATAGATATTAGCAATTATGTATAATTTTATCAATAATTATAGTCAACTTCAAATCAAAATTGACTGTATTCACTTTCATAACACGTCTAGTGTTATTGTGAACGATTTATGGAGCACATTATTCCATTAAAACCCATTTGTTTTCGTATTCTTTTATAAAATTTAACTTGCTCCATTCTGAATAGGATATCCTTTTCGGCTGACGTCACCAAGCCCTCAAGAGTGCGCACTAACCAAGCTTGACGCCATCAAGTCACGAGCATTTTTTCTGTCAAGAGCACAAAAATATGGCTTGATGTGACACAATCTAGCACAAAAACGCCAATCAAAACAGTTATCTCCATTTGCGCTTTCACTCGTAAAGCAGGGCAGTGTTTTCATGACTTCCATGATGCTTCACCAGACTGCATTTTTTATTATGTTTTTCACTTTGAAATTTCATGGATTTGAAGAATAATATCCGATAATACACTCCCAGCCCTTGATTGTTTCCTAGCTAAAAATTGGACATAAGCTGCCTCTCAAGTCGTATTTACCACTGGACAGCTCTGGGATAATGTTGATACCCAGGTTTGTGAGTTGGGAGAGCCAAAAACTTTAAATATGGCGGAGGAGAGAACGATTTCTGCTGTGACTGGTGTTCTTTAACATCGCCTTATCTTGTCGATAAAGTAGTCGATATTTACATATATGAATAACCATTTCAAGTGTATTGTGTTTTATACTCAGCAAAAATAGCCTGTATTTGACCGAAATTCCAGAATCGCCAGATCTAGATAGTATGTTTATATTGTTGTCAATGAACTGGATGCTAAATATCATATTGGCTTTAATAAGATTGTTCCAATAAATAGGCAAGAATAAACCTGGTGTTCTCCATCTTTCCAGTTCTTTCCAACAACAAAGAACTTGAATGCGACGAACTTGTAATCACAACTTCAGAAGAGGGAAGTAGAAAATTTCCGAGGTGCGAGGGGTCCTTCTAAATGCTCATATTGATGCTTGCTCCTCCATCCTCCAGCTCGTGACCCGGAGACCAAGCCATCTCGAAGGGCATCTCAACTGTCTTAATTGCACCGTGAGGAGGCAAGGAGCGAGGAAGCTTCCTGAGGAGTCATGAGCGAGGATAGACAGGTGTATCCTTCCCTCGCATCCTAAGGGGGTGGAGCTCAGAAATGAAGAAAGGAAGCAAGGAAAGGAACCGTGGATGCACAAATAAGAAATGAGAAGCACCCGTGGAGCAGTATTTCAGGGTGGGCAGGGTGGGTTCTTTTTTCCTCAAGAAGTGGATTAGAGTTGGCACCGATAGCCTTGTGGGCAGCGGGCCGACATATAGAGCCATTGCGATTCAGGCGACCCGAGATATAGTCCCGGCTCACGGACCTTTCTCTCTACCACTTCGCTTACTGTCCTATCATGATAAAGGCCAGATTAAATTTATATTAAAAAAGAAGTGGATTAGATGTAATATTTACAGACATTTAAATTTAACACCCAGAAACACTTTTATAGAATAGCGAATATTTTTGAATATTTTATCAAAGCTATATGCTGCTTAATATGGTGTCTTATAGGCCTATACAAGAAGAATGATATAAGCATATATTATTTTAATCAATTTTAAATAATTATTTAAGTCTATATTTTTCTTTAATTTAAATGACAGAAACATTAAGATAACACAAAAAGAGATTTTTAGGCCAAGATCTGGATTGATGGCGCATCAAACCCTTTCGTGCATCAAAGCTGAAGAGACAGATGGTGTGTGACAGTATTCTTTCTGACCAGCTGAGAACAATGACTATGGACCAGCTCCATGATCATGTAAATCAGTGGCTTATTAGACATAAATACAGGAGGACTCAGAACATCTAGTAAAAGTGCAAACACCTCTGTTTCACTCTTGACAAGCTGAGTAAATCGAGACCTCGCCTCGCCATAATCTAACTTTAATGGGGGCCTCCATTAGAAATATTAAATTGCCTGGTAACAAATCACAAATCATTAAAGGGACACTCCACCCATTTGCATTAAGAGGTCCATTGTTAGACAACCAGTCATACTATTGAATGGTCGTGCAACATTCTTTCATTTTCCCCTGAGACGAGAGAAATCTACTATTTACCTTTTTCACTTCCTCCTACAATGACGCAAAAATCGTCATTTGACGTCATTGTAGGAGGAAGTGTAAAAAGGGGGGATTTCTGTATAGACTACAAGCATAAATTCCCACCCTTTCAAACCCGCCCATAGGGGGTTGTGCCTAATGCGCTAACAGAGCTATCACAGATCAGTGGGTGGGACTTCACTTGCAGATACTGAAAGCAATATCAGCCATCTTGTTTATAAGCTAAGCTAACAAGCGCTGTGGATATAGGAAGTTACGACAATGACGGAAGAAACTAAACATGATATGGAATAGAGGATTTTGAAATTCTGCTGCTCGAATCCGCTGTTCGTGGCTATCTTTACGAGCCGCAATATAGTGAAGAGCAGCTGAGGCTGATGGAGGATCAGGAGGCGGCTGCCTGTCGCGGACGAGGAGCCCGGACTGGGTCGAGCTGAGGCGGGCTGCTGGTGCGTGTGCTCTCGCTGTGCGCTACGGACACAGATAGAGTCCGTCTGCTGCAGAGAATTTCAACGATCGCAATTTCTCCTGGACGAAATCTCTGAATCAGACGACCACAGGGACGTTTGTGTTGTGATGTGAACCATCCTAGTTTTGCCTGACTGAACATCCAGGTATCATGCAATAATTCACCATATAGAAAGTAATACAAACGAGTAATTCACTAATGTTTGCCAATGTAACGGGGTTCGTTGTTGTGGGAAGAAGGAGGCTGGAACCGGCGAACATTTGAACGTTTTAATAGTAAAATAAACAAATACAAAACAAAAGTATAAGCCAGCTGGCCACACACAACAGAAACAAAACATAAAATCAGGCCTGTTCCTTTTGTGCTTCCGCTCCTCCGTGAGAGATATGAGACCGCTGCACAGATGTCATTCATTATCACTCGCGTCGTCCTCTCACGTCCCTCGTCCTCGTCCTGCTCGCCACAGCCAACTAACTAGACATTTTTTGTGAAATGAATTTCAAACTCATTTGGCAGCTAGCCTTCTTGTAGACGGAAGAGTGATTTCTCTGATGTTTGCGCTGTTCTGGATTAGTGGGAGTGGCTTGCGGAGCTGCATTGTGGGAGTTGTTGTCTTACATACAAATGCGCCCCAAAGTTATTTTCTGTCTTTTCTCGGTCAAGAGGGCACCAAATTCAAAATTTCTTTTACATTTCGACTACATATATAACCCACTTTCAATAAAGATTAATGTTGAAATGGGTGGAGTGACCCTTTAAGGCTGCTCTGTTATTGTATTTAGAGTCTAGTCCTATAACAAAAACAGTGCTCGGCAAAAAAGAAACAGCTGCTCAAAGCTGTGGAGAACGACAATAGCGTGGTGGAGACCCTATCAGATAGAAGATCCACCTGTTCAAGTTCAACTCCTATCCAGTTACAAAAACCTTTTTCTTTATGTGATGCAACCGTTTGGTCGAAAAGGTGTGCAATCCTGAATAAAGAATGAAGTTCAACATATAATATATGAGGAAAACTAGCCGTTAGCATTTCATCTCAAAAGTAGGAGGCTTGAAATGTGCCATGTTTTTTGAGGCAATCATCTGACCTGTAAAGGTGTTTTCACGCCATGTCGTAATTACTGTAACGACTAGAACTGTAAAAAGCCTAGAACTTATAATTACAACGTGTAAAGTCGTAATTTTCTGAGAGCTATGACTTGTACCTCATGGCCGCTTTACCACCTGTATCTAACAGTACCGCGAGAGCGATTCGAAAGCATACAGAGCTTTATTTACGGTAATTACGACATGGTGTGAGTGCAGCATCAATACCATGACTAATCATTCTGAAACAGGAAATGATGTCAAGACAGCAATGATAGTTCAAATCGCACATAAAAACCATGCATGCTACACTTGACTAGCAACTATTTTGGGCTGTGATGTCAAGCAGACATAAAAAAAAATTATAATATTTACACTTTTAAGAGTCCAACAAAAAACACTATCTACTTTAATAAAACAAAACAGTAGCGATTTATCCAGCTTATTTTTTACGTAAAAGTGGACGTGGCCACTTGTAACTTGAAAATCCGTAAATAAGCTGTGCAAAAACAGCACATCATGCTGCTTGATGTCATAAGCTGGTATTTTATTATTATTATTTTAAGTTATTAACATAATCATAAACGCACTAGTTTGTAGTTTTACGGTTTACTTCACTTTGTTATTATTATTTACTTATAGTGGCTAATGAATCAGAAGTCTTGCACATTCACAAGAAAATGGCTTACTTCCGTGAAAAATTAAGGTGGATACTGTAAGTAGCCAGCAAAAATATTTTAATACATGGCTAGATTTGAATGGCCATCAGTGAAGATGCTATGCAGGCCATGCTAACTAGCAAAACGACTCAAACATCCAACTTTTTGTGACCCAATGTTGTTCGTCTTGGTTTCGGCGTCACCTGTTATCAATAAAAGGACGCAGGGGCCATTAACACACATTAATCCCAGGATACACATTGTGAATCCACAAATCAATCTGTTTTGATTTGATTTAATAATAATAATAATATAATAATAATAATAATATTAACAGAAAAGCCAATTGTTTGCGTTCACACTACCACGCAAAACCAACACGCTATGAGGGTTTTAAATTATAACAGCAGGAACATTAATCTCCCCAGAATTCACGCCGTTAAACCTCAAATCCTTAAATCCTATTTTTCCATCCCCCCTTAAAGTGTATAATTTGCCTCGTCTCTTGCCGACCAGCGTATTTAAACGTTGTGGGCTGGTGTGAAGAGCTTCAAGGGCCTCTCTTGCCAAGAAAGCCCAGTATGGAAAACAAACCTTGTGCCACTCAGGCTTCTGTTCAAAACACCATTTGTTCTCTGTCACTTCTGTGTAGTTTTTTTAAGATATTCTTCGGTTACACTCCGTAGCATCTGCTAAATCTAAATCTCACACGAATATGAGGCAATTTGTCAGATGTTAGACTGAATTAGACACTTTTATATACTGATAATGCTTTAGTAAGCTTTCTGACACATGCCACATTTCACTCAGATCAGGAAACAGGCGATCCCCTGCTTGTTTAAAGAGCAAATCGTTGGCCATGATGTTGCCATCACAACGTCCAGCAGCTAAAATGTCACATCACCTTTCCCGACATGCCTAAATCACCAACAAACTGCTGTAGGGAGAGCTGAAGTGCGTTGTTCCTTCCACCTGTTTGCCTACAAGCCACATTTCCAGGTTATTAAAGCACGTTGATCATAATCAGTGTGCCTTATTTTTGTAAACAGGAAAGCTGGGAGGAAATTGAGTTAGATGCATTTTCTTTAGAGAGTGGGGGATATTAAAGTCATCCTTCTGTGTCACAAATCACATTTATCTAAAAGTCAGACTGAAAAGAATTAGCAAATATTAGGCTACTCACCCTTAACAGACTCCCTATTGTGATGCATTTAAACACAAATCTGCCTTAAAAGGATCAATATGTTTAATTTGGTCACATTGTGATGATTAAAACCAAAAAAAATACAGCATACCTGAGATAACGCAGTGGCTCTATGGTCTCAGGGTCTTTCTCGTTGGAGCTGTTGTTCATCTTGATTGATTCAGTAGCACTAATCTCTGGCAACAATCACCCCGTTATTGTGCTCTCTTTTCTGACTGTGTGCCCTGCTTCTGTGCGCTGCCTGATAAACCCAGGCTCCATGCGTATATCAGCTACTCTTGCTGGAAGTGTCAGCCAATTAAGAGGCAGGGAGACACCGGGAGTGACGTCTGATTGGCTGAGCACCCCTGATGCTGCAGAGCTCAGTCAAGCATAAACCACATCCCTTTCAGATGTAGCATCCTCAGTCCGAGAGTGTTAATGTCTATTTCAGTTCAAACACTGTGCTGTTTTGGCACATCATCTTTGAAATACTACTGGTAATGCATATATTCATGCATTTAACTATTCATATTCAAGGTTTTACTATTTAGAATGATTTTAAAGAACAATATAAGACTAATTCATATAAATTGTGATACTAGGCCTACTAACATATAAACAAAACAACGTTGTATTTTGAAGTACTTAATCTTATAAATATGGATTAGTTCTTTCATTTACATCTAACGTGAGAAGTATGCAATGTGTTAAATAATATGAGTTATAATTAATGGAAACAAACCTGGATTAATGGATATGGCTACAGTATTAGCGCCACACTGCCGTTTAGAGGTCGTATCGTGTAATTGCAGGCACAAAGTTCTCCTATTAAAAGAACGGGGAAATAAACAGTAAATTGAGCTCGAGTCAATCAAAAAACTAATGAGACGAATGTGTAAATGTACAATTAGAACCAACTTAATGACTAATTTCATCACTCACCGCCAAAACCTGATGTAAGCATAAAGTCGGGCGTCGAAATAATACGTTGAGGCTCGAACAAACTGCATTTTTGGTTAGTGGATCATGGACGTTTCCGTGAAACAAACTGATCCCAAGACATATTGGTATCTCGAATATTCAAAGCTGGTCTCTCCTTGCACAACTTTAAAATTAGGCTTTGTAGAATCATTAGGAATTAAATCAACCTTTTGGTGGAGCGAGGAGTCCATTGTGTGTGGAAGCCTGTTTCCCGCCTCAATAGTGAAAAATAAAAACGTCATTGTGAATTAGTGTTTGAGATATTAATAGATGACGAGAAGAAAATGGCAAATATTAGATATTAAGTCAGAGATATAAAGTTGTTACCTTTACTTTTTAGTCAGAGGGTCGGACACTGCCATCCATAATTGGTCGGGGTGAAAAACATTTGCATTTTTTATTTTTGACTGGAAGGTCGAGTCAGAACAAACCAAAACGATTAAAAGGTTGCTATGTTTATGGCTTTGGGCAATTTTGACAACAGTCAACAACGCACAAATTTTTTTTTTTTTTTTTTTTTAAATGATCATGGAGTTCTCAAAAATTAAGCAAATAGCCTACAAAACTATATCAGGCATTAATTGGGATTTAATTGAGTAAAGATAAAAATCAGTGGGCTAAATTACTGTTTCTTAACAGCATTTGTGCCCAGTCAACCAGTTCTTAGACACCATGTGGTGTTCCATTATGACATCACAGAATAGAATGCTATTCAAATGCCAATGCCTGTTAAAAGACACTTTGCAGCAAAGGTGAGGAACGTGATCCAAACTCAATCCATGGTGTTTAAACTCTTGTGAGATATACAACCATGTCTATTAATAACATTTTGAAAGGCATGGGCTACAAGTTCATCTCCTCGATTGGTGAAGGCAGTTTTTCCCAGGTCAAGCTCGCCACCTCTCAGAAGCACCACTGTAACGTGGCCATCAAAATCGTGGACCGCGTAAAGGCCCCCGAGGATTTCGTCCGAAAGTTTCTCCCAAGGGAACTGTCAGTTTTACGACAAGTGAAGCACGACCACATTGTCCAAATGCACGAATTTATCGAGGTGGCCGGTAAACGACTCTGTATCGTGATGGAAGCTGCTGCAAAAGATCTCCTTCAGAAGATACATGAAGTGAATCGCATCCCAGAAGACCAAAGCAAAACCTTGTTCTCTCAGATGGTCAGTGCTGTCAACTACCTCCACCAGATGGACATCGTCCATCGAGACCTCAAATGCGAAAACATACTGTTAACAACCGAAGAACAAGTAAAGATTACAGACTTTGGTTTCGCCCGCAGCATTCAAGACCCATCAGAGCTTAGTCACACCTTCTGCGGTTCTGCAGCCTATACTCCACCTGAAGTCATCATGGGAATGCCATATGACCCAAAGAAGTATGACGTATGGAGCCTCGGGGTGATTCTATACATCATGGTGACTGGAAAGATGCCGTTCGATGATACCAATTTGAGAAGACTTCACCGTCTTCAACGGAAGTCTCTGGTTTTCCCGGATGACGACGCTGCTGTTGAGGAACCATGTCGGGTCTTCATCCGTACTCTGCTCCAGTTTAAACCTTCCACACGTCCAACCATTCAACAGGTGGCAGAACATCAGTGGCTGCAGATGGGACAAGGCTGAAGAACAAGAGCTAATAAAACAATGTGTGCAATTGCAGAAAAACAGTCACAGAGTGTTTAGATAAGAGTGTCATAATCTGTGAATTTCATGGACATCAATCATGATTGTGGAAAATGATCAGTTTTATTGTTTTAGGAGAACAGTCTGAGGCTGAATATCCTCAAGCAATGGAGAAACTCGTAAATTGCTCTAATAAGAATGGTTAGGAAAGGTAAGTGGGTGACCAAAGTGTGTCTTTAAATGGCCCATGAATATAGTGATATCTAGATAGCAAGGTGGCCAAATGACAATATAATACAATTCAATTATCACAATTGTCATTACACAAAATTGCCGAAACTTATTTTACACTATTTATTCATATATGCAATTTTATTGCATTTAATTGTATATATAAAATTACATTAATACAACAATTTAAATGCTACAAAAAATGATCAATTGGTCACTATGATTTTGCATGGTTAGAGCCATTCAAATTTATTTAAAAATTCTACTTTTCCATTCTGCTTGAACATAACAGCAACCAGTTTGGAACAACGAGTAAATAATTGCAATTTTTATTTTATTCCTTTGAAACTTACATCTATATATCCCTCATAGCCCTTTCATTCACATCAAATTACCTACATTGTCCACCCTGACTAAAAGCTTTCACATTGCCCCTCAAACACTTGGAAGTTCATTAAAATAATTCAAATTAGATTCTATTTTGGGGAAAAAAAACATTCAAAATACACCCACGCAACATGAAACTGGTTAAAATTAGTTTTATTATAATTATTAGCTGATAGAGCGGAAACAGATGAAAAAAAAAGTTTTTTTGTGTGTTTTTTTTTATACAATTCATAAAAGAGATGCTACACAATGGCAGCATCCCGGGGGAAATGGAATGGTGTTAGTTGTCAGCAGCAGCAGGCAGTAGTCAGAACAGCTTTTGTGTCCGAAACACTACACAGGCATTCGAGATCACTGAACGGATCATTCCGAGAAAAGAAAAAGTTTAATCGACTGAAGCAGACCTTACTTGATGTGTTTGTTGTACTGCCATGACTAAGGACCCGAGCTGTAGTATATAATATACATAACTGCTAAAATACAGAGTGTACTGCTAGCAAACCAAATCGGATGAAAGGAAAATAAGAGATGGTAAAAATAAAATGACCACCATCTGACAGGTAGGACTCAGTTTCATTTAGCTAAGATTGTGTGCTACATTCAATAAGCAGAAATGCTTTCAACCCAAACATTTCCTTTAAGGAAAGATACAGCCGTGACTTAAGCGGTACAACTTCCAACAGGATCTAAAATGGTAGACGGGACACAAACGAATTGTGCTTTAGACAAAAAAAAATAAAAAAAATTGCATTTATACACCCTAAATACAGTCCAATCTTAAATTCACAACCCTTTGAAGCTATTTGGGAAGGAGCTAACAGGATTTCCTTCATCTAAAGTGACATTTATAAATAACACAACATCCAAATATTACCTAGATGCCGTTACAAGAAAGCCTAAGGGGGAGCACATCACAACGGTAACAAAGTTTAACGTAATATATCAATTGTTCCTGTAATAAAAATAAAAATGAGCTACCCTCAGACTCATCTGATTAACAAATCGCACAAACATGAAGGTCTAGTAGTAGTAGTCCTGTTGTGGCTGCTGCTTTTTGTTAGTTACGTCCATCTCTGTAACCATCCCTGATGCACAACTCTTGGTTAAATGTCTTTTAGAAGCTTACAAAGAAAAAAAAAGAAACAACCCAAAGTATTTAAAAACACACACTACACCAGCAGATGTATAACCACCTCAACAGTATAACAATTCCTTAAACTTGTAGCCTTTAAAAAAGGCCATTTTGAAAAGGGTGGAATGAGTCCACAGTGAAGCTAAAAACAAAACCAAAAAAAAAAGCAATGTATTGACATCAAATACACAAACATACACTTTCATATCTGTTCATGAGACGCTGTGGGGATCGTAGCTGAAGAGATTGGATAAAATGTAGATGGTCCACAAAAAGGTCAATCCGTGGCGTCACGCAGGATCTCTCCGGTCCTGTGTCCTCCACTTCCTGTGGGTAAGTATGTCCATCAGTCTCTGAAAACGCTGAACGGAGGCTTTAGTTTCACATAATGGAGGCATTTCTCCACCTGGAGGGCCGTAAATTGAGAGTTGTGGGTGATATCACCACCATGGATGTGTATTAGCTCACTAAAGCCCATTGGGTAATGGAGAAATTCAGTAGATGGATACAAAGGCCTGTAGAAAAGGTCCTTGTGTCTCCTTGATCTCTGATCCCAGTACAGTTCTTCTCTAGGACACTTGTTGGCCTATGGGGTCTTACCTTAGACTGTACAACTGGGGGGCTTGGAACACAGGAGAAATAGAGAGAAAATATAATATTTTTTTTAATTTTATTATTGCTTAAAAGGCTGGTTTGTCTGATACTGATAACCGACCAGATGTCCAACAAGACACGACTATAATTGTGTGAAAATTGAGGGTGATTTAATCAGGGCACTACTTCCATGTGTTTGCTGTTTGGGAAATGGAGCGGGAAGGGATCATGTCCAAGAGGTACTCTCGCTGACGGTCCACCGGAGACGTTGTCCTGTGCACGGACAGACTGGGGTTGACATAAGCCATGGTGACACCTGTCGGGGGAGAATGTGAAGTGGTTAATGATCATTCAGTTCGACAGGATGACCAAATGCATATCTACAAGATTTTTTTTTTTTTTTTTTTTAAGTTTGAAGACTGTTAATTACTGCACTGCAAGCTTGCTTGGCCTTTCAAAACAGGGTTGTTAGGTAACAGTGCTATATTTACCTAGCAATTACTAGCCCTATGCTAAAGGTCATGACACGTCGTTTATTAGAAAAACAACTGCTGATATTTGTTACCATTTTTTCAATAATCAATTGTTTACTATGCAAAATTCATGATAACAGGGTTGAGGAATTTAAGATTTTCAGTTTAACATACCTAATAACGCAAGAAAAGGTACAGAAAGGAAAAATGTACGCATCCACAAAGAGTGGAAAGGATGATGCCATATGAGTTTAATGAATTGAATAATACTGAATTTTAATAAATCGAAAGTTGTGATGGTAACAGGGTTGACATTTTAAGATTGTCCACTTCTTACACATTTATTAATGTAAGATTAAGTGAATAAAAAAGAGAGACATTTATCGTCATGACAAACAGTTTTTGAGTAATCAAAAAGTACCAAATGAAAGGATGATGTCATATGATGGTTTTTGATTAATTGAAAATCATAGATTTTTAAGAACTGATAGTTACGATGGTATTGCAGTTAGTGATCAAAAGACATTTACTTGTCCATGCAGAGTTGAAAGGGTGTCACGACATGATTGTTTTTGAATACTCAAATAATACAGAACTGTAATAATCAATAGTTATGATGGTAACAGATTTGACAACTATAAAATTGTCAATTTTTTACATACCAAAAAATGTATAAAAATCAAAAAAGTGATAAAAAAAAGAAGACATTTACTTATTAAAAGTATGATCATTGTTAAAATTCTGTACTATTCCGTTCATCAAAATACAAAAAAAAAAAGCTAATATACAGTAGTCAACATATAATGTTCATCAAATTTGTCCTAAGACAAGAAAGGGTATTTTTCAAAATTCATGCATAACTTTGATGAAAGGTTTTGATCCACTTTAAATGTTGACTACTGTATATATAAAATAAAATATAATATACTGGATTTTTGAGTTAAGAAAAATGTGTCACAGGTGTTAACGGGCACTTTTGGCCCATTTTTGTACGTTTGCCCTTTGCAGTATCAATCAGCTACTGTACACCAAAAAAGGTGCGCAGATACAGGAAAAGGATACAGGAAAAGAGGAGACAGGAAGGGGCAGACACTTTTTTTAAGTAGGCATCATCTACCTGTGGTGCCGCTGTTCTGTTTCCTCCAGGTATTGGTGTTGGGGTTGCTGCTGCTGGAGCCCTTTTCCCCCGCCCTCACGACATGCTTACCTGGCCTGTTGACCAGCGCGGCGGCCGTGACGGCGTTCTGGAGCTGAGAGGACGTGGAGAAGCTGTGGCTCACCCCGCGTGCGCCCGCGCTCACCGCCTGCTGTATGCTGCGGGACAGCTGGCTTGGAGTCTGAGGGGGGAAAAAACATGTTAAAAATCAGAAAAAAGCTGTTATGGACACACACCAGCCGAATTAGGAGTATCCATTACCTGCTTAGTGGTGATGGTGTGGTAGCGACCGACCGACGTCCCTCTGTTGGTCTGCTGGGCCAGCGACGTGCGCACCTGCTTGTACTGCGAAGACACCAGCACGTGATCGGATTTAATCCCCGGCGAGGATGAGGAGGACGAAGATGAGGTGGTGGTGGTCTTGGAGACGGGCGAGGAGGCGGCCTGCTGCAGGATGCGCTGCTCGATCTCTTGCTCCTGCTGCAGGGCTTTGACGAAAGCGGCCTTCAGGCGGCTGGTGTGCTCGGCCTTCAGCACCTTCTTCTGGTTGGAGCTCATGCAATGCTCACACAGGATGGAGCCGTTGCTTTTCTCCTGCCTCCAGCGAGAGGTGAAGTCTGTCTGGCACTGGGAACACTTAAAAGGCTCCTTGGGTGCCGGGGTTGATGCAGATTCAGTCTGCGTCTGCTTACCTGGAAAGAAAACAAGTGACATTAGCAAGATATAGTTTCACAGCTCATGCATGTGCTTTTCTAGGCTGTACCCACTTTTAGCCAGTGTGTCTAGCAGGTTCTGCACCACCATCTCCAGCCCCACCAGGTAGATGAACTCATTATTGGCTGCCGAGGGCAGGAAATTGAGCTCTGGTGCTGGAGGTTTAGGTGGAGGGATCTCAAGGAGGGTTTTCTCCAACTGTTTCCGTAACGCAAGTTTGGCGGCGGCCTGCCGGCTGGCGGGAGAGTCGTTGGAGTTGACAGTTGAGGTGCTGCTGGCCAGACCAGACTGAGAGGTCTTCAAACCGGTTGAAGAGGCCTGAACATGGGGACACATGACGGGGAGATGATTTCTAGAATAATCAGTTCATCAAGACAAATTTGATGTTGTCAACAGAAATATACAAAATATCTTTCATATTGCAAGCATTTTTGTTCTTTCAGAAAACCTTTTGTTCATAGCATACTTCGTGAAGTATATACATTTTTACTATGGCATTTATATATAAAAAACGATATATAGTTTGTATTATATAGCTACTATATCTAAGCATATAATAGCAAAAATTTTAAATTATAAACTTTTATATGCCGTATTAAATATAAAATGCATATACACAAAGTTATAGTAGCTTTGTGTACGTACCATAAAATATTGATATACTACTAATATAATACGTGTATATATAATAATAAAATATGTATAATACAACTACTGTACCAAGTTAATTTTAGGATATGATAGCAAAAAATATTTAAAAATATTTACTAGTTTTTAATATTATAATTAAAATAAAGTTATAAAATGTATAACAATGTATACAATTATAAAATGTAAAAATTTGTATGTTGTAATACTATAAAAGGAAAAATGTATATTAGAAGTATATTTATATGCCTCTATGTAGTAGTTTCATAAAAAATATATTATTAAAAAATCATTAAAATAAATGTATAAAACTAAATGTTTTAATACAATACCTAAATATTACTAAATATTAAATTAATATGCTCATTAGTAGCTTTAATTGTAAAAATACAATATAAAATATTTATGAATATAATACACCCATATAATATAAAACATAAATATTAAATTATGTACTTTACTATAATATTATTTATAAACATTTAGCATTATAAATATTTTTACTGCATTTACTAATATTACTGTAATAAATATTTAATAACTGTAATTCTACAGCAAGTGAATGACAGTGACCTGTGAGACCAGGACGTTTGTGCCGGCTACGCTGGCGACCCGGATCAGGCCCTGCTGAATGATCCTCTGGCCCTGCACCTGCACGCTGGGTACAGAGGTGCGCGCGCCCAGCAGGAGAGGAGGAGGACCAGACCCCGAGTGCTGGTGCTGCTGCTGCCGTAGGCTCGCAATCTGCTGCGGGGTCACGGCAATGGGCTACAACACACAGACAGCAAAGAAAATCTTCATTTCAAAGCTAAAACTGTTTTTTTGTTGTTGTTTTTTAAGGATAGCTAAAACTATGCATACCTGTGAGCCTCTGACTAAGGGCGGCATGACTACGGAGCCGTGCTTGGAGACCTGCGCTCCACCTCGAACCAGAGGAGGAGGAATGACTGTCCCTGAGTTTCGGTTGGAGACCTGAAATCAACCCACGTATTTAAGTCTCAATAGCTCTTCACAGTTCAACTCATCGTAAAAACATGTCCTGTGTGTCTGAACGGCACTGACCTGAAGAGGTCCTTTAGTGGATGAGATGCTGCCCCTGACGAGAGGTGGAGGAGCAGCCACAGAATTGGTTGACTGCAAAACAGAAAAGTTTTATACCTCCAACAATTGGATTTGACTAGAAAGACATTATTTGTTGTTGTGTTATGTTCATCTTACGTTTTTTTTAAACCCGTTACCTTTTGCACAACGTCTTTTTGTGTCTGACTCTGCCGGAGTTTCTTCAGCAGGACGAGTTTGGCCTCCTGCAGACGCAGTTCTTCTTGCAGCTGCTTTATGATGTGCTCCCGTTCTGCCGGGCTGCTTTTCTGCACGTGCCGTGAAGAAGAAAGTCACGTTAGCAAGTGAACGGGGCATTTAAAACATGAAGTATGTGTGCAAAACTTGATAAGTCGAGTCAAAAAGACATGACATTGTTACCATTAGCATATCGGTATCTGTCTTCTTAAAACTGTAGCTGACTCCATTCATACAAGGACTAGAAGGCTCATTGTCTGACAAAACAATGACATCATCATCTGGCGTCGAAGGTCGCTCTTTCTTTATGTCGCTGAGAGAGACAGATGGGAAAACATGAGTCAAGGCTGAAAACATGAAGTTAAATACCGGAATATTCTGAATGTGAAGTACATAGAGCAGAGTACTTCATCCCACAATGCAATAAACTTTCTAGACTCATTATTTGCTCATACTACCAAAGAGTTTTATAAAAAGCTGGATTAAATATCCAAAATAGTGTCTTTATTATTTAGCAATCAAAACTGGATTAAAACTACTAAATATTTTCTTTATTTTATATAATAATAATGGTAATAACAACAACATTGATTATTATTATTATTATTATATAAAAAAGGATTTTTTAAAATATTTTTATATCATAAAAAACAACAACGATGATTATTACACAAAATAAAGGAAATAATTTGCATTTATAATCAATTTATTATTATTATAATTATAAACATTTTATGTTTGTTATTATTTTTCGATATTCATTATTTCTGATTGTGTTTTTAATTTATTTATTTTCAGAGATAACTACTGGAAGCCAACATGCTGATTTACATCACGTGCTACTGTTTGAAACGTTTAGCATTGTTTGACATTAACAAATTTATTTTTTTGATTATTTACAATAGTATATATTTACATATTATAAAACTAAGTATGCAGTATATACTACTAATGGCCTACTGCTCCTCACCTAAAGCTGCATTTCCTGCACTGCCCACTAGAGGTCGTCCTATGACCTCCATTTGCACATTTGGTAAAAAAAATAAAAAAAACAACACTTAAAAAGAAATGCTCTTTAATGAAGCAGCGCAAGAAGTTTTAGAAGGCCTCTTAACACGAAAATTTTAACGGTTAGATTAAACAAGCTGCTCCAAGTTCAAATCAGCCATAAGGAGCAATACGAGAGCGGTGTCACGTTGACGACTTGTAAGGACAGTAGAGCTGTACCCAGAGTAGGTCTACGGCCCGTCCTGAGGGACGACGGAGGAGGAGGAGGAGGGGGATGGGATGGCTAGCGTCCAGGCTATTGTGTGTACTCCGTCCTCAACTTTCACTGCAGACAGGGTGCTCGCATATCAACAAAGACACCCTCTTTCATGCTTCTGCTCCGACCGCTGATAGGAAATCTGCTGCTTATGGGATAAGGGTCAAGTACTAAACATATCGCAACAACACACTCGTCAATAGTGAAATTGGCGTTTTAGGAGGCAACTGTAGCAGCTACATTTTCTGAAGACAACAAGTTAATGTTTGCCCGCTGACAATGCTAGGGTGTTCTAGATTGTTGTTAGGCCTTTGTTAGGGTTTTCTGAATTGACGCATACTGGTCTAAAGAGCTTATTCCCCAAGTCATGCTGGTCCCTAAATATGCTTTAAGTTGCTTTATACCGAATTTTGTTTGTGCATTTTATTGCTCGCTAAGCTAAAATTGCCTCCTGAAGTAATAGCATGCAAAAACACACACTCAAATGTTTGCATGCTAATGTGTCGTTTCATGATATAGTGTTCTAGGCTGTTAGGGCGTTGCTAGGGTTTTCCGAGTGGATGCATACTGGTCTAAGACTAAAAAGTCATTCTGGTCCCTAGATACGCTTGAATTTCCTTAGTTCTTACTTTTTGGCGCATTTTATCACCCTCTAAGCTCAAATGTGAAATTCCAATTCTCTCAAAAAGTTGGGAAAGTAAAGCGTTCATCGTAAGCACACTGCAGAATCTTGCCAGAAGTAGTAGGTCATCCAGGTATTTTTTGCCTAATTTTCATGCGTACTGTAAAATCAGACATACTTCTTTGTCACATACTGGTTTTTGCCTGGAAGTATGCAATTTCAGATGCCTTTATTCCCAAGTCTCCAAGTCATTCTAGTCCATAGTTCCTTCGTACTGTTTTTGTGTGTGTGTGTGTGTGTGTGTGTGTGTGTGTGTGTGTGTGTGTGTGTGTGTGTGTGTGTGTGTGTGTGTGTGTGTGTGTGTGTGTGTGTGTGTGTGTGTGTGTGTGTGTGTGTGTGTGTTTTATTGCTTACTAAGCTAAAAATCTGATTCCCTTAAAGTAACGGCACACAAA
Organism: Siphateles boraxobius; assembly: GCF_051911475.1. Classification (NCBI taxonomy): domain Eukaryota; kingdom Metazoa; phylum Chordata; class Actinopteri; order Cypriniformes; family Leuciscidae; genus Siphateles; species Siphateles boraxobius. The sequence goes on along the minus strand of NW_027508733.1, from coordinate 20,336,342 downwards.
AAGCTTCACATTTCGAAGTATCATTAATTTCTCAACAAGTATTGTACCCTATTCATCAGGCAACAGAGGAGAGGAGGAAGAAAGGTCAAGTAAACGTTCCTAAAGTACGACCCATTCTAGTAAAAGGACAGGAAGAAACATAACGCATCCATGGGAAGCACTTCAGTTTCCTTAAAAGCAAACCGACCAATTAAATCCATCCGTCAAAACTCAACATGCCCAAGTTTACTGGAACCACTGACGTTCTTCATGGGAGTTTATCTCATGACGTGCACAACCAGAACTTCACTAGAAGTGACTTTCTATCACTTCCTGTGTATTAACCAGCATCAACAAGATCACGTGATGCAAGAATTTCCCTCTGGTCACATGACTCACACCCTCCCTTTTCTTTAACTGTTCCTGGCAGTGTGGAAACCATGGCAACGGCCGGTTCAAACCAGTTTGTGACATAGGCCTCTTTTTGCAAAGTCAGTCAGGGTTCAGGTACGACGGGGAAAGTGCTTCGGACTGCTGCTTCTTTCTTTTTTGAAGTGGGGCAGCGTGCCACCCGAGGGAAGACTGACGTGCTGAGCAAGCACATACTCGAGTGTGGTCTTTGGGAAGAGTTGAGCATATGACGGTCGTGTTTGTGGAGTGTGACATCTTTCAACTCAACTTTCTGCCCCTCCCCCATCCCCCATGGCATCAGGCCACCTCCTTTGTCCTTTATCATGAGCTCGACTCTGCTTCATCACGACTTCTGTTTGCTTTTTACACTAATCATGCAATCACAAACAAATAGGAATTGCCTTCAGTTTATCATGCAATGAAAACAAACTTTCGAGACTAACTATCTAGGTGTATTATTTGCCATTTGGAACATTTTTTTTTACCATTTCAAGATCTTTTTTTTATTATTAATGGATTCATGATCACTTTTGAATAGCAAACAATGATAAAAAAAAACATTAAGAATAGCTTTGCAATTACTTTGCGACAGCCCTGGCAAGTTTTATTTAGAAAAACGCAAGAAATCTACTTATATTTTTCCGCTACTATCGATACAATAATGAAGAATGGACAGGAACAGGAAAAATTAAGTCCACAAGTAATTATATTAATATTATTTGTAAAACTTCATAGTGCAGTTCAATTTGTTAACCTTAATTTCTTGGTATACTAATTACTTAATTCAAGTTGTATAACTCAACATTAATTCATGCATTACGAATGAACATAAATTAAAAATATTCAATTGTTATATATTACATATATATACATACACATACATATAAATAAAATGCAAAGCTGAATTTTCCCCATCATTACTCCAGACTTCGGTATTTATTCAAGATTTCAATTTATTCCATTTTTTTGGAACGTGTGATCCTTTTTTCAGGATTGATTAACAAATAAAAAGTTAAAAAGAACTTTTAGAAGCATTTTTCCTAATAGAAATCTTATCTAACAATATAAATCTTTATCACTTTTGTCAATTTAACATCCTTGCTTAATAAAAGTATTAATTTCTTTAAAAAAAAAAGAAAAGAAACTTTTTACAAACTTTTGAACGGTAGTGTATATTGTTACAAAAGATTTCTATTTTAAATAAATGCTGTTTGTTTGTTTCTTTTATTTGTTCATCATTGTTTTCAAATCCTGAAAAAAGTATCACAGGTAGGGCTGGGCGATATGGCCTAAAAAAAAATCCCCGATTTTTTCACAAAAAGTCCGATTTACGATTTAAATCGATTTTTTTTCTCTCCCTACTTAAAATCAATCTGCAGATTACAAAGAAATTGTTCAAAACAAGTTTTAACTTTATTTTGTTTTAATATTCCCTTCTGGGATTTGATCTGGATTAAAGTACAATCGGAAACAACAAGCCAAAAAGACAAGAGGACAGGCCCTGTCTTGGAAAACATTGAAAATGTAACAAAATAAAATGGGTGGATTGGGATTGGGGGGATGTGTAAAAAAACAAAAAACTTGCATCACAATGAGTGTATTGTGATTGTCAAATTATTTGGTAACTAAACAATTTTATTAAGTTAATTAACCATGTAAACATTATGACTGGTATGCTAGTGTTTTTATTATTGCTTAACACAAATTTCACAATTTCAATTCAATTCTTGTGAATTGATTCTGATCTTGATTCAATATCAATTCGTTTGGATAAATATAAGGTATGGTAGATACGTTAATGTGTTGTTAATTGTTCTCAAAAAAAAAGAAATTCACCTAATGCTGTAAACATACAGAGAGCCCTGTCAGCTGGTATTATTAAAGGTTAAAACTAACTCAAATTAAATATAATGCGTTTTTTATAATAACAACGTTATACTATTTTAATGATATAGGTAAAAATACAATGAATGTGTAATATAGTTATCATATTTAGCAAAATACTCCTCTCTATAGCAATTATTTTAAGTCCACATGCGTGCTATGGGTCATTAAAAGGGATTCCTGAGGTAAATGTAGCGTTACGTGGCATATGTTGTTCTCCAGCTGTTTTGTGGACATCTTTCCGCGGTTGAAAAAAACTGATCGATCGATTTTATTACATCTCGGTAAGTTGGTAGTAAAGAGTAACAGATGTTCGGTTCACGTGCCGCTTGAACTGAGATCTGTCAGCGTTCTCTCACGTCACATTTACAAGCGCCAAAACGGTGTTTATTGTTTGAATTTCGTAATAAAATTGACAGAATCTGAGAGCTGAGAATCTGTTTCATATCAACATTAACCTGCTCTGTCTTGTCTGTCGGTGTCAGTGTCCTCTTTGCTTAGCGATTTTTCTCTGCGTGAGAAAAGGGATGTGTGGCGTGAGAGCGTATAAAAAGTGACAAAAGTGCGTCTCTCACAGTGAATTCGTGAGAGTTGGCGGCCCTGCAGATTCAGCTTGTATGTTTTCGGCGGGTTGGCCTCTGCTGCCGCGGTCTTGTTCATTTGCCATGTTTGTGTATCTCTATCATGGCAAGCGCTGAGCCCGGTCGGAACTACGGGAACCCAGATGGGAGCGTCGGCGGTTGTTAAAGAGAAAACCGATTTTCATTCAAAAAAATCGGCGTAAACTACACATTCGAGTTAATCGATAAAATCGATTTATCGCCCAGCCCTAATCACAGGTTATAAAAAATATTAGGCAGCACAACTGATTCCAACTTTGACAATACATCATCATATCAGAATGATTCCTGAAGGATCATGTGACACTGAAGACTGGAGTAATGATGCTGAAAATTCAGCTTTGATCACAGGAATAAATTATATTTTAAAGTATATTAAAATGGAAAACCGTTATTTTAAATTGTTATAATATTTTACAATATTACTGTTTTAACTGTATTTTTGATCAAATAAATGCAGCCTTGATGAGCAGAAGAAACTTCTTTCAAAAACAAAAATAGTAATGGTAATGTGGACATACATTCAAAATGTTTCTTAGGAAGAAAATCACATTAGAATGATTTCTGAAGGATCTTGTGACATTGAAGACAGGAGTAATGATGCTAAAAATTCAGCTTTGATCACATGAATAAATTACATTTTAAATTGGTTAAAATACAATTTTTTTAATTGCAATAATATTCAAAATATTACTCTTTTACTGTATTTTTGATCAAATGAATGCAGCCTTAAGCCACAAGTGAATTATTTTAAAAAACATTCGAAATCAACCAGAACCTTCTGAATGGTAGTGTTTATTATTAAATTAGAATAATATATTCTGCAAAAGTTGTTAGTTCATAAAACTTATTGAAATGACTAATGCTATTTAATTGAACCTTGCTGTAAAATGGTAACGTATTAATATTGTTCTCCCATTTATGCACTTAGTCTTTTATCTGCATCACTTAACTTCACTGAACATGGTTTTTTGCATGGTTTCTGACTTTATAAATCCCAAGTTGTTATTTTTCAATGTTGCACCAAATTCGTGGAATTCAAGTTAAACTTGAATCGTACGCATGTTATATAAACGAGGCCTTAAAACCAGCAAAGCAGAAGCGGCACCAGACTGAACTCGGGCCGTTCTCTTTTGCATCTACTTGATACCTTGTTTACTTTGCATTTAGCAGATGCTTTATATTCAGAACTACTAGCAGGAAGTCTCAGCGGAGCAGCCTGAGGTTAACAGCCCTCGGCACAAACACAAAAGAGAAACGGCAGGACCAAGATCAAGCTAATTCTCCAGTTCACAGGTCATGACTACCTAAGATCAAGAAGCTTTGGTGTTTCATTAAAGGAGTTTTGGGGATAAAAATACACACTTATGTTCGACCTGTGGTCTACCTCTTAGATGTGCTCATGTCCACAGGCTCGTCGCTGGTCTGTACCTCCACCTTGATGGTGGCCTTCACCTCCCCAGCCCGCAGGATGTTAGCCACCTTGCTGGCCTGTTCACTTTTGGTCTTCAGTCCATCTACAGCTCCCAGTTCTCCTCTCTCCAGCTTGACCTTTTTCAAGTCAGCCTCCGAAGAAGGGGCATCTCGCTCCAGAGCCCGCTTCTGACTACGAGTCTGACGCACCGCCTCTTCCGACATCTTCTCACCTGTAAAACAACATCAGAGTCAAGCAAATTCAGCCAGATAGACTATTATATTATATAGTGTAATTTGTCTTAATGACAAATAATATGTACACACAAGTGCTAAAACAATGAATGCATATTTTACACAATATTTGGTCAATTCACAATTATGCTTTTTTTCAACAATACTGATAAACTTAGGAAATGATAATATGTAGAGAGCCTGAACAGATGCGTTTTATGTGGCGTTCACACAGGATGTGAACTGGATCATCTGATGCCATTGCTAATAATCTAAAAATGGACTAAAACTGTACACTACAATGACTAAAAACAATATCAATATACATGTATATGATTCATGATTTTCCCATTTGTTGAGATTGAACTCACAACTTATAGGTGAAAAAATATTTAAGAGTAGAAATGTATATTTTAACTTTAGAAAAATCCTTTTTTTAAAACAATTTCCAATATTTCCACCAGGATTCTGAGGAACATCAAATCTAAGTTATGTAACAAAACACTCCTTTTTCTTGATGCGTCAACTTTAAACTTGTTTGAAAAAAACATTTAAAACAATTAAATTGGTCGAGAGACTTTAAAGACATTTATAATGTCTTCTATTTCCAATAAATGCTGTTATTTTGAACTTTGAAATCTATCACTAATACATAATTATACCATATCAAGGAACCAGATTTTTACTCAAAGAATTTTGATACCGTTTTGGGTTGCCACTTGATGTCTAGATTAAACAAAAATATATAAAAAACAAAAACAAAGCAATAATATAATATAATAATAAATTACAGAATAACATAATATTACTCATAGAATAAATAAAAAAATAAATAATTTTACTATTAAAAATAAATATTTTTAGAAAATTAATTTGTTTAATGTTTTGTGGAATAAGTAAAAAATATATATTTTACTACTACTACCACTAGAATAAATACATAATATTTGTTGTGATGTTTCCCCCGCTGCTTGCTTTAGAACAACTCCAGAATTGTCTTTATAGTTTGAATGTTTAGTTTCTAAATGTCGCTTGGCTTATAACAGCCAAGAATTCAACACATGAAACATTGCAGACGACTCAAGTGCTAACTTGACATCGCAGGCTGTTCATTATCAAAATAAAATAGTCAACCAAGCATATAAAAGTTACACTGTGCTCAATTTAAATTAGTATATTAATACTTTATATTACAAATTAATACTAAATTAGTCCTCAGTACAATCTGTGGTGTTCAGCCTGACCACAATCCCACAGTGGTGTGATGCCAAACACATTTCTGTGCATGTGAAGTATGATGTTTTATGTCGATACTTATACGCGAGTGAGGTACAAAGCCTAGTTCACATAACAAATATGTTTAGTATCCAAACACATCGCGAATGTAAGCATTTGGATTTGTGCCGAATGATAGACTCTACGTGAGCCCAACGGCGGTTTCAGTTTTACTTGAAATTAATTAGTTTTGGCTTAAGTTTATATAGCCACTTATGTTTTTCATTCTGTTCTGTTCTGATTCTGAATACCGCTAAATTTAAAGGATTTTTTGTAGAATGAGGGGAGCTTAAAAGCCTATCATAATGTTTATTAAGTTTGTAAACATTTCACTTTATTTACCGGTATTTTACATTAGTCCTGAATGTAATAATAAAATGTGACATATGTGGCTGTTTTTTCCTCAAAAAAAAACAACACAATTTTATGTGTATCGCATTTTTTAACCACGCAGCCTTTAAATAATACTTTAAAAATGACTTAAATAATTTTTTAAACCATTAAATAGGGATGCACCATTATTGAAAATTTTACCGATAACGATAACCACTAATTCTTTATATTTGAAAGTCGACAACCGATATATTGGCCGATAAATCTAAATCCTAATTTTTGAGAGCCTGATTAAAAAAAAAATGTCTCACCATTAAAAGCCATGACCCAAACACAATTATGATCTCAGAACTGTATGTACCCTATATGGCAGACTTGCGCTGCACTTAACCTTATTTTCCTTTTTGAAGTGATTTTAATCATATTTCAAGCAATTCAAAACCATCATGGTGAACAGTGTGCATCTCAAGTGTATCAGCTGAAGGAAATAATCCATTATTTATCGGCTTTAACATATCAGACAAATGTTCTTACCTGGCCAATATCGATAACTTATATCGGCCGATACCGATATGGTGACCGATATATTGTGCATCCCTACCATTTAACATAGTATTTATTGGTAAAAATTCTTACTGTTGGTTAACGGTTGACCAGTTAATCATGAGCATCCCTAACTTTAAAAGATTACTTGCATTTGACATAGTTTTTCCTTTCAGAACAGATCTGCACCCCTATTTTGGGTCACAACCGGTCGAGAATTACAGCTATATGATGATGTTTGTACCTGAGCAAGACAACTCAAACAACAGTTTTTAAAAGTGGCATTTCTTAAAGAGAGACCACAGAAGCAAAGCCCTCGAGCAGGAATCGCACCAAGCAGAAGCCTGAATTGTGCCAGGCTGTGAGGTTTAAAACATGCATTCAAACCCCAACAGCCACTTTACAGGAAGCAAATCCATCATTTGGGTACATCAAGGCACATACGAAACGTGTCGACCTACCTGTCTTACATATGATATCAGCCATCTGATAGCAAGACAGCTGACTCAACACCCAGGCCTGCTCTCATCTGCCATTACATCACTAGGCTCCACATGACCCTTCCCAAGATTCCATGGGACACATAAAGCATTTCCCCTGAAAACCAGTCTGAACCGGTTGGTGGACGCAGCCGAGAGACTGAAGCAGGTTTTTAACCCCTTAAGAGACTGACTGGCAGCGAATGCGGCCACACAGACGCAGGAGTTTTGCCAGTGGGGGGAAGGGCCGCACGCATTCCAAAACACAAGTCTTTCAGAGATGAGGAGGAAGTGTCCGCCCCTTTGTTGCTCGCAAAATAACAACCGCCACAGTGGTCTCGACAATAAAGGTAGTAAATAAACCAAACGACTTTAAGAGCACATTTGATCATGTTGATCCAAACAAGCTTATGCTAACTGTAGGATCTGATCATCTTAATCCTTGAAATTGAAAGAGTTTCGGTGTCTCGTGATCCATGACTTTCACATTTGTTTGTGGTTTTCAAACAAGGATTTTTAGAGATAGCACTCTTTAGAGATAGCACTTTTTAGAGATAGCACTACAAGGCTTTATTAGGCCTGGAAACCCCAATTTCTAATATTGCCAAGATTCTGAAGAAAATCAAAGCTATAGTATGTAACAATAAAAATCCTTTTTCTTGATGCATCAACTTTTTCTTACAACACTATGGTGGTCTTGAGTCAAACTTGCTCAAAACTAATGAAATAACTGAGAGTAAAGATATTTATATTGTTACTTTAAATAAACGCTGTTCTTTTGAACTCTCTATTTATCAAAGAATCTTACAATAAAATGTATCGCGGTTTCCACAAAAATATTAAGCAGCACAACTGTTTCTTGAGCATCAAATCAACATATTAGAATGATTTCTGAATGACTGAAGACTGGAGTAGTGATGCTGAAAAATCAGCTTTGATCACTGCAATAAATTACATTTTAAAATATATTGAAATAGAAAAAAATATATTTTAAATGGTAATAATATTTCATATTATTACTGTTTGTAATGTATTTTTGATCAAATAAATGCAGCCTTGGTGAGCAGAAGAGAAATTATATTACAACCGTATTAAGTAACTGTACTGTTTCCCATCAAGTTATTTTTGGTGAAATAAACAGTCGTTTGTCCTGAATTATTTTTATTTTTTGGGGGGGGTCACAGATATAATCGTCCATGTAAATGAACACTGGACAGGGTTCTTAAAAGTAGGTCACCAAACCTGTCAATGTATCCTGTCAGTTAGAAATGCAGTCAGCCGAGCCCATTGCACTATCACATGTCCATCGGCAAGAAAATCATTAGCTTAAAGGAGTATTTGCTGTACATAATAAACATATGACAGTAAAGAGACTTTTAAAAGTACATACTAAATCCCAAATGATCTCCAACTAAGACAACAACAAAAACAAAAATTTCACCACTTAATGTCATACTGAGAACCGGACTGCCATGTTTTCATTCTGAGCGACCAGTTGAGTCATACACAAGCCACTTGTTCTGGTTAGGAAATGGATGCTTGTCGCTAAAGCTGCAGACACGTGGCTTGCACAGCCTCATGGGAAGCGGATGGCATCATATATATACAACACTTGCGCCTCAACAACAACAGGTTTTGAAATGAAGAATCCAAACCCTTTTTTAAAAAGAATCAAAGAATCAAAAAACAACCTACACATTTTCCTCACTTTCATATAACCGAAGCTTAAAACGGACCACAGTGTGACGCAAGACAGGAAGCTTAATATTTTAATATCAACAAACAGTATGCAGAGGATTATTTATACATCAGTGTTTGGGTTTTACTAATTGGATTGAGACATCATGAAAACCACTTGCCACATAAAGGTTGAGCATTTGTTTGTTTACTAACAATTACACTGAGGAAATACTCAAATATAGGTGACGTCTGCATTCGATAAAGCATAAACAGCACGACAGCGGTGTATTGGATTGTCTTGAGCTGTGTGAAAAACATGTCTGTTCATGCCACGCCACGACGAGCTGGGAGCGCGGTGACTATCCTCATGGGGCCTTCTGAAGAAGAGTCGTCTGATGTAATGACTGCCCTTAGGACGCAGGCCGAGCAAGACAATAGCATCGCTAGTGCTATACAACAACACAGCATGGCGGCAACACAACCCAAACTGAATCGGTACATTCAGCTGGTCAACTATAAGGACAACCCGCTGGCCCAGGAAAGACGAAATTGTCACTTGACCTACTGCAACTGTACACGTTTGATTTTCTGTGACAAATTCTGCTTGTGGACCTTATTAAACTTCTCATTTTACTAGATAAAATTATCAAGCTGGTTGACATTGCAAGAATGACCTGTAAAAGCATCAATAAGAATAAGCTACAATAAATAAATAATTAAAATAAAATAAAAATTTTAAATAATAAATAAATACATTTAAATAAAAATATATTCTTTGTAAAGAATATATGAAGCATGAAAAAAAGTATAAAAAAATATTTAATATAATACCTATAGGCCTGGTTTCACAGACAGGGCTTAGATTAAGCCAGGATTAGGCTTTAGTTCAATAAGGGCATTTAAGTGCCTTTTATAAATGTGCCTTAGAAAAAACATTATGTGGATCTTAAGACATCAACTCACATATTTTATGATATGTCACTGCAAGTTCAAACTCAAACATGCATTTTAGTCTGAGACGGTGTATGTGAAGTATATGTGTGCTCCAAAACAAGTTGAAAACTGAGCTACTGTTATTAAATCCTTATCAAATTACTTATCGAATCTTAAAACGAATTTAATGGATTCAAATCAAGTTTAATGATCCATGAATATGCAAATTAGCCCCACTGAGTCAACTTTGCTGTAGTAAATGCTGCACAATGTCAAGTGGAAATACTGGTTTAATTCAGCCATATATATTTGAAACAGAAACTGATTCAGAAGAAGTGGAAGAGTGAATTATACAAGTCAACGTATAAGAATGGTAATGCGTTTTATGTATCGCTCTCTACAAAGTTGGACAGGGACACATAACAGTAATTAATATGATTAGCCTTTTGCTTGACTCCGTTATCAAACAACTAATAACGTGTTGCTAATGTTACATAGACCACGTTCTTGTTCGCCATTTCAAAGTAAGACAGCTGCCTTCTAAAAATCAGTATCCTTAGAAACGCTTTGAACAACTTAGAACGTCAGTAGAGAAAGGCATATAGCCTAGTACATTATAACATTGTAATATACATCATATACATAATAAAGTATTTTTCATATCAGAAGAAAAATATATCGGGTTAACCTGGCTTCTCTTGGCACTCCCACGTTGATGGGATTGGTTACAACATATTTGTGACGTAGAGAACCAGGGCGTTTTCAAACCGTCTTTGGTTCACTGCCGTTTTAAGGAGAAAATACTCAACAATGGTGTTGACTTATGAATGTCCACATGGTTTATCTTAAAGCATATTAAAAGCAACACATAAACCACATTAAAAACTGGATTTTAATTTTTCACCACAGGCCTTTAACTATAGTATGAGCGATATAATCGATGCTCAAGTTAGAAAAACAACACCACAGGTCACCCTAAACAGAGATGAGAACCAAGACACAGGCCAGTCTGCACAGGATTAGCGTGCCCAAGTCTAAGCGCTTCCAGGACAGTAGAGTTGCTTTAACAGAGCTAGCCTAGTTCAGAAGGACTTCCTGATTGAGTCACCAACACATTTCTAAAAACCAATCAGATAAGCACTGAAAAACAAAGTTCCAGGTAAGTCTAACATACTACAGATGTTCCTCTGGATCTCTAACAACTAGCTCATCTTGTCATCCAACAATGGTGAAGTGGCTGCCAAGAGGGTTGAGCCAAAGGTGCCTCTGTCGTCTCCAGTCCTGCATATCAAGGGTTAAGCCCTGCCATTTTAACACCACAGACAGATCAGGCCACGAGGGTGTTACCTAACAAAATGGACGTTGTTAACCCTGTATCTGCTGGAAGATCCACCTGGTGTGCCCCCTAACAACAGGACGACACAGAAAGAAAGTACACCCGATTGCTTTTCACGTGGGCACAAAGAATAACTTGTGCTGTAAGAACAGTCGTGAGCAGCCACCCCCTCTCACACACACACACACACACACACACACACACACACACACACACACGCGCATATACCCATCCCCCACTGTGATCTCAAACAGACTAGAGTGCAAATGTACACTGACAAACACACACATTTACAATACTGGTCTTCAGATCAGTTAGCTATAGTCAAATTGGTAGATAAGAATAACCACCAATGGGGCACCAAAGTGTGTTAAAATTTCCAGTAATTACTGGGGACGGTCACGACCAATGACTTGTTGATTAGTGAGGTCAACTTGTATTTTTTTTTTTCAACTTCAAAATTTTAAATGAGCATCCTAAAAGACAGTCAAACCATTTCAGAAAAGTCATAGTTGACTGGGTTAAATCCCTTTTAAAGCACGACTGCTATAGCCATAGTCAAACACATTCACATGAGTGTTGCATTTTTAAGATGGTGCGTCAAGTAAAAAGTAATTTTTAAAAAACATTTTAAAAGGCAGAATACTTATTTTCTAAACGCCCTCTAAGAAACATCCAATTGCAAATGCAAAACAATGCTTTTGGAAAAGTTGCGCCCTTGATGTTGCTATAGCCAAAATGCATTCAAACAAATGTCATTTTAGGCAGCACAAATGTTGGCATACCAACTTTTTTTTTTTTACTTGCTCGCTAGCTGTTTTTGAACACAAAAAAATAGCATATTATGTAGACAAAAACTCTCTTGGAAATACATCCCTTTTGAGCACCATCACTACACCCAAACAAATTAAAACCGGTTTTGTTGCTGAACGTCCCAGCATAAATGCTGCGGGGTTTTTTTCAAATGGGGTGCCAACTTTTAAAGGGGTTCCATTATGCCCTTTTACGAAAGTCTTGATTTTGTTTTTGGGGTGTACTAGAATATGTTTTCATGCTTGATTGTTCAAAAAACACATTATTTTGCACATATTTTACATTATTACAGCTTCTATCTCCCCTATCTGGGTCGGACGTTTCGTTAGGTCCTGTTTCTATGAAGCTCCTCCTTCTGAAATGAGCTATGATTGTTTAGCTGGCCCAGTGTGTTGTCATTGGCAGCGCTTAGCGCGTTCAGGAAATGTCACACCCCTTCATAACTGTGAGCTCTACTCAGATGTAAATATTAATGATTGTGTCAATTTCAAACCATTTCGAGCCCGATTCAGACCCTGACAATCTTAATGAACAAGAGGATTGGACAGTTTTCCTAAGGGGCTTACAAAAGCTAAAGTAAACATTACATCAATACAGTAATGTTACTTAGCAGGCTAGCGGAGGCAAAGTTTTGCCCTTCATTTACATCATAGCTATCATAGCAACGACATAAAGCTTATAATTGGGACTGTCAATAGAAAACACAACTACAAATAATAAGACATACTTAAAAGATGTGATCTATAAACAACAGATTGTCCAGACAAAATGGGAACGGCTACGTCTTTCAGGAGAATCTTTTGTGCGTATAGCCTTCATTGTACTCTCTTCTGGAAGCTGTTCTCCGCAAAATGTGCAACGCAAAGACAAACATTGAGGTGATAATGTTCAGGAACAGTGTTAAAAATAAATTTTAACCTCTCTACGTTTGTCAGCCTTAGGACAATCTTTTTCCGGAGTGTAAAAAACAGCGACAACAACTCTTCCTCTTCTCTAAAGCAGCCCAACATTCCCTCAAACCCTTTGTTGTGTGTTCCCTGGGGGCAGAGTTTATGCAAATGTTATGGTTTGTGATGTCACCAACCCGGGAAGAAGCTTGTTGTAGTCCCTACCAGCTGTTTGTTGTAGTCCTTAAAGCGATTTCTGTAAAAGAAAATATCTCCCTTTGCATTGAACTTTGATTTGATTCACTTCAAAAGGGGAAAATACAGTTAAGTGTGCAGTCATAGGCCTTGTCTACACTGCAGGTTTTGATGCCCAATTCTGATTTGTAGCCTATCCGATTTTGTTGACTGTCCGTTTACACATTCTTTCAATTGTGACCCATATCCGATTCATGTGTTTACAATTGCCATACTATCTGCAACATTGTGCATGCTTAAAGGGTTAAATTCTCTTGCATGGATGGACGAATGCAAAATGGTGCTAACTCTACGATATATGTGAAGTTCGCCAAACATCACCATGATTTTGAGGCAGAGGAGGACGTAAAAGGCCATAATTGCAGCCTGCGCATATGCTTCAGTTATTGTGTGTGAGACAGATCGCAGGACTGGTGGGAGCATATTGTGGCAGGCTTTAACGAGGAGCAGTGGGTCCGAAATTTTAGGATTAGCGAGCCAACCTTTGATATGTTGGGTCAACGTTTGCAGATGCGCACCGGGGTCGCTCTCGTCATTAAACCACGGAGACGTTGCCTGATGCCTCAGAAAATCCGATCTGCTTGTTTACATGACAGTCGCATTGGCATATATCTGATTTATATCGGATTTATATCCACATATGAATGAGGCCTGAAACTGATCTCGAAATATCCGAATGCATGCGTTTTTTTCCTTTTTACACGGTCATAGAACACATCCGATCTGTGTCACGTATGAGCAAAAAAAATCGGAATTGGGTCACATTTCAATGACATTTCAATGAGGCTAGATAAAAAATGTATGAGAACATTATAATTGTGTGCTTGGGACATTTTAATGGCGAGTTTTTGTAATCAGGCTCCTTAAAAATTATATTCAAATTTTGATTTAGATTTATCGGCCAGGGCTCCAGACTAACTTTTTTCACCTCCGTCCTGGAACCGTCCTGAAAGACCATTTGAACCGTCCTAAAGTGAATATCAACCGACCCAAAATAAAAATGTTGATCTACTGTAGATTTAGTCGGCTAAAATCTTATTGTATTTCGTCGACTAAAACTAAAACAATTCAGAGGACTAAAATATAATGGGTTTAGTTTAATTGTAATGCATTAATTTAGAATTTCACAATTTCCAAACCCACATTCTTCTGGAGAAAACATCTATTAACCTGTTAATATGAAATATTTTAAAGTTTGAACATGCAATAAAGATACAGATTTACCTACTGTGACTTAAAAAATATCTTAAAATTAGATAAAACCACTTTTCCTAAAGTAGAATAGTCTTCTATTCAATTAATGATATATGCATTCTTTATAACTACTTACAGTACATCATTCTTTATTCTTTCAAGCAGCAGACGACATATTTATTTGCATGAATTAAATATGATGAAATCCTTATTAAAGATATTAACGAGCAGTGGATGCTTTTCGCTTTCTTTTGTTGCTTGATCAATATTAAGGACACAGAGCGCATTTGGTTTATTACCCACTGTCACTTTAAGACATAGGATCATGTCCATGACATGCGGATCCAATTGCACTGATGCACATCCGATACACTCAAAACTGTTTAAGATAACCAACATAGTTTACATGAATACTCTCCAAAACTGACATTTTGTCATAATGTTGTGTGTATTTGTCCATTCAGAAACAAAAGAGAGCTCAATTCAGTACTCGCGCGCAGTATAGTGCATGGCTATCGCGCGCGTCTATGTGCATGGCTGCACGCTTCGAATCGGGTGTGTGCACACAGAAAACCGTACCGAATAGAGCTCTTTATTTGCGTCATCGTCACTCTTATTCAGATCTATATGTCTGCTCTACTCATTCTCCCAGACGTTTACAATTTTTAACGTTTCATGAGACATGCAGCGCATGTTAACCCGTGTGCCGCTGGGTAGATCAGCACGTTACAGTACAAATGTGCGCATCTACCCCAAACACAAGACATCAGTTCTGCTGACTGGATCGCTTCTCAAATCGTCACTATCTAACATTTTTGTCTAGTTTATTCGTTGACGAAAATGTCAGTAGATTTTCGTCATAGTTTTTGTCATTCAAAACTAGTTTTTATTTAGTTATCGTCTCGTTTTCGTCTGGGAGAAATATCGTTGACGAAAATAATGAAATTATTCGTCAACGAAATTAACACTGCACCAACAACAGGGACTGTCCCCAGAAAACGTGAAAGTCTGGTCACCCTAAATGACTGACTAAGAAAAAAGACCACAAATTATATTGAAATCTAAATGTAAGCTTTAGCTAATATACACACATAACCGAGGTAGCGCTAATTAGCTATCTAACGTTAGTAAGTTAGTAGCAAGCAGTTAGCAAACTGTTTCAATCCAATGACTAATAAAAATCAAATAATCAATTAAAATTGTACTCGCATCAAACTCGGGGATTGTAGGCCTACTCGGGTTCGATGGAGGAGATGCAAGGGCTGTCTTGGAGCTAAATCTGTTTTACCTTACCGTTGTTTAACCAACCAGCGCAACATATTTGCAATGTCATTAACCCATTTGATAGATGTTTCCGCGGAACAAATCTCCGGGTGAGTAGCCAACCAGTGATAGTAGCTATAGTAACAGCATGAGAAGACGCGCTCCGTTTGTAGTCAGCGCTTGGTCTTTATTTTGGCATTTTCTAAGCAAGTTAGTCTAATAGGCTAGTAATAATTGAACACGCATACAAAAAATGTCTTTCGTCCTGTAGGCCTCCTGGAGAATATTTCTGTTCGTCCTAAACACATTTTCTATCGTCCCAAGGACGATAGGACACCGTTAGTCTCGAGCCCAAGTTATCGGACAATATAACGGTTATCGGCTTTCCAATATAAAGAATTATCGGTTATCGGATTAGCCAAAGATTTCATATCAGTGCATCCCTAATTAACATGCAAGAAGACATTAAAACCCTCTGGAAAAAATGGTCTCTAAATTCAATCCCTTTTAAGCACTGTTGCATAACACATTCACAGACACAGACTAATGTTTTTCTAAAGTTTCTAAACTTTTAACGCAAACCAGCTCAATTATTTATAATTATTAAGACTAGTTTAAGCTAATCAACAATTGTAGGTCTAGGACTGCCATTTGATCGTTACAAATCCAGGATGTATGAACAAATCCATACGGTCAGTTCACCTTCATAATCCTGGTGTCAAACTTAACTAATCGGCTGAAGACTTAAATTTAGATTGGAGCACTTATTTTGAATGGCAGCCGGATTCTGCAGTTAATCTCTCTGGTCTGTCGGCCCGAGAGCCCGACCTACAAAGAACTGACAGAGGAAACAAGTGGATAGGCTTGGTCTGATCTTGAAAACTTCTGCACTTCTACATTTTGATCAAATATTGAAGAGTATTACCTCAGACATGACTCTGAACTTTGCAACTGCAACTTAATTTGTGGTGTATATATATGGTAACATACCACAAATCATGCCGTTTGTTGAGGAGAGGTGTGCTAAAACTTTTCCAAGTGATAAGATTTAGAATTTGCACAATAAGATGGGCAACAAAAACCCAAAATTACATTGACCCAAGCCATATCAAGGACAAGAATATCATCGCTGACATCTCTTTTACGCTTGGGCAAAATGCACATATAGGGGAAAACAAACAAGCCCCAATGTGTCCGAGGTGTGCGAGGACCCATAAGTCTTCACTCCTGTATTCATGTCACTACGGCACACAGAGAGTTCCAGAGTTGCCGCGTCAGCAAAGTCCAGCTTTGACACACAGTGGAAAAAACTGAAGAAACACTAGAAAAACACAGAATTAGCTTCTTGGTTCATAACAAGCCCCCTTCCTACCCAACTCAATGCACGGTGGAAAAAACATGTCTGATGTATAAATCGGCAGTTTATTACTCAAGACAACTTAATTTTCCTCTTCTCTTCCAAAAAAGATTACCACTTGATTTTGAAATTCAAGAACTTGAATTCACTAGCCTTGATTTATAGTCAGACTTTTTACCTTTACTATGGGCTCTACTAAACCTTCCTTGGGCAGTAGTAGCCTAGTAGTAGAAGTAGAAATTGTAATGCCATGTCAGCAGCTGAGACTATTTTCATGGCAAGAGCTGAGTTACAAGTTATACAAGAGTTGCATAAATATAATAAAAAATAAATAAATAAAAATATGTAAAAAAAAAAGAGAAATTCAGCAGTTTAAAATTACACAAGATGTTTTACATTTAAATATGATAAAACTTTTTTTCTGGCAAATTCTTACTAAACAAGTCCTTAAGTAAGCTTATCCTGCCTGTGTAAAACTAAATGATCAGAATTAGAAGCAAAACTAATTCAATTCTTAGCATTTATAGTTTAACTCTTACATGGTGGGGCTTAAAAATAAAAACAAATCTATGAAATAAAGGGTGTTACACATTTTTTTAGAAATAGTTTTACAACAATTTTTCATGCTTTATGTATGCTATGTTAAAGTTAACCTAATTTCTGCACGATCAAACCATTTTCACCGGTCATTCCAACAACACTATACATGAAACTTCGAATCATCAGGTTGTTGCAAAAACACACATCCGTAAACCAAATAAGCCACAAGAACTCTTGGTCTGTATATTAAATTGGATATGAGAAAGTATTCAAACGTAAAAGTATTTAATTACACACCTGTTGATGTATACTGTTGATATACATTAATGGTATACTGTATATGATTTAACTTACAAAATACAAATAGTCAGAAACTCAAAATACTTTGAAGTTTGATTTTGAGATTCAGGAAATTATAATTATGAACGATGCCCAATAATAATAATAATAATAATAATAATAATAAAATTAATAACAACCATATTTTTTTTTTACCCAATAACAATAACCAAATGATAAAATATGCACAAATGATAAAATATGCACAAAAGAGAAACACTATTTCCTAACTGCGCCAATTCAAAACTGTAATGGCTGTAAAATGAAAAATATATATTCAGATCTATTTACTATTAATTGACAAGTAATAAACAGTTAATAGTACGTAATAGACAAGTTGGTTTCAGAATTCCATTTTTAGGAACCCTGCGAAAAGGTGGTGATTTCCAGGAAAACCAGCGAGCAACCCCTACACAAAACCACACCTTACTGATAATGACAGTCAGCTGAAAGTGAAACACTCAAACTGTAGCTAATACAATGGCATGTACTTCTGGTCTATAGCCAGGACAGAAGTCTTTCAAAAAACAGTAGAATAAAAGTCACATAGCCACGTCAATCGGAATAAATTGGCCATATCCGATTGAAATTTCATTCGGATTCTATGGGGTGGTTCTGATTGAGAGGACATGTAAACACTTGATCAGATTAAAAAAAAACGAAACTGGAAAGTACTGCGCATGTGCAATGTTGTGGAAATGGCGTAATGACATTTGTCACACGTAATACAAGCTGTTGTTGTATGAAGTGTCATTCTAAAATTTCCCTCCATTCATCGTCTGTGAAGTGGAGTAGGACAACGTCCCACCACTCCTTCAGACTCTCATTGGGCAATGGGAATTTTTACTGCTTGATAAATATAAGCAGTGCGATAAACTAGTTCATGTGTTTGTCGTCTCCTAGTAAGGATCCACAATAGATAAACATGCGTAAACAGCGGGAAACTGTATATTCATGCAGTGTGTGCATTTTGAAAAATCAATTCCGCTTTGAAGCTTGAGACATAAACACGCACATCAACCCAATCGCTTCGAATTCATCAATCCATGTAAACGCTTTAGTGTGTCCTTCATATTACACATCTATAAGTCTCCAGCTCTCTTCCCCTGACTTTCCTCATCCGACGTTATCAGGGAAGTTGAGGTAAAACAGTAAAAAGATCTCACTAGATTGCAGTGAACATGTATCAGTCTCCAGCCCTTCACCAGCAGCCACCATCTCAGATACAGCAGCTCTGGTGTGTTTCTCAGGTAATGATGAATGGATCCCAGCCCTCATTTCTGCTAAATATACATGGAAACAAAACTATTATTTTTCAACAAGTCTCTTATGAAGGAGAAGCCCATTGGTATTCAGGCTTGTTCTTGGCATGGCATGAGATTGAGAGACATGCCTACTACAACTCACATGAGTGATGCAAAGTGGCTTAACTGGTTGCCTAATAGACACTCAACATGGTACGCAAGGATTCGACAACACCCGGCACATTATGACAGAAGCATATTGGGAAATTCTGTGTGGTATGGCCGAAATTGAAGTGTTTGCACATTTTTTTTATGCACTATGATTATACTTAGTGGTTTCTTGTGACACTAAATTGGTCCCACCCTATTTACAAAAAGCCACCTCAAGTCATCCTTCAGAAAAAAACATCTTATAAGCCACCACACCCATGAAGACCTACCTTGAACTACACCTCTGCTCCACCTTGAGAAACAGCACAAGTATTTCAGCAGGATCATCATGATATCATGTGATATCACACATCATCAGAGCTGACGGTCAGTTGCGCTTTTAAACAAGTCCAAAGTCTCAGAATTTAAACAACTGCCATTTTATAACCAACACAGATGCTAAATTCATCTTGGGTCAGTTGGTGTACGTTTACTGGATTCACATATTAGAACATAATTACAAGTGTGCATGTAAACAACACAAAATCCTTTATGCTATTTTTCATCTAAAACTGTTTTAAACAACAACACTACCATTCAGAAGTGTGGGGTTGGTAAGATTTTATGTTTTTGAACAAAGTCTCTTCTGCTCACCAAGGCTGCATTTATTTGATCACAAATACAGTAAAAACAGGAATATTGTGCAATATTATTACAATTTAAAAGAACTGTTTTCTATATATTTATTCCTGTGATCAAAGCTGAATTTTCAGCATCATTACTCCAGTCTTCAGTGTCACATGATCCTTCAGAAATCATATGCTGATTTGCTGATCAAGAAAAATTTCTTATTATAACCAATTTTGAAAACATTTTGATTAGTCCTAATATTTCTGAGGTAAAGGTGATACCCGTTCAAAACAACAGCATTTATTTGAAATGGAAATCTTTTGTGACATTATCAGTGTCTTTACTGTCACTTTTGATTAATTTAATGCATCCTTGCAGAATAAAAGTATTAATTTCTTTACTGACCCAAAC
This sequence comes from Siphateles boraxobius, assembly GCF_051911475.1. Lineage (NCBI taxonomy): Eukaryota > Metazoa > Chordata > Actinopteri > Cypriniformes > Leuciscidae > Siphateles > Siphateles boraxobius. The sequence goes on along the minus strand of NW_027508733.1, from coordinate 20,316,139 downwards.
CTTTTGAATGGTAGCGTGTAAATGATATCAAAAACATCATATTGAGATGCACTACATGTAACATCAATGGTATGACAACAAGCCTAAACAAGTGAAACTCTGAACCCTGACCTTGGTCTCAACCTCTGAACTGACGACTTACATGTTATTAGTCACAAATCTAACAGCATAAACCAGGCAGACAACATTTTTTAAACCGTATTACGATGGGAACACAATAAGCAGACCAACTCTTAATCTTTAACCCATTCAGACCCATTGAAACATCTAATATCAATGGACACTGTAAATGAAAGTTTAGGCCGTCTTGGTTTCACATGAACACTTTTACATGGCTGGTGTAAATATCACACGGCCAATTTCACCCTATGAAGAATTATGTCTGTATCAAAGGAAGGCATGATACTGATACCACCACATTTAGTATATATATTTAAAGGGTCAGTTATTAAAATATTATTACGAGAGCTGTCTCATTTAGATCATAACAACAATACATAATGAAAACAGACATTTGTGACCAGTGGGAAACTCAGAGACTCATTTTGATTAACTGTACTGTACTGTTAAAATAACCAAAACAAAGTGAAAGTAAAATTGCCTTACAGAATTTCTTTATTGTTTTCAAAGTTCTTGGGTCTTATTGACCAACTGAGCAATTTTAACCCTGTAGTTTCCCACTGGTTTCAATTGTGAGCAAGAATTAAACACATACTTTCATAACTTTGAAAAATACATAAAAAGTGTTTCATTCGGGTGTTCAAAGAGTAAAATTCACATGTCCACTTATCTGGAAGAATATGGGATTAAATGGGTTAATTCATTTTACTACCCACTTCTCTCTATTAATCAAATCCAATACAATGGTCATAAACATCAATTTCTGACAGATAATCTAATGACTAAATCCAACATTTCTTAACTAGTGTTTAAAAAGGAGTTTGAGCTTGGTAAAGCTCAGTGGCAACAACAACCCAATTCTTGAATAAATAAGACCCCGGTGAGTTTAGTGCTGAGGAAGCAAAACTAGTTAGCTAACCCGGCTAACATCAGCTAATGCTGACTTACTCATCAAGTCCAATTAGCAGGCGAGCTAAATGAATAGTTTATATCCCCTAAACAGAAAACAATTGAGCAGTTTCTTCTCTAAAGTTGATTATTATATCGCACGGTATCGGTATCGATATAGTTAGATGGAATCTGTCAAATTTATTTGATGAAATTGATGGTTAAGTTTGTAAATCCCCTGTTTAACTCAACAGTCCAGTTGCTAGCAAAGCTAATGTGAAGTCAAAACACCCTGAAACCCTCAAGTATCACTAAATCTCTCTTTAGAAGAACTTACTGAGAAGATGAAACGCTTATTAGTCTTCTGGGGGACCTCCACGCGTCTGGTTGTTGTTCTTTACCCTAGTATTTTGGTGTAAAACTATCCCGGGGATCCCCTCACTGTCTATCTGCCCTGCCCGCTGCCGCTCTGGTCGCCAAATAAAGATCCTCGCTGCTGCTGCCTACACATGGACCCGAGACACCGCAGTGCGCATGCGCAGTGGCGCACTGGCCCATATGAAGAGGAGATTTATATGAGGAAGAGCATCCAAACACCATAGTCACCATAACAAGAATTTACTTACGTAACCATAGTTTTACGATTAAATAGCTACTGTTGTATTCTGTTGAATCATCATAGGCCTACTGTACATTTTTTTGTAAAGGCAATGATGTCAAGTCACATTTTTGGATATTTAGCAATGAAATGGTCAGACAACAAACCAAATGTTTCTTTCTTTCTTATTATGCTACAAAATTAGTTAACGACTATAAAAATGCAAAGGCAAAAGGAGAGCTTTTCAAATATAATATTCTAGATCATGTTGTTTCAATAAAAGAAATTGCGAAAATATTATGGAGGACTGACAACATAAATAAATGTTTAAATATTTAAATTAAAACCATTACATTTATAAAATACCTCCTAAATATCAATTGTACCATAATTTCCTCTTGGTATGACGTGATTGTAAAAATTAATTTAGATTGTAAGTGACTTAACTGATTAAATAAAGGCTAAAAAAAACATTTTTTTCTCCAATTAAATTACATTAATCTGAATGGTAACACTTTACAATAGAGTTAATTAGTTAACATAAGTTAACTACATTAGTTAGCATGATCTAATAATGAACTGCATTTATACAGCATTTATTAATCTTTGTTAATGTTAATTTCAACATTTCCTAATACTTTATTAAAATCCTGTTAACATTAGTTAATGCACTGTGAACTAACAATGAACAGCTGTCATTTTATTAAATAAAGTTAACAAAGATTGGATGTATTGGAACAAATCTATTGCTCATGGTTAGTTGGTGTTAGTTAAAGCATTAACTCATGTTAACTATTGAACCTTATTGTAAAGTGGTAACCTGCCATTAGTATATATTTTGGTCCATATGAAGATCAGTGTTTAAAATGTCAAGACACAAATTTTACTCAGGTAGGCCTAAATCAAATTGCTTCATGTCCAGTTCAGGTTTGGCAAAAGTTTTAAAGTAATGTACATTGATTTATATATTTGCTATTGAATCTTAAACGCGATTCTAAAACACTCCAACATAATCTGGGCGATTTTGCCAGACTTCATCTGATAACTTGTCAACTATTATTATCTCATTTCAAACTGCATGAGAAAACACTGTCAAAGGGGGTGCTCTACGGCTCACAAAATCTATTTAATCTATCTATTTTAATATTTTCTATTACATTTTTAAATATTAGTAACTGGCGTGCAAATGAAAATCCTCTGCACAAATTTCAATAAAATAATAATAATTAAAAAAAAAACTCGTCCTGTAATCACAAACGACTGTAATTCGTCCATCCCAACAAGCGCTGAGAAAAGTATCAGAAACCACGTTGCAACGTCGTCTACGAAAAGCACACTCAAATAATAGTAAAATAGACAGACAAAAGTCATCACAGACAAAAGTTATACCGTAACAGTCTTATACATCATGTTTTTATGTCTTATAAACATGTACATCAAATTATCTAATTCCGTAAACATACCAAGTCCGTTAGCTTCCTGAATTAGTTTCCGCTTGCCTTGTTGAAGTCGACTGTGACCCAGGTATAGCTCAGGGTCCGGGTGCAGCTCCGTGGGCTTCTTATCGACGAAATGAAACGAACACACATAAACTCTCTTCGGAGGATTTTTTAATTTTAGAGCCGCGAGCCAAGCTAGTTTCCTCTCCTCTTTAGTCGGCATACAGTGCAATGCATACGGCGCCGGGCACGGACATTCATGCCTGATTTGTTGGTGTTCAATGCAGATAATTTCTTGAAAAACCTTGAGTTTTTTCGAGTTATTGTAACAACCAGATACCGCACAGGTCGAACCGGAGCTCATTTTAAACTCAAGTTCGCTGTATGCGTATATAATAAAGAATAATAATATAATTTTAAAAAAGGAGACGGACCGGAAGCAGAACACCGGCAAACGGAAATAGGGAGAAGTTGCATTGTTTTCCAAACCAAACTTTATTTTTATTTTTATTAGTACAACATATAGTTACTTAGATGATAAAAACGTAAAATGTATAAATATTTAAAGCATTTAAAAAGGTTTAGAATAGATTTTACAAGTTGTTTTCTAAACTATCATTTTACTTTCACACCGAGGTCAGCTGTGGTTTGGACTTAGCCTACACTAAATCTTAGGCTATTTATCTTTTGATTGCATATAGCCTACTGTCGGCTACATTTTGTCCATCTATTTTTGTTAACCAGGGAGATTATATTATCCTTGGTTTCACAGACAAGGCTTAAGATATAGTATCAGACTAAAATGCATGTTTGAGCTGTTTTAACTGAAAGTTAAACTTGCACTGATATCTTAAAATATGTCATTGTTTTGTCTCAAGATGCACACTAGTAATGTTTCTAAGGCAAGTTAATAAAAGCTACTTAATGTTCTAATTGAACTAAGGCCTAATCCTGGCTTAAGTTAAACCCTGTCTGTGAAACCAGGCCAATTTTGCTAAAAGAATTCAGATCTGAGGCCTGTTGCATGAAGCTAGTTGAACATACTGAGTTTCAGAGTAAGTTTAGAGTTGACAAACCTAATCCAACCTGGGGCTTATACCATGAAGCCAGTTTATTTAGCTAGCCAGGTATGTTTCAGTTTAGTTTGCGCCAACCCTGCATGGGTTTTAGGCACTATGAAAGTGGTTTGGCTTTTAGCAGTGTTCATCGCCATAGTAACTTACGCTCCATGGCTAACCTGGTCCGGGGCCGGTTATGTTCCAGGTAAGAGGTTACAAACTGAACTTGGACCAATCGGCTGTGAGCAAAGTGACACATGTCTGATGCCTCCACCTGTTTATACTCCAAATTAAAGGTCACTATAGCAAATGATTTTTAAAGAGAAAACCGTCTGGCTTTTACTAATGCTTATTTAGAATAATAATTTTGTATGATTTAGATATAGATATACCCTTAATCGATCGCACATGTACAATTTTAGTTTAGTTAAATATATGAAGGTAATATAAATATGCTTTAGAATAAATAGATAAAGCTATAAAATGACTACATGTGAGCTTAAATGTTCAATTCTCTCTATACCTTTATCAGCTGTATAAATTAACATCACAACTTTTACTTGCACTGATATAGCAAGACCTTTCCTTTTTGTTGTACTCATTTATAGACAGCTATTTTCTTCTTGCTGTGTAAATTTGTTTACATTTTTAATATTTTTCAATCTTGTAATATTCTACAGAAGAGAGAAGTGAATCGCGCTGCTTCTCTCGCGAGAAATGAATCGATTGCATGTGATTGGCTGTTCGCTACTGATGTCACACCTAAACTCAGGATCAAAGCCTGAGTTGACGGAGAAAGTTGATAATCAGCATCTATCTATTAGTTATCGAAACTAATCCTCTAACCCTGAGTTTGTTCAACGACCAGGTTTAACGGGCTCATAACACTTGGTATAAATGTTCTTTGTCAACTAACAGCCAATCACATGAAACACGGAGAGCGTCAGTTCGATTCACTTCTCTGTTGAAGATTAAAGGGTTAGTTCACCCAAAAATAAAATTATCCCATAATTCACTCACCCTCAAGCCATCCTATGACTTTCTTCTTTCAGCCAAACACAATCTGGGTTATAATAAAAAATATCCTGGCTCTTCCCAGCTTTAAAAGGGGAGTGAATGGTCTGAGATTTTGAAGTGATGTGTTATTGTAAAAAAAATAATCACTGGCTTCCGGTAACGGCCGTACACGAGTCTTGTTCCAGAGAAAGAGTGACCTCTGACCTGACATGTGACAAACATGGAAGCGCAGAGAATAGAGCAAAACTGTTGCCCAGCCCTGTTAGTTTAAACCGTGAGAGACGTAAAAGCTTACGCTACTCCTACATCCTACGTCATTCGCAGGGTCAGAGGTCACTCTTCTGCCAGAACTAGACTCGCGTCCGACGGGTACCAGAAGCCAGTATGGATAAATTTGGATATTTTTCTTACAAAAACGCATCGCTTCACTTCAGAAGGCATTTATAAACCCCCTGGAGCCGTATGGATACACTGAAGTATGGATCACTTTTATGATGGATGGATGTGCTTTTTCGGGCTTAAAAATCTATTCACTCCCATTATAAAGCTGGGAAGAGCCAGGATATTTTTTTTAATATATCTTCGATTGTGTTTGGCTGAAAGAAGAAAGTTATATACACCTAGGATGGCTTGAGGGGGAGTAAATTATGGAATAACTTTCATTTTTGGATGAACTAACCCTTAAGTGATCATTTTGAAAAAAATATCATGAAGTTGATGCATTTACAAGGCAGGAATAAAAACAACTGCTGCAACGAAAGTTCTCTGAAATTCTTTCAAAACTTCTTTAATTTGGAGGAGATTTACAGGAAGAGGGGCTTTATATCATCAGATACATGTCACTTTACTCACAGCGGATTGGTCCAGTTTTGTTATGCAATCTCTAACCCAGAATAAAACTTACTTCGGAACAGGTTAGCCGTGTAGCGTAAGTAACAAACCAATCCACCTTCTTGAGCCCAAAAACCCAGAGTTTGCTCAAACTAATCTTGAACTTACTTGGGCCACAGAATACACCCATAGCTTGTTTGGATGTCCAGTGACATCTACTGGTTGTTTTGAGGTATGACAGCTCATAATGAACAACCATATTTAACTAGTGATGCAATTTCCAGCACTTTACTACGGTTTACTTTACAACCATATCTCAATTCTAAGACATAATTAGGGGTGTGTGTGTGTGTGTGTGTGTGTGTGTGTGTGTATATATATATATATATATATACAGGTCCTTCTCAAAAAATTAGCATATTGTGATAAAGTTCATTATTTTCCATAATGTAATGATAAAAATTAAACTTTCATATATTTTAGATTCATTGCACACCAACTGAAATATTTCAGGACTTTTATTGTTTTAATACTGATGATTTTGGCATACAGCTCATGAAAACCCAAAATTCCTATCTCAAAAAATTTGATATATATATATAATACATAAAAATATGTAGGCCTAATTTCTTAAGAAACACACGAGAAGTAAGTTAAAAAAATCATTAACCTAGAATTTGAGGCCAGTAATAATTTTAAACTAACTTCATCAGTTGTTATCCTAAATTAAGTTTTTGTTTTTACATGATGGGGGTTATTAAAGGCGTGTGTTACATCTTCAAGTGACATTAATAAGAGCCTAAAAGTTTAACAACAAGGATTTAAAAAACAAATATTCAAACAAATCAATTACTAAACAATAAATGTGCTTATTTTAGAATAACGCTTTATATTATTTTAATATGCATAAATAAATACAATAATTATGTTAATTATTATTATTACTAATATTTTTTAAAAAATAGGCTATAGCTAGATAAAAGATTTAATATGAAATACAGTTGGAAACAAACAACATACGTACAATTATGTCCCCAGTTTAAATATTTATAGAATTGTTAATTTGATTTATTTTTAAAGATTTTATTCGGGTTTTTAAATAATTTTTCAAATGATGGCGTGCTTAAACCCCAATTTCCACACCACTAGGTGGCAGCAAAGGCTAGGGTATCCTTACATAAATTAGCAAATATATTATTGATGTTGAGATGCGAATTAAAAAAGTCTGTTAAATAATTCTCGTCTAATTTTGAACTAAATCTTAGATCTTACAACATCATAGAGTTAATTACTTTAATAGTTCGCCAGGCTAAATGGATGTCAGATTAGAGTCCGTTTGTCCTCTTCCGCTAGATGGCATTATTATATAGCAATTCAATGTTTGACAAAAACCCTGATGAGATTCTGGCCTGAACTTGACCTTGGCAGTACAATATATATGCCCTTTAACAACAAATTGCAACATAAATTCCTATGGTGTGCTTATTTAAGAGTTTTTATTATTATTATTCAACATGCTTAAAGTTTTTTATGGCTGATGTAGGTTATAGGCCTACTGGACAAAATCAGGATGATATTTGATTTCTTATAAGGTTTTCAACATACACTAACAAATTAATTAAGAAAACAATACCAATATAAATATAAATATACTTATTATAAATGTAAATGCAATATAGAATAATATCTCAAATTCAAAATAAAAACGCATTGGTTCTCAACCCCTCCTTAGATATTGTGTGTGTCGAACTGTGAAGGTTATCTTGAATTATTTGCCTGCTAATTAATTAACTCAGTGATTGTTAGAGATGAGAAACTTCTGTTTTTGCTGAACTTACGGGCATCTTTTCTTGCCGAACCCGCGGTTGTTTCTACAGAGTAGGGTACCAGGGCTGGGTGAAATCTAATTTGCATGTATTTAAATGACGCATGAATAATTTACACAAGGCTTGAAGAAGGCAAAACAGAAACTCAGTCGACTCACGATCATCTTCGGACAGTACAAAAAAAAACGGTCCTAAAAACAAAGTCTACGGCTTCCTTCAGGTAAAAACAAATGCGGCACTGTGTGTGTGTGTGTTTGGCTATATGTGAGCGACGTCCCATTATATGGCCTTTTTGGCAGCTTCACAAGCATCCACTTACTAGAACCTTCCATAAATTACCGCCACATTAAAATGCCCCACGCGACATTATGGAAAGGCTTCTAAAAAGGCAAGGAAACACATATTTACACACACAAAACAAATGGCATTTTCAGAGGGAAAAAAATCTCTATTTTTACACACTTAGTCGTTAACCTGCATCTACCCCTGTTTTTGCCTTTCCCGCGTTTCTACAGTCTTTTTGGTTTTATATGAAAGAGGTGTTGCTGCTTATCGGCGGGTGGTGCAGTAAAATCGTTCAGGGTCAAAGCATTACTGAACCGTGATTGGTTCTTCCATTAGAAGAAGCGCGCATCCCGAGTTTCCTTTCAGCCAATCAGATACGCTCACCGTACTATTGTTCCAAGTGCAAGTCTGCATTCTTAAAATCCCCTATATGATTTGTAAATAAATTACACATAATTGTGAGTGACCCTTCTTCTACAATCTGAAGATTAGACTGCGAAAAATGATTTTGATTCACTTTGATTCAAACAAGCCATTTGGTGTATTAACAAGAAACAGACAGAAGGTGATAAACAGATTTCACAAATAAACTGCAGGTGCACAGAATAAAAGCAAAAACGAGAGCAGATTTAAAAATCGACAGAGGCCTGCTGATAATAAAATGTTCCCTGAAACGAACATTAAATAATGCTATTTAAATGTAAAAATATCTGATATTTTAAAGTTCAACTGCAGGTTGAAATAAATTAAACAATCTTATTTAATTGAGAAATCGCTTTCCGGTCCTGACATCGAATTGGTCAATATGGGGCATTCTGCAGAATTGGTGCAAATTTCTGTCCCACAAAAAAAAAATCACATTTAAAAAGAATGTAAGTATTCAAATTTGAGATTTTTATAAAGATCCTTCTATTATCTATTGAATCCCACAATAATATTTATAATATCAGTAAGCTTAATATATAAAAAATCATAATTTATTGGGTACTTTCAATTGGGAGGGGGCTGTCCCGAACCCTAACCGCTAAATTTCAACTTCTGAAAATGATATTGAAATGTTCCATTTTTTCCATTTTTGTTTTTAAAAATCTTTTAAAAAGTGAAGTTTATAAAAACAGCTATTTTATTTTTTATTTTAAAATCACGAAACTTTATGTTAAAAAAATGTGTCCCGCATGTTCATGTCACTACCGAAACAGTGTGTGTTTTAGTCCATTGGCTGAGACTGATTTTAACCACACCCCTACATTTTTGATCAGGAAATATTCATGTGTCGCTCTCTCTTAGCCTCTCTTTCATTGTAGATATAGGCTATCATGTTGAGGGAAATGTGTTCAAAAGTTTGAAAATCGGTGTGTAACTTTATGGAACGTCACTACCAAACACCCTTTTCTGCAATTAAGCAAACGTTTTGGGGTGTTATTACATAACATTTAGTTTTTATGTGAAACGGTTTAGAATTGTGTTAACCTTGTGCTGATTATCATCTTTGAGCTAGGCTCAAAAGTAGCCTATATCTCAAATTGGTCACTACCGAAACAGTCACTACCAAAACATGTGGTGAAGTTTCGGTTGTGACATCGTGGTTTTTTGAGTGTTATTCGATCAAATTTAGTTTTTGTGTGTGTGCAACTTTTCAGAATCGTGTTAGTTAATCACGTGCTGATTAGCATCTTTGAGTTAGGCTCAAAAGTTGTTACTACCGAAACAGTCATAAAACCGAAAAATGTCATCAATTGTTTTGGTAGTGACAAAAGGGAAATCATAATAATTTATTTGGGGGAAATAAACAAAACTTGTGTGTAGTTATGCAAATCTTAACTTAGTATGTTTTAGTATGCGAGTTAAAATTCTGTAATGTGATGTGATCGCTACCAAAACATTAGACTACTGTCACTAGCGAAAATGTGCCGTCACGACCGAAACATGCATGTTTTGTCTAAAATAAAGATGTTATTATAGTGTTTGGTTCAATATATTTTCAACTTTGAAATCAGTCTGATTAACTTAATGCCTTTTACAAAAAAAAAGATTGGATTCAAAATACAGCAAATCTTATAAATTACACTTGAAATATTGTTAAAATTGTAATTGTTATTGGTTAACTTGTGAAAACTTTTTTAAAAATAGCAAATACATATATTTACAAGATAGATGTAAACAAAATATGAATAGGCTAATATAAGCCGCCTTATTAAATTTATTAATTATTGTGTTTCGGTAGTGACAAATTTGGAGGGAGAAAAATGATTCCAAAACTTTCTGAAAATACAATATGATCATTAACTGCACAATTACTAGAAATGTGTACTTTATTATACAATTTGTAGCCTATACATACAAAATTTGTGGGGGGGGGGGGGGGGAAAGAAGAAAAACATTTCAAGACGTGTCCAACTCTGATTTTGAACCAATTATGTAGAATGGCCCATATACAGATTTGACGTTTCACGAAACATTTTGCCACCTCTTCGCACAGAACTATTTTGTAGCGGCAGAATTCCATTTAATTTGTTAATAAAATTACGTTGTTTTAAAAAACTGCGTACCTAATATTAATAGGCATATATATTTTAAATAATAATAAAAATATATATTAATCTTTTTTAAAGCAATTAAGGCACTCAGGCCCTGATCAATAGCCCAAATATCGTGCTCGCTGTAACCGTTACTAATCGCACAATGTAACGCGGCCTCTCGTATGTTATTGCTTAAATGAAATGTATTTCTACTTTAATCAGCAATGGCGCTACTGCTACATTATTCCACTACGAGATAAAACGAGTTAATACCTCTCCACGTGGATTAGGCTATTAACTATATGCTACGTGATCAAGTTTCTCAGAAAAATATGGGCGCCCCCCCCCCCCCCCCCAAGTGCATTGAGTCCATACAGACACATATATGAACCCAGGGGGTGCGGGGTCTCACTGGTTTTGCATAAAAAAAGACGAGGTCCTGTGAAAGTTCTGCTCCCTGTGTGTGAATTCAATAGCTCCAGCATGGTTAGCATGACAAACTGCTCTTCAAGTTCACAGAGGAGCCTAACCTCCCCCGTCCCGCACGCAGCCACACACACACATACACTCCCGCTGTTGACCAACGTTCATTCTCAAGTCTATTTCAGGCAAGTCAAAGGGCATCTCACTTCTGAAATTTCAATAATGCTATCTGCTTGGGAGGAAATGTTTTTAAGGTCATGATTTTCTTTTTATTTAGCTTGTCTATTTATGTAGGCTAAGAACAACCGAAGCACTTCTCACATCATGGCAATTCAAACGGAAAACGCAACACTATTTATCTATTTAAAATGTATTAGGAAATGTAGCTATTGTGGAAGTTTTTGTGTTAATGTGATGTGTGTGTTTGGCTTTTAATGTAATGTACATTTAAGATGTGCACAGAATATTATTCAAGATCGTCTTCAATCGAAACAATTATTTAAATACTGGCTTTATTATTTGATGTTTGTGAAACTATTGTTTTTCCCCCTTTAGTTATTTTTGCATTTATATTTGATCACTTGTCCTGATTTATGTTACATATACTAATATGTAGCCTACTATATATTTTATCATTTGACTAATGTTAAATGTAAATGATAATTCACCTCAAAATCGACATTCACTCTTTCATCTTCCTAATCTTCAAACCTATTTATTTTAAATATGATTGCCAAAACTGGCTAATTTTGTTTCTTTTTTCATCATCATCATCATCATCATCATCATCATCATCATCATCATCATCATCATCACATACTGCATTACAAACACTTTTGTATATAAATAATTATTTTTGTACATAAATATTTTTTCAGATCCGTTTGTTGAGAGAAATTACCATTATTTATTTATTAAAACACCACAAAGATGAAAGAAACAGCAAGTCACAACAAAAATGCAAAACAGATTTTCAAAGTGAAAATCAAAGTTTTCATCTTGTAAAGACTTGTTATACAAGCTATGATCAACATTAAATATTTCAACAATCATCAATAAACATGTTATAATGGTTAACATAAATAAATACAAATTAATTAAAATATTTATTATTATTATTATTAAACCAAGAACCAAAACTATATAAATGCAGTATTTTTATTGAAAAGTATACATTTACCAATAATTTTAATAAATACAAACATCCAGTAAATTCAAAAATCTTACGGGAAACATTTTGTTAGATAAATCCCTCACTATTATTTTGACTTCTGAATGGGACAAATGGGAATTTTCAACTTGTATTTTTAGCAGGTAAAGGGACATTCTGTCATGTAATGAAATACACCAAAATCATAATTATATTTGTTTCTATCGCTATGCCTCGGTGTTTACGTGCAGATTTTGTAGAGGTGATTAAACTATGTATTTCCTCTCATCTGATGTTACAAGAACCATAAAAGCCAAAAATAGCTGGACTTCACCGCTAAACTCACTCCTCACCTCTTATGGCAAAGACAATGAATGTCTTGGCAGACCACCAAGAGCTGTTTCACTGGAGATTTTAAGCCCTGTCTCTGGGCAGAGGATGGTCGAGGGGAGGGGGGGTGAACAAGGGGACAAGAGCTGCCACCCTAATCTCTCCGAAAAGAGGCTTGTTCGCTGTGGGTTTATCCCGTTGAGAGTAAGGGAATCTGCCATGCTCAGTAAGCATGTATATCAGGCCATCTCATGGCTCAATGGACGCTCCATGGGTGGCCCCTCCTGGTCAATACCACCGTACCCTCCGCCGGACCGGCCCAGAATAGGATAATCTCTCCTTCTCGCTTTCTTTCAGGCCAAAGTCTGGCCTCCCGGTGTCTGAGTCATGGCCAGAGTGGCTTGGCCCTGATCCCGGGTCAGTGTGGCTGGGTGACCGCCGGCGCTTTGAGAAGAGGGGCAGATTTCAGTAGGTGCACTGGAGCGCACTGGACCAGCACTTGAGCTGACAGTAAAGGAAAACAATAGGAAGCAGGACTGCCACCGGAGAAGACTCATGTGTGTGTGTTCGAGTCAACTGGATTCCTTCTCTGGTAATGAACACTTTCTGGCTGAGCGAAACTCCCCGTTTCTGACTCAGTTCCTCCTAATAGCTGACAAAAGGCTTTACAAAATAAAAATCAAACATCTTTTTTTTTTTCAGATTAAGGTGGTGTTTAACCTTCTGAAAATGCTGATTGTCAACTTCATGTCTGGTCATTACTTTCTGTTAGATTTATAGTAAGTTTGGTTTTGCAACCCTGTTACCAAATACATTTTTTAAACAGTTCTTAATTTATATATCATTTTTTATTAGTAATAATTTAAATAGGCAATTTATACAATTTAAAAACAATTCCACAAGTTAAGGATTTGTTTTGCCTTAAATTTTAATAGCAATTTAACAGATTATGACAAAATTATCAAGTTGTAGGATTTTAATTGTTAAATGCAGTCAAGAAAATCATGACCGACAGGCCAAAATTCCCATACGGGCCTTTTAGGTGTTTACAATTTGTTACTTTTCATTGTGGGATAATTATGTTATTTAATAGTTCATTAAACTTGCCTAATATTATTCTCACAACAAAACAATATGGTATTTGTAAACAGTGCTGGGCAGATTACTTACAAATTCTAATCGGTTACTGATTCAAAATTACATGACAAAAATTGTAGTTGGCAAAGTAATCCATTAAACATTTAAGGTAATATAATCGGAATACTTTTTGATTACTTTTGACCTAACTTGTGTATCAATTTATTTTAATAACATAATCTTGTACCATATTGACATAAAAATAGAAAGAAAAGAGAAAGAAAATATATTCCATTCTTTGTTATCAACAACATAAAGTGCATTAAATATTACATTATGTCAGGGTTACCCAGACTGTGTGATGGAGGAAGTCCGTGAGTTTAATCAAAAGCTATTAAGTAATCAAATCATACAAATTTAAAATGAAAATAAATAATTTTAGAATAAAAACAAACCACTTTTTTATTTTATTTTTTACAAATATTTTATTTGTTTATCTGCATGTCATGTGACCATTAACCGACATCAGAGAACCGTGAACTTCCATGTAAATATAAAATGTTGCGAATTTCTACATTTTAATGTTTGAAAGACAAAGACCATAATACATGTTTAAATGACTCACTGAGTGATAATTCAAATAATAATTCATGTGTTTGCCACAAGTTGATTAGATATGCAATGGTGCAATGTTGAGAAAACACTTATTAAAAGTGAAATGATTTCTGCTGTGTGGCTCTCAGTTTTCAGTGATAGTCACATGACTAGTGTGTGCAAGTCCACAATCCCTGAAGAGCTTCTGAACGCAAATAAGACTTGTTTTAGAGAGCAAAGTTTGAAACGAAGAATCATGAATTATGAATCATTTACTGTCTTTATGTAATCAATAATAAAGTAACTGTAGTCTGATTACAAGTATTTTAAAACAATCCAATTACAAGAACTTAATTTTTGGACTTTCCAGATTACATGTAATCGGTTACTACCCAGCACTGTTTGTACGTCTAATGCTTTAAAACACTACTCACAGGACACCAAAATGTTCCTTATGGAAAGTGCCAAAAAATCCAAGACAAGACACAGAAGAAAAAAATCAAAAAGATAACAAGGAAGGTTTTTTTCAAGATTTATTTAAGTAATTTTCTATTTTTTTATACAAGGCAATTGGGTACAAATTAGTAAAATGGAATAGTTGACAGCAATAGCAAAAAAGCATCTATATATCTGTCTATCTATCTATCTATCTATCTATCTATCTATCTATCTATCTATCTATCTATCTATCTATCTATCTATCTATCTATCTATCTATCTATCTATCTATCTATCTATCCATCCATCCATTTATCCAATATTCAAATTATCAGTAAGTCAAAGTCTCAGTATAGTTACCTTTCCGTTGTACTGTGGATTTCAAAAATCTTTATTCAAATATTGAACTTACCTTTATTGTCCAAAGATACTTACTTGATGATCTGACAAAAGCAACACGAACAGTCTTACTAAAAACAGTTATGTACAGTAATTAAATAATAGAAAAATACAGAAAAAAATGGGAAAATATCTCCTCTTGATGGTGTCTGGTGGTCCTGGGATCAAGATTTAGTCCGTTTCTCTTGCAGTCTCACAAAACCTGAGGAGACACAAGAAAATAGGAGAGAATTAGTATCAGCTTTACTCAACGTTTGAAGAATTATAATGTTATACTAATAATGCACTTCCTATCATGACATTTTTTATAGCATAAAGGATTAAAGCATTTTTGCAAATGGTTGAGCCATTGACTGTACAGCGTCTGAATGAGGTGTGGCTTGAGCGCTGACTCGGATGAGAAGGGAGGGGGCGGAGAGTTGATTGACAGCACACGGATGCCGGGATGCTCAGAGTCACGTGTGTGTGGGGATGACGCTGCGTGTGTGCCACGCCACGGCATGAGTGTGTTTACCAGCACGCAGGTTGAAGGGACGGGGAAGCAGACTTTATCAGCCGTGATGTTTGACCCCGAGCCTAGAGCCAGACAGGGGTCAGGGGAAGGACTGTCTGGGCAGTGGGTTTGACCTCAGGGCTGTGGGGGTGGGGGGTGCTTGTTGGTTCCAGTCTAGGGTGCTTAATATCACCTCTGGGGATTGAGGTGCAGACAGCTCAACGACTGACCCTGCTTAATCATCAGTGCGCAACGTCTAGTCTGCTTGGTCATGGTACAAGTCATGCGTTGTGGAAGTCAAACATGGCTGCCATAATTGTATTTTTTTTTAATACATATATATATATTAGTGCTGTCAAATCGATTAATCGGGAATAATCGCATTTAACAAAAGGTTTTGTTTACATAATGTGTGTGTGTGTATATATATATATATATATATATATATATATATATATATATATACACGGACATACACACACACGCTCATATATACATATAAATATACATATATATATATATATATATATATACACACACATATTATGTTAAAAACTTATGTTAGATGCGATGCGATTAATCGATTTGACAGCACTAACAGACACACACACACGTACATCGTACATGCATGCATACATACATATATAGTTTTAAATAAAATCTGTAAATAAGAATTCAAACACAATATGTATTTTGTCTATATAATTCAATTGTTTATATTTTAGCAAATGAGTAATTGAGATCTTTCAAACCAAACCCATCGAGATAACAGTGTAGAATAACACAAAGGTAAGCCCAAAACAGCTGAAAAACAACAACTGTACAATATTATGGTGTTGAATTAAAGAAAAGTTTTAAAGTTATTTCATCTTCATCTTACAGAGATACAATGTTCATTGTCCAGCTATAGCTAGCGTCTGAAACAGGACGCGTTTTATTGGACGAGAGGCACGGATGTGATTTTTTTGAATTCTCCTACTGTAAAAAAAACCAGCTAGCTTGATGCTAGGCTAGCAACCGTTGGGAACAGGTTGGGTGGACGAGTCGCACCGAAGCCGCCAGGAGACGTTCTAATGTACCCAGCGTTTGGATGGGGGCAGGAGTCGCCCATCTGGGACCCCCCCGTCCATAGAGAAGGAAAGCGCATAGGATGCAGGCAGGGATTTTGTGTGTGTGTGTGTGTGTGTGGGGGGGGGCACGGCGGCTAGTTCTCGATTCAGACAGTCCTGTCTGATGTCCCATTAAGATTTGAGTCCAGGACTGGAGGGTGAGGGGCAGAGTGCAGGTTAACCCCTCTGGACTTCTGCTACCGCTCCTGGGTCCTATTATTTGAGGCAAGCTGTTGGCTGCATACTAATTCTGCATCACTCAGTCATGAGTCGGGCTTGTACGAGGAGCGGCGTTTGAAATATAGGTGGTGCAGAAGGGAGGCCCTGTATGGAAGGAAGGAAGCATATGCTCACTAAACACACTCGTACTGGCAAACGTCCAGTGCACTGAATAAAAAAGGGTTCACTCGGTTAACACAGCTTGCTAACTGGTTAGTTGCATCATTCTGCAGGGAAGAGGAGGAGCCTGGAATCATGCGGCTGAAATGACCTGCATTCGTTTTCATTTAGTTTAATCTTTTTGGCCTAATGATACACACTGTCAGGAGAGAGGAAATGAAGTGATGGGGAGCAGCAATGGCAGGAAATGTTGTGAGCCAGACTTGAACTTGCATCATCCACAGGAGCGCCACAGATTAATGCGTCAGAGCTCATGCACTAACCACTAGACCATTTACATAAGTTTATGTTCATATTTATTATTGAAATGACTAAGGAAAATGTCTATATTTACAATTATTTTAAATATTACTAAAACATTATTAAGCAAGTTGTTAAAATATTTTAATATATAAATAAAAATAAAATATTTTTGGTATCATTTTAGTTTTAGTTCTTTTCTCACCATTTTATTATTTATAAATTATTTTATAATAAATTGTAACAAAATAAAGCTTTTTAAAATATAGGGAATGATTACCTTTTTATCAAAATAAAATAGATATTTTATAAAAATAGAATATGACTAAATATGGTTATCAATTGTTTTTATTTTAAAATATTTTTTATTTTCAATTATAATATTTATGTTATTCATTTATTACAAACAATTAAAAACTGCAATGAAAGAACTGTCTTGACGTGGCACATTAAACTAAACCTAAAATTATACTTTATTAAAATGTAATATAAATACAAAATAAAAATATAAAGTATAAAAATAAATATAATAAAATGCCTTATATTTAATGTATTACTATTTTTTTTAAATAATAACATTAAATATTATATATGTTATTTCATATTTTATTTAATAATTATTGTGCTTTTAAAATATTTTCAGAAAATCTGTTTAATAATATTGTAATAAAACAAAACTTTTATCATGTATTCTGCTGGGCTATACAGAGGCTGAATGAGAGACAGACACCAGGCAAGGCCAGTGGAGAAAAGCATCCAGTCTTCAATGAAACCCCTCTCTCCATAAAGGGGGGCTCGCACCCAGCTTTGTTCCCCTGTTTAACACTGCTTTAAAACACCTCTTCTGTATGGACTCAGCAAAGCAAACTTTGAGCAAAGAAAAAACAATGAGAGCAGAGATGCACCGTAAGAGAAAGAGGATATATAGACTTCCCTAGGGTCGCCATATCTGCAGTGAAACGAACATTTACATCCTACGTCGCAGTAATAATTGTGCCCCTATTTTCCAGTCAAATTTGTTTCAGGGTGTAGCGGACTACCAACCCCCCTGACCTTGACCTATAGGGTCCTTCTTCACCTGCAGCTGAATAGAGCAGCTGGGCCGTCTAGCCAGCGAATGACTGAATATTTGACACTTTTTACTGGTTCCCATGCTCTGGATAGGGTGAACACCTTTGTTGATCCTGGAACAATATTCCAATCAACCAATCAGATTTGAGCGACAACTAGGGTTAGGCGCTTCTACATCAGTGTTATTCACCCTTATCATTTCCCTCTGATTTTGAGGGATGACTTATGGGTAGGGTTAGGGCTAAATATTCAGACAGGAATGTTGATCCAGGATCAACAAAATATGTATTTAGGTCCATATAGGTCATTGTAAGCCTTATTCAGACAAGCAGCAGCATAAAAATCTGTTTGTTTTTTTGTCAGGGCATATCTGACAAATGTTTGTGTTTGTGTATAGTCGAAACAAAAAAACAAAACAAAAAACATGAAATTTGGTGTTTACAAATCCAATTTAAATCTTGTGTGAAACCAGTTTCAAATGTGTCAGTGTGAACGCTCAAATTTTTAATTGTCTATGGACAATTGTCGTCACTTAATTGTTTTAGATCATTAGACATGATTTTATGGCCTGTTAAAATCCTATCTGAAACAAGTTTCCTTAAAAAGTAGCTACATACACAAATACTGCCTGTTTAGTCATTCACTTTATATTTCTGACACAGCCAGTACTGTACTGTAGACCGTCATGTTCCCTCCCTCGCCTGTCTCTCTCCACTGACAGCAGCATGAGGACCCCAGGATACTTCCTTATGGCTGCCTGCAACATGCCTGTCTGAAATGCAAAACAACGGGGTTGACGTATCGGGAGCTGAACGTAAAAACCAATTATTCAGTGTGGATCACAGAGCTTTAGGTGAATGTAATTACTTTCAGTACGATTTATTGGGGTGTTATGTGACCTGTTCTGGCAATACAGGCATTTTCTTCTTCTCATAATCTACTGCTGGGATGTGACTCATTTTTAAAGACACCTGTATTCTGGTACACAAGATCCAGCAAAGCTGGTGGACTCCCTGCTTGCCTTCATCTGAATACATTTACATGCAAATTGTGCTAGGCTGGCAGACACTAAGCACCGCTGAGACTTCACTGAGCAAGACAGTGTCCAAAAAAATCATAATATGCAGGCATATCAGACAGCTTCTCGACTAAATCAGCCACATATTTACCCCAGTGTCACGATCTTACTGCAATCCCATAATTACGTAATCATAACTGAACAATCCAGATGGGAAAAGAGCTGCTAAGCAGGACAGGATGTGCCAAATGCATTAGAATATTATAAAACAGCTAAGTCAAAACTAATGCAAATACACAAATCAACATGAACACACTGTAAAAATGTTTTGGTCAGGTAAACAAATTTTTTTATAATAACAATAATTATAAGAGTCAAAATTATTTCTTAGTATGACTGAATCAACCTGACTACACCAGGGTAACACCAATGGAAACGATTTTAAAGGGACAATGTGTAGTTTTTAGGTATTTTATTATCTAAAATCAATATTTTTATTCATAAATATGTCCTCAATGGTGTACAAATACCTTGGCCAATTATCTGACTTATCCTCGTAAACAAAGAATTAATTATCTTTATATACATGGGACGGGTAGGTCCACGGAGGCTTCCATGTCGTTCCGCCATCTTGAAAAACTATAATAGCAGAGAGGGTCAAAAAGTACTAGGCCAACGCGTTTCCACAACCCGTTTTCTTTCAGAGCCAGCGTCACGTCACTGAAAGCAGCAACAGAGGAGCAGAGCAGTGAGAGGCGCTTGTCACGGCCCCGGCGAGTTTAAAAGGCTGCATTGCACTGTTATTATTCATACTGTAACATTCGTGTGTTCGTTGTGTCAAGTTGCAGTTTGTTTGAAATAACAATCCTGTTCACTCGAAGGAAAACTTCGACGAAGTGCTATTAGAAGACATCATGTCACAGTTTTTTGGTACATAACAGCTACCGTAGATGCAACACGCATTTGAAAAAGCGAGGCGCTGGAGAGCACAATTCGTTTGAATGCAAAATACAATTTCACTGCTAGATGGGAGAAATTCCTACACAATGTCCCTTTAAGGGACAGATTAGGTATAAATATGTCCATATGCCTAATTTCTACAATGCACATAAACATGCATACATACACAACTGGACATCCACATGTGTAAAAATAAATAGATAATTCAGTATTCTGGTCATACTTGCCAAATGTTTAAAAAAACATTTAAAAATATGTTCTGTTTTACCTTGATTACTCTCCCCGAGTATTTAAGCCCTGAGTTTCCTCAGTTCGTGTTCGGTCTTGTTCGCGTTGATGTTTTACGTGTCTATATGTTATACACCTTATTCAGAGCAGCATGACATGTATAAAAGGCTGTGAGGGACAGACTTACCCGTGTTTTCGATGGCATCTGCTGTAAAAAGCTGTCATGTCTACTGAAATTTCATCAGCAGAACAACCCAAAAACACCTTAAATAACAGTTCAACCCACTGAAGACATGCATGTCTATACCTCACAGCCTCGCTTTGATTGAAAATCAAAGATGGCGCTAATTTGAATAAGATCTATAGTTCTCCTGAGTTTCTCCGATGTTTTCTCTGTTATATTTTTGATAAAAGACTTTTATGAGTTGTTGAATTCTCCATCGTCGTGCTCTTCACTGCAGCCAACGCCTGACAATAAGTATTGGTGTTGTTTTTGTTAATAAATAATAATAGTTCCTATCTTAATAGTTCACATGAAAGACTTAAATATCAAATACTTAGGTCCGAGAGCAGCTCTAGAGACAGAACAAATGGCCACGGGAGATCGTGGGGGTCAGCGAAGAGGAGGTGAAGCCCCAGAGGAGAGCGAGTGCCAACCCCAGCTGGGCGGACATTTTGTTGACATGCTGATAGGGATTTAAGCAGTGGGTGGGTGGGTGTGTATGCGTGTGTGAGCTAGGTGAGAGAATGAGCCGGAAAGGGGGGAAGGAAGGAAAGAGACTCACAGCAGCGACGTTTCTAAGCTTGATTTCAGCGCGAGCTGAGACGATTAGGGGGAACGGTGAAGGACAAGGAAGAGGGGGCTCTCTGGGAAAGATGGGGACCGTCTCCATTGAGACGCTGGTATGGTGGGGGGGGGGGGGGACTTTTTCAGCTGAGCTAATGAAGCATAGGTGGAGATGAATAATGGAATCTTCCAGAGGGTGGGCTGGTGTCTTCGTCCGCTATTCAAAAACTTGGTTTCTTTGGAGAAACATGTTGAGAGGATGAAAAGCCCTCCTCTTAAAGGGGTATCATTGTTTACACTGCAGGAGATGGACAGCAGGAACAAATGTGGCATTGCGGCGATGTTTATTCCTTGCAAACGATGCTATAAATAAATGTCCGTGGACTTCATTAAAACATGCTTAGGATCATGTAAATGAACACGTTTTTAAAAAACGCTTGCTAGGTTTGCGCAGAAAAGAAGCCGCGGTAATAGGCGCCCCCTTATTTGCTAGTCAAATACGTTTTGGGGTGTAGAGAGACGTCTGACCGTACAACAAACCCCCCTGACCTTGACCTATAGGGTCCTTCTTCACCTGCAGCTGAATAGAGCAGCTGGGCCGTCTAGCCAGCGAATGACTGAATATTTGACACTTTTTACTCGTTCCCACGCTCAACCGAGACAATCTTTAGTATTTGTTCTACCATTATCTGCGATATTTCTCCTAGTTAAAGGCCTGTTTACACCAGTAATAAAGATTATTAGCGTCCACACCAAGGAACGAAACCTTTCTGCTTATTATACAGTAAGTGTGCTTGCAGTTTTATTGCTGGTCACTCTAAATGCTTGAGCTCTTTAAAGTTGGGTAGATTCTAATTGGCTGTCAATCAAAGTGACTACAATGAATCATTCCTCTGTGTTGTTATAGATGTGATAAGGACTTTCCTATTGTTATTGAACTAAAACATTATAGTTATGGTTATCGTTATAGTTATCCTTGGTATTAGTTGCCCTTTAGTCATATACAGTATGAGTCAAAATCTGCTATGGGGAAACAAATCAAAATGTATAATCTTTTATTGGAAAATTAAACATTTTACCAAACTTTGATAATTGCCTTAATCTTTTAAACAACTAAGATAGTTATCAAGCTACATTTGTTAAAAATCACCTGTCAAGTTCCCGAATCTATGCTTATGAGAGTCAAATTGGGCGACTACAGGGACTCATCTCGAGATCACTCTTTTAACAGGTCATCTATTGCCAACATTTTTTTTCTAAAGATCCGTCAAGAATAGATTTTTTTTTTTTTTTTACATTTTAAATAAGGAATGTCAGAATCAGAATGTGTAGTATATAAAAAAAATGTCTGTCAAAACCAACTCGTTGAACGATGTTCACTAACCCGGCGAAAAGTTTTCAATTGGATTGGCATTTATTCTCTTTAGCATGCAGTGCGAAGTATTTCACTCAGTTCTCTGATCATTCCGATTCAATTTCAGCGAGTGAAGAACAAATTTATACTCACGTGCTTTATATATTATGCACTATCTTCTCTGACAGACAGCATGTTGAAGCTGATCGGGCCGCCATTTTCTCCCTCTTCTCAGAAAGCGATGACATAGTCAAAACATCCGGTAGTGTGGGTTTTCCAGGAAATGCGTGTAGGCCTACTCCCTGGACCTTTGCTTCTCGTAAATATTAGTGTGTATTGTGCACGTTATTTTTTTGACAGACATTGATGTTGTGATATTCAAATGATGTGGATCTGAAAACAGATGGATCGTAAGGTAATAATTATTATTTATTAGCTGGCAAGTATTCAGGGAAGTGATTGATGCCCATGAATGTGTTATGTCGATGTTTTTACTTCTAATATACCAACCTACAGCGTTTTTGACGGACGCGATAGCGAGAGTAAAAGGTGTAAACTGTTTGATTTTTGGGTAATTATAAAATGCACTGGAGACTAAATGCTTTTTGTGTAGGTCATTATACTTATTTTACGGAATTACGTTTATTTCATGACTTTAAATAAATTACATGTTACTCAGTGACTGATATGTTTGGCTTGTCAACAATTTTTCAAAATTAATTCAATCAAGTAAAAAAAAAAAGTACCAGAAAAAAGAGTGGTTTTGATGCACAAAGTAAATTTTATTGTCTCTTATAACAAAATATCTATTATTTAAATTCATGAAAATGCATATCCTGTTGTAAATAATAGTGAAAAACCCTTTTTAAAACTGTTCTTCCATTATTACCCCTTAGCAGATTTTGACTCATATGTGACATCTTAAGTTTGTTCAGACAGAAAGCAGGGGGGTTGGAGGGGGGAGGTGTG
The DNA here is from genome assembly GCF_051911475.1 of Siphateles boraxobius. NCBI lineage: Eukaryota > Metazoa > Chordata > Actinopteri > Cypriniformes > Leuciscidae > Siphateles > Siphateles boraxobius. Next base: position 20,292,519 of record NW_027508733.1, on the reverse strand, counting down.
TATATCTGACTCAAATCTGTTAAGTTCTGTGTAGCCTTAACAACCAAAAACACATAAAATCTGATATTTATTAATGCAATCCGAATGTGGCGTGAAATCAGATTAAAATGCGTTTCAGTTTTTCGTTTCGTTTTCAGATTTCAAGTGTTTTTTTGTCATTCAGAACGCTAAATTTGTGTAACATCTTATAAAATATGCAAATATATATAATTGCACATGTGTCTTAATTGTCTATATATATATATATATATATATATATATATATATATATATATATATATATATATATATATATATATATAGAGAGAGAGAGAGAGAGAGAGAGAGAGAGAGAGAGATATAGATGTGTCTCAATAAACTTTTTGTATCACTCTTTCCAGAACGATTTGACGTTCAAAATGTTCACGTTCCTCATGATTTTAGCTCATGATATCATGATGAACATGAACAAAGAACAACTTGAACAAACAGAACAGATTTCATCATTTCCAAAATGACAGCATGCAATCAGTACTAAAAATCAGATTTAAAAACTAATTTGTATGCAATGTAAACAAAACATTAAAGGGATAGTTCACCAAAATGTTTTAATTCTGTCATAATCTACTCACCCTGTCATTGTAAGCCTGTAGGACTTTCTTCTGCAGAACACAAGAGAAGATGTTATAAAGAACATTGGGAACTAAACAACATTTTGGACCCCATTGACTCCCATTGTATGAAAAAAAAACATTTCTCGAAAATATCTTCTTTGTTCCACAGAAAAAAGAGAGTGATACAGGTTTGGAACGACATGAGGGTGAGTAAATAATGACAAAATAAAAATTTTCGGTCAAACTATCCCTTTAATGGCAGAATATGAGGTACAGCACAATTTGAAGTTTACTCGTCAAGCCCTCATCCCAAACTTACACTTCCTGTCTACATCTGTCTACATCTCTTGCAGCCACGAAACCATTTGCCACGGAACGGTACTTTCTCATTCCCTCTCTTTCTCCCTGTCTGTCTATCTTGTTCCACGTCTCCTTTCTCTTCTCAGCGTACAGACAGACCCGAGCTGGTCTGAAGCAACGTTTTGAAAGGGTGGGGAGTGCAGTTCGGGGGCATTTTCATTACGGTCAAATCTCAGGCCCGGCTCTTCAACGTGGCCTGTGCCACCGAGCCGACAGTTTAATCATACAAACAGCACTCCATTCCCATTTCCAGCTCTCTCCTTCACACACTCCACTCCTCGCTTCATAATTCTGCGGCCCACACACTCCGCACGCAGTGCTGTGTTTTGGCTTAAAAATGACATAATCAGTGACTTGGATAAACACCTGTTTTCTCTCAGACTGTAATCAGCCATGGTAGACACTATTGTGCTTTAAAGGGCCAGTAGCTCTTTTTGGGTCAAGTTGTGTAGATGAAGCACAATTTGATGCTTTTGATATTGCATATATTGTACTTGATCTTAACAATGACTAATTAGTGCTTAAACAAACATGGGATGCTAATCATATATACTGTGTATATAATAATACAAAAAAATTGTTACATTTATATAGCGCTTTTTCTGGGTACTCAAAGGGGGGAATATCCTCAACCACCACCAATGTGTAGCATCCAGGTGGATAATGCGACGGCAGCCATATTGCGCCAGAACGCCCACCACACACCAGCTTAGGAGACAGTGATGAAGCCATTTTAATGACCACAGAGAGTCAGGACCTTGGTTCAACGTCTCATACGAAGGACGGATATATATATATATATATATATATATATATATATATATATATATATATATATATATATATATATATACACACACATCTTAAAATCTTACAAAATACACTGCTTATATGTATGTAATATAAGCAACAAACAAATTCAGTTAAGGTCTTCTTTTCTTAAACGCTGCATATACAGCTTAACATGCTAAATGCTAATCAGTTTGACAAAAAGACAGACTTATTATACAAAAAAAAATCCATGAATGCTTTGTGGTAAATAGGTTTAAAATATTATTAAATGAGCTGCTAATGAATACACAGGCATTGAGTAGCCAGATTCACTTTTTCCCCAGAGTCTTTAGCCTGGCTAGCCACTTGTCAGATCACAGGTGGAACACAATCAAATAAAAAAAAAAACTGCATATCACCCTGGCAGAACTGAGCAGTGCCAATAAATGCTTTTAGCAACTATTACTTCTGTGGGTGGACCACATTCAATCAATAACCAAGAAAATAAAAGCAGCGGGTACTCAGAGCATAGAAACCCCCTCATAACAGTGAGACGGCACTAATGCACGGCTAACATTAAAACATTAAACATATAAGCCGTTCTCTGCACAGAGGGAAGCCACAACGCTCTCACCTGGTGTTACAGCACTCGTGGAATGTAAAAACGGTCCAGACTTTTTTTTTCTTCAAGGCTAATCAGGAATTGGAGAAAAGCTTGTAGCAGCAAGACACCTGACAGGCAATGAAGGGAATTTTTATGTTGTCGTTTTTATATTTTGATAGACCGTTAGAGCCAGTATACCACTCATTTGAGATAGTTCAGCCCAGTTATTAAGCTTCAAGACTTTCAGGCCTTCAAGGTAGAAGTGTAAAAGGTTTACAAGTAAGACAGCCATAAGGAGTGTGGTTTCATATTGTGAAACGACTGAAGCCTGGTACATGTAGCTGTTACAGCAGATAATAAAAGGCAGCTCTAATAAATTAATTGAAAGTCTCTAGAAAAAAAAATCTTATGACACATAAATCTTGTGCCGTCCACCACACGTGTACAGTTGTACAACCGGGATGGGAGGTTAACATATCGCTGGGTCCTAGTGAAAACGTGGACTTTATTCTGGCACCTAATGGGCGTTATACTCGCCCCACCGTCCCCTCCTTTCGTTTCCCGCCTTTGAGGGCTGCTAACAGGATTTACTGTACTCAGCCTCCCAGCCTAGCTTTGCGTTGAATTATGTATAATTGCACTAGTGTACTCACACGCATGGCTAACGCTGCGATTAACATAAAAGCTTTTTGGTTTTCCTTTTTTTTCAGGTGGGAGGGGGATATTTTTGTGTTTTTAAGAGAACTTGAATGGCACTAGATTTGCAGCATGTGTGAGTGTGTGTACTTGTTTGGGGGGGGGGGGGGGCATGGGGTGCGGTAGCCTTGCTAACGTGTCAGGCTATATATAATTTTGTCTGGCTCAGGCAAAAACATATGGGCTCCCCAGCTGTTGTAAATATGCAAATATGGAACAAACGCAGACAGCCTGACCCAGACGTACCACTCTGCTGCTAATATGCGTTTTAGACATCAACTTGTCCAGACAGACGCATAACCCCACACCCGCCCCAAAATTGAACTGCCCTCTCCGCCCAATTTAAACCAAATCACCCCACCCACATGACATATCACACCTATGAACCACAAACGATAAAAACAATTAGATAAACGGTTATTCCAGACAGTTATTCTAGTTAGCATCACTAGCATCCAATATGCTACTTTTAAAAAGAGCGAATCGAAATTGAAAAAAGACACTTGAAACAAAGCTATAATAGGCTAAAAAGAATCTCTCTTTTTTTACCTTTTTTTAGAACTTTTTTAGAAATACTGATTGAATGAGTTAAATATGTAAAATTGTTTAAATACGAACATTCAATATTAATGCGTCAAATTGTTTATAGTTGCTGAGACGACGTCCTGCTGTCCATAACAATCTTTTTTTTGCATTATCGCTCTTACAAATATCGTAGAGCAGTCTTTACGAAAAAATATATATATTTTTACTGCCGTACGGTACTAGTCATCCATCCCACCCTAGTTTCAGAATTTCACCCCTTTTATCACTATGAAACATAATGATAAGAGACAGGAACTAGTCATCACACTTCATGATGACTCGTAATGGTTCGTACAAGATGACGAAAATTCATCTCGTAAATGTAATAGGAGAAAAATGTACAAACGTAGTACCCTTTCATACAAGCTTTTCTGGTTTGGATCATGCATTTTTGTAAAACCCAACTTGTACAATTTTTTGCCATTTTGCCATCTAGTACAAATTATGTCGTCTTTCCGCGAGTTTGGATCTAATCAGTTTCAACTACTACGATGCTGCAATTTCAAGCTAAATAGTTCACATTTATTGAGGACATTTTTAAACTCTGTTTTTCTTGAAACAGCACATACAGCTTAAAATCAATTGAAATGAAAATGAAATCAATAAAATCTGAATCAACCCAACAACTTCTTCATTAGCCTGGCTGAAAAATCCAACAGACATGTACACAGACATCTCCCTGAGCATGCAGACTAACTACCTAAGCCCCTTTCAGATCTTCAGCTCCACTGACATGATTGTAATAAAACAAGTGTGAAGTTTTGTATTGTAAGGAGGAACACAATGTTGCCCGGCGAGCGTTTGTGTGAAGGGTGCGGATTGTCGGGTCCCACGGCACAGCAGTGCACCAGGGCCTACAGTGAGGAGTGCTGTGCATGCTAATGAGGTCATTATGGGAGGCTGTCTGGAACCGGGCCCTGCGAGTGAGGGATTTATGTAGCTAGACTACCCAGTCACAGATGTCACAGATGGCACAGGCATCAGATGCTTTGTGTGTGTTAACGCCATATTTTTCACCCATTTCCAATGATAGAACGCTACTGCAGCTTAACATAAAGCAGACAGACTGTAAAAGGATTTAAGCGATAAAGGAAACATGTGCATATGCCCTGCGTGTTCAAAGGTGGCGTGGTTAACTGGCTCCTCCAATAACGGGTGAGGGAAACAAGCATATGCAAATGCATTATCTGGAATCTGCATATTGGCCCTTGATTAGGCAGATGGGCAGCGTTTAAAGTGCCGCCATCTTGGCAGGGAGACAGCTGGCAGGCATCGGCGGCCATTTTGTCGAAGGCGCTGCCCAGTGGAGACGAGACAGGATGACGGAAATCTATACAATCATCTGCCACTTTGTTCAATCAACATAATGCAAATCAGGACCTTAAAACAAGACACCCCATCAACTGGAACACAACGTAAAGCTGATGTTACTGAACCCACATGTGACAGATTACTGAAATCTTTCCTTACCGAATCCAACTTGTTCCTCCTGTTGAGTATCCAGGGACACAGGAACTATCCACTGCAACCAGCACTCCACTTTTCAAATTGTTAACATCGTGGGCAGGCCACGTTTCAATCGTTCACATCCCAAGCGGATCTGCAGCCTTGCAGGAGCAACTTTTCTGGAACTTGCTCCATCTCGCACTGTTCTCCATTGGTCCATGATTTTATTAATACCCATCAAGTGCTTCGGTCAAGTGTGAAAGCCATTACGAAGTGCCAAGCCCTTCACCTACAAATCAAAGCCAAGTCCTTTTCCAAACCACTCGAATAGTGGCAACCATCAGAAAAATCCAACCATGGTGGAAAAGGTGAAAAAGAATTCAAAATGCTCTCTTATCCCGGCCCATCAGATGTAGAGCACTTTGTACAGGCTTAGGAGGAGGACCACTAAAAAAAGTAGGCCTCTTGATTTAGCGTAAAAGAGATCTCCGTCAAGCACTCATTACAGCAGTCAGTGGGAATGTGCACTCATAGCGAAAAAGGAATCAAAGACGGGGGAAAAAAGACCTTTGACATTCTTTTTCTACACGTTCTCCAGCAGGCAAAGTTTTATCAAGTGATGCCAAGCCTGGAAAGGCCCTCTGGCAGAACCACACACGCACACGCACACACTCAGTGTTGCATGAAGAGCGTCAAGGCTGTTGGCCCTCTCTTCAGCTGATGCAAGTTGACTGAGATTGGGCTGAGAGAGAGAGAAAGCGGAACACACAGGCTTCCATGGCTCCATGGCTGGAGGCAGCGTTGGGCGACCCCTGGCAGCATCTCTCCTCAGTATTGATTTCTCTCCCTCCTCGCTGCTGAGGAGCCAGTAGCCGGCGGGGAAAGCGAGCTGCCTCGCCTGCCCACTCCGACGCTCCCTGGCTGGCCCCTGCCGTCTCTCAGAGACCCGAAGACGGAGAGTCGGGACCGATGGAAGAGAGCCCATGGCGGTCCGCAGCTGTGTTCACCTGCTCCTGGGTTCACTCCTCCACCACTATCACTACTCCCACTCTCAGCTCGTCTTCCGACTCCTGCCAAAACAACAGCGAGGGAGAGAGAGAGAGAAAACAAGTTTAGCTTAACTTTCAGCATTTTGCCCATTGCAAATGTCAATCCGCAGCTTTGATCAGGGAAATGTGCAAGGTGAATGTTTTGGCATCTGCTCTCAGTTAGTAATGTGAACTTTCTAACCTTGGAATAAAAAAGCTGAGGCAGGAGATTTTTTGAGTTAAGGATGTCAGGCTGAAAGAAACTGTCTGCCAAGTGCACTTAGAGCCCCTATGCTGATGCTTCCCCCATACACCGGACAAAACTGGGACTTTAAACAGGCGGTTTAAACAGAACTTGTAAAGCAGGCAACTTGAATAAAGACCTTTCCGGGCCAGGGAATCACATTTTCCATGTTATTTATGGACTTTTTTTGACCGTGGGAACATCCCACAACGTTCATATTTTAACCCGGCTACTAAAACTACAATGATTATTTTTAAACGACACTTATACATGTTCCAGTGCTGAAAGTTTCACCTCAAAATTACGTTGTCTTTAAGTAGGTTAAGTGCTGAAAAATGGGGGACTGCTTCTGAGTTTGGGGGCAGGGTGCAACCGAGGGGGCGAGCTGCATGTCTCAGACACAATAATACTATTCATTGGGTCCAGACATGGGTGTTAACACCCCTCTGGCAGCACACAATGAAGTTCCCTGGCATTGAGACAGCCTCGGTGATATTGTTAGTTCAGGGCAGCATTCGGCCGGCCGCGGGAGAAAGGGTCGGCATTGTGCCGGGCCGGCAGGACGGGTGGAGGGAGGTGAAAGTCGAAGAAAGAGAGAACAGTGTATCTGTCAGCTCGAAGGAAGAGGGCTGGGGCAAAAAAAGGGGATGGGAGGGTGGGAGGCTAAGGCATGGCATTGGACTTGTGAAAAAGAAAAGAAAAAAAATCCCTAAAAAGAAGATGGGGGTGAGAAAAAGATTGCACTATAAATATTATTGAAGGGGGGGCGGAGAAATGAAGGCGGAGGGAATGGGTATGAAGGTTGGGGCTGGGAAGCCGCTTTCTGCGTTTAGGTGAATTTCATGCCTGCCATAGTTACAAAGCACAGGGGAACAATGAAACTGTGTGGCGATGGATAAAAAAAAAATTATTCAGGGAGCTTACAAGGGAGAGCGTGAGAGAATACGAGAGAGCAAAAGAGGGAGGGCGCTGCTGCAGTCGCTTCATGGTTGAAATCAGGTACGCCACTGACATCCAACTACCGCGAGAAGTATATTTCGCAAGCTTTCCTCTGTGTCCACATTGGGAGCAAGACAGAAAGGAAGAGAGCAGGAGGGAAGTAAAAAAAGACGATTTGAGAGGTGTGAACTTTGCAGTACTAGTTCAGCAGGTAAATCACTGCAGATATCAGATTAAATAATGACAAACATGATACTGAGGTATTGAGGAGGCCTTACTCCATATTTAGATTAGTGGTTGACTGATACATGTTTTTTGATACATGCTTGATACTCAAATAATTACATTTGTTCCCACCTAATCCTAAATATGTGGCTATATTCTTGCAGAAATGCTTTGCATGTGAATGCCAATAAGTAGCATTATTACACTCACCAACAAAAGTCAATACATCTCATGTAAGGAAGATATGCATCATGATACATCTCAAATTAAGGAACAGTTCACCCTAAAATTTGAATTATTCTTTGCGAAAACTCTTGTCCTCCACTGTATCTCTCGGATCATATTTCTCTTGTGAGCGCTAAATAGATACCAATTTTTTTTGGGGTCATCTAAAGTCAAACTTCCCGTAATGTTATCATGCAGCAACTTCAAATATGTTCAAGCATGAAAGAGCAAACTACAGTGGAGGGGAAGATTATCAATAAATAATGATTTGAATGTTAATCAAACAAAGCTATAATATGACGTATAGCAAATATCGCATGAAATACTATTACTATTTGCCAAAAACGAGTTTTACTAAAGAAAAAGATACCAAAGCATTGCCTCTCACTTTTACAATATCAAGGCCAATCAATCTGCCCTTGTTGCAAAGGTTTAAGAAGATCTCTGCAAAATGTATGATTTTGACTCTTCAAAATTACTTCAACACAACTTGAAACAAAACATAAGTACACACACACACACGACTAAATGGCATAGGTTTTGTTCTTACATAAATACTGTACATAAATACGCAAACACATTTCAAAAGATCCACAGTTTCTTCTGCACAACACCAAGCCTTTTTTTCAAGAACACTACTTTATGAAACGCTACTGTTTGTTTCCCTCCTGGTTAATACAGAACATCTGTTCCCATGGCAACCTCACCTCCTCTTCCGTCTCTGACTGATGCTGGGGCAGCGGGGGTGCGGCCCGTCCGAGGACACGCCCCCTGCATCTCCCAAGAAGGAAGGAGAAACACAATGAGATCAAATACGCTATGATAGTGACCACTATTGACCACGTAGTGTAGTCGTATTCCTGTTATTAATATAATACATACGTCTTTTTTTTTGTCCATAGAATAAAGGTCAAAGGGGTCCAAAGCAAGAAAAATTCTTCAAAATCTTTTGTGTTTCACGGAAGAAAGTCTTAAAGGTTTGGAATGACATGAGGGTGAATAAATGATAATATTTTTTTTCCTTTAATTATTCCTTCAACTGTAAGTAAGTTAATTGTTGGTTGATTACCATGAAAAGGTAAACACTTCACCACTTTGTTAAAGCATTGTTTGTTTTGTTTGAAGATTTCAACCAGCCTGCATAGCAACACTGGCTGAACCGATGGTGTGGGTTTGGGGGCGTGGCTACCTGTTTAACCAACCAATAGCAGATGAGCGGAGTGGTTCTTGAGACCAGTTAGAAAACAACGGCTGCATCTAAAATCGCATACTTCCCTACTATATAGTAGGCGAAAAACAGTACCTGACAAAAAGAGGTATGTCTGAATTCACAGTACTCATAAAAGAGTAGGCAAAAAGTAACCGGATGACCTACTACTTCCGGCGAGATTCTTAAGTGTGCATACGATGGACACTTTACTATCACATGAGGTCACTGGAAAGGATTTATGAATGGCAGTGAAGTGCAAACTGGCGCTGGTAGGTCACATGATAATGACAACATGGCGAATGTACACCCGGATTATATTCATACACATATTCATACTATATAGAACATGCTTTTTTAACAGTCATGAAGTAATCACTCAAATTAAGTGCCTACTCAAGACAGTATGCGATTTCGGACGGGGCCAACCATTCTGGTTGGTCTCACTTCACCTTAACACGATGCGCTTAAAAGGTCAACAATACGGAATTTCCCTTCTTCCACTGCCTTCACATTGTATTGGATTCACATGTCGCCGATATGTCTGACATAATCTCCACATCACAAATGCTGCAGCTCAACTACAGCAGATCACAGTACAGTACACAGTCGGCTAAAGCCAAGCTGTGGGCATCACTCGCTCTGATAACAGGCCGCATTATTGGGACAAGATGTTTGATGTAGGGGCCAGATATCCCCTCAGCGCTGCGACATAGATCACAGCACCAACCAGCGTCGTATCTGGCTTTTCTAACTCCTTACTGAGACCACAGGGGAGCTGTTCCACTCTGCACATCAGTGGGTCTCCTCCTCGCCACTGCTGTTTCATCTCCATGGACTGTCTCCCAGGCCCGCATGAATAAGTAACCGCACACACGAGCTCAGCTCTCGGCTTTGATGTGCCGAGTGCCGGTAGCTGTTAGCTGGGCTGGATGAACGGGGCTCTGCCGCTCAGGTCAGAGGGCTCGCTCGCTGGTGGGTTAATGTACCTCTGTGGCCCGTGGTTAGGTCCTTTGTCCCAGTGGAAGGGATTACACCGGTGGGAGAGGGGCTGGACAATGTGACCCTCCTGAGAGGGAGGGGCACCAGGATTCCTTGCCATTGAGGTGGGTGGTTAACTTCTCACTCAACTCAATTACCTAAGCTGAGCGGGAGTGGAGAACTCACGAGCAGGAGAACGTCTCAACAACCTGGGAGAGGAAAATGACAGCAGGGCTAGCAAAGACTGATGATAGCTAACAAGCAAAGGATAATAACTTTCTGTTGATTAAACCAATTTCCTTCATTGTGTTACCTCAAATTTTTTACCTGGCGACCAGGTAACTTTCTTTTTTAAGTTAAACCAACAATATTTTGTTACAGTGTAATATTAGCTGATCATTGTCAGAAATTAAACCTACAACCGTGAAGAGTCATGTATCATTCAGAAAGGGTTTGTTTTGCGATAATGATGGGCTGACTGTACATAATCCCAATACATTAAATAAAATAACAAATATGAGTAATAACACTAATAGTAATAAATAATAGTATTTAAAATATATAATTGTGTTTACTTCCAGTCCTGTGGAAAATATTAATAAGCAAATGATTAGAGAAGTTTCTTTTTTTGACAAAATATAAATGTAATACTCTTACTGAAACAAGTCCAGGGCTGCATCCGAAATCGCATACTCTCTTGAGCAGGTACGTATTTTGAATAATAATTACTTCACGACCACAAAAAAAAATGTATGTTCTATTTAGTATGAATGTGTGTAGTATATATGTGATCTGGACGTACTACATTTGTCATGGCCATTATCATGTGACCTTCCAGCGTCAGTTGCGTCATTTCGCTGCCATTCATAAATCCTCTCCCACAGCCTCATGGGATAGTAAAGTGTCCATCAAATCCACACTTCAATATCTCGCCATAAAGTAGTAGGTCATCCAGGTACTTTTTGTCTAATTTATGAGTACCGTGAATTTGGACATGCTTCTTTTGTCACATATAATAGGGAAGTATGCGATTTCGGATGCAACCTGAGTCAAGTTAACTTTGGTTTGCCCCAGTAGTAAATACCATAACTACACCATCATGCCAGCATAAAGCAACTTTCATCACTGACTACCATTTAAGAGTTATTTGGATGACTCTTAAAAGCATAAGATACTTTTCCATATCTGCAGCAAAGAGGTCTAATAAAGTTTACGGATCTGAGTGCCAATAAACAAAATAATACCATGTCGATATAACAAACTTCCTGAAACAAATTTATATGAGTTTCTATACATTCTCATACTTCACACTATGGCATCTATTATGTCTAAACACATTTTTTTCATTAAGTGTTAGGAGGGAAAACACACTCGAGCCCCTCCTCAAAAAGAGAAGCAGATCAAAAAAACAGATCTTCTTAAGTAGGGCAGAGCCAAATGAAACAGACATGGACACAAAGCTCTGTACGCAGAGCATGTTAAATCTCACAAATCTGGAATTAACAGGCGAGCCTATGACAGCTATGTGTAAAGACAGCCGAAAGCAGAGGCGCTAGATACCAGGTGCACTTAAGACTCTTTATGGCCCTCAGTAGAGCTTTCCTACACCCACCACCACCTTCAATGCCTGACTAGCCCAGCTCTCTGTTAGCCATATTGATCCTGACAAGGAGGAGGGGTGGGCTTTTTCTATACATACACTGTAACAGCACAGTCACTTGTCTATCCTCTCTGACCCCTTCATCTCACTCATCAAGGTTAAAGAACTCTCCAGAAAGAGGAAGAGAGGGCTATGGTGGTACTCGTGCGGCGTGGTGGAGGGGAGAGAGAGGGATTTTCACGGTGAGCTTATCTGTCTTCATGAAAGTAACCGCCTCAGGGTGCCACTGTAACAGAAGCAACCTGAATAACCCCCCCCACCACCACACTTCAACCCCAAACACAATCACACCTCCCACTCAATTGAACAGAAATAGATTTACGACCGCAGATCGCAACACAGCATCGTTCATGAAAGTTTGCGCTAATTGCTCGTGTTTATCTTGTCACAAAACTTAAAGGTTTTTTGATACGGTCAATGATAACAGAGTCTAGACAAAAAAATGCACATCCAGATGATAATTAAACATTTAACACTGCATGGTATTAATGCGCTAAGAATGTTTTTGGAAGAAAAATCGGACAAAATTATGATTGTTTCAAGTAATCAAATCATAGTCAATAATGTCAAGATTGAGCAGCTGAACATGGAATAAACAATTAACTAGTGTTTGCATTCTATACTTACAGTGTGAGATTAATCTGATATTTACACAACATAAACATAATTACTACATGTATACTATATCTGCACAAAATGACATGAACGCACAAGGAAACTTAAACAAAGTTATGCGCTAGTCAGAATGCGTAAGTCACATTGTGAATACGCTCTTTCCGACACATGCTAAACATGGAAGGATATTGAATATTTGGTGAAATTTCCATTTTAATCAGAGTAAAATTTTCTGAAAATGTATGAATATATACTAAATATACTAACCAGATTTAAAGGTGCAATGAAATGGAAGTAGAAAAAATAAATGTCATATTTTGAGGTACATCAGAGTGTCAAAAGAAAAAAACGGTAGCACTTTATTGTACAGTCCTGTTCCCCATGTACATACTTTGTATTTAATATAGTAATTACAATAACTGGTTAATAACTATGTACTAACCCTGAACCTATACCTAAACCTAACCTTAACCCATGTAGTTACCTTATATTAACCAGTACTTTCCAAGGTAAGTGCACAATAAGAACATGTGCTGTAAAATAAAGTGCAACCGGAAAAACATGAAAATATACCGTATCTATATGACCTTATTTCTTCATAAAAAGTGGATTTTTGACTGATTTTTGAGTGAACTCCAGTAACACTTTAGAATAATGGTCCGACATTAATAGGTAAGTATGCAGGAAGTAATGCAGGACTTATAGTACTACATTAATACTTCAGCTTCTACTATTAACTAATATGGAAAAAAGCTTAACTAATCAGTAAGTAATAGCAAATTAAGGACTGAGATAGTTACTTATTAGGTAATCAATAATTACTGATTGAGATTAGCCTCATTAATAACTATCAACTAACTATGACAAATTATAAAGCATTACTAATTAATTACTAATCACAACATTATTGTGTGTCTGAGACGTAATCAATCATCTTTTTTACTAGGAAAGTGGTCATAAAATGCATCACTAATTACTTAAGTGTTGCCTAGTCAGTCTGCAGGAACTACTAGTGATCTGGACTATTAAAACATCTTACATACTAATAGTAATATAGTGATATATTACTATATCTATATCAAATATACACTATATTTGAATTCTTCAGAAGCGGTAAATAACAAATGTATGAGGAAAAGACCAAAATTTGCAAGTTGGTCAAACAGCTTCTTTAGAAAGACTGGTTGATAACATGGCTAGAACAGCACCAAACAAGCAGGATCCTTAAACAAACAACGATAATATACATCCGCACCTTCTCGAAACGAGGCTTTCTCTTTAATTGAAGCACATCTGATCTATTACGCCGGCCAGGCGCTAAACAAAAGGCTATTCTGGGCCCCGGGAAGCTCGCTACAACCCCACGCTGAATTAACATGCTGTACGTTTCCCTCATTGTGCAGGGTGATTGCCCCAATGCATCTTCTCGCTCAGCTAATTAAGTGAGCCTCTTCTTTGTCTTGCTGTACTCTAGGAGCCTCTGAATAGGAGAGGGAGGCAAGAGGACAGGGGCGATGCCAGAGCCTGTGCTTGTTTATCAAAAGAATGGGGCTTATTGCAGGACAAATGTACCATAAAGGAGTATAAACGGCACAAGGTGGGTGGGGAGAGGCAGAAAGACTGTGACACACTGGCGGAGTTTGTAATACGCCTTTAACAAGATGGCACTTTCTATGGAAGATGAACCCGGGAGAGACGCAGGGTCCATATTCGCTAATAGACTGCATGTATAGGGCCATAAACGTGTAGTCAGGCGAGCGAGCTCTACAGAAGAGGGGAAAACAAACATGCAATTAAAACTAAGAAGCATTTTATGGAACATAAAAACACACTAAAAACCAACAAAAGATGCACCCTAAAAATAGATTTTTAACTATAAATGATTAGTTTAAATTGAATTATTCATTATTTTCACTTAATTTACCAAAAGGGTGTCTTAAAAATGAAGCGTGAAAAATTATATATTAATCAAAAATTGTGAATTAACTACTAAAAGTAAGGTTGTTTTCTCTGAAAAATATAAAAACATGGCTCTGATTTAGCATCCCAATCGGCCCAGCACAGTCTGAATATCCAAAATTCTGTCTGAATATCCAAAAATCAATCTCTATCCATCCATCCATCCGAATATGTAAATATCCATCTATCTATCTGAATATCCATGTCTATATTTGGGGAACGGACTGATCTCTGAACAGCAGGTGTATGCCTGTGCGTGTGCATTGACCAAGTCCCGGTTAGCTTGTTAATTTTCAGAATCTAGGACTGCTGGTCTAGAACTAGACAATGGCCTCAATGTGACCGAAATTAGAGTCAGGGTCTTTTCACGCTGCCCCGTCTCCCCAGTCTGAGGGTGGCTGTGTGCACACACCAAATAAATGAGTTGTGTGTATGCATTGTCTGCGTACACAAGCTCAGTGTATATATTAGCAAAGTGACTTGACCCTGGCAGACTCGGGCCACTGTTTTGCCCCATTGCTGGGTCGTGGGAAAAAGGGGAGACCTCCTTTCACAGCTGCTCTGGCCGTTGCATTGAACCAATGGAGGCGCGGACCCTGCCGGCCCCCTCCCCGCTGGTCCCATTCACTTCGCAGCCTGCTGCCTTTTCATAACGTCCCCCGCTAAACCTCCCTCCTTCTCTCCCTCTACCCCCCCCCCCCCCCCCCTCCCGCACCACCCTCATCTTCATAAATACACTTCACTATTGAGGCTGTGTTTTGCATGGCAATGTCACAGAGGCCTTACTCAGCTTGGCTTGCTTTTCTATTCTTGAGAAATCAGCCGATTTCTGCACCCGCTTTTGACGTCGCCAGCCCACAGTAGCCACTTTAAGCAATCCACTGTGAGAAAATCTAGGCTTTTTTTTTAGCTTTTAAACAGTAAGAAACATCAATCAGTTTTCTACAGAGAAACATAGGCTTTAATTTATGTTAGCATATGCTAGCGCTACCAACAAAACCCTCCCTTGAACGAAACCCCCTCGAGCGCATGCATTTAAAGAGATTTATTTCCTATCAAGGCGTATAATGCAGGGGGTATAATTCAAATGAACTTACAAAGCAAGCTACCGAGCCCTGTATATGAATTCCAATCTATAAAGAATTTTCCTTTCTGTTTTTTTTTTTTTTTTTTTTTTTTTTTTGTAGACCAGAGGCTTTCAAACAAATGAAAACAACCATGAGTAATATATCTACAATTTGGTTTGGTTCACAGCATTAGCCTGAGAAAACCACTGCATAAATCTCAAAATAAATTGTTGCTTAGAAACTTTTAGCCGGACGAATTCACTTCACAAAAGGAATCAAAGTTTATGATGCAATGCTGTTTCTAGTGATGAACGCAGCATTGTAATGCTAATACGACTAGAATAATTACCAGTAAGATACTTCACACAATCAGCTGGAGAGATTAAGCTAGAGTTGTTTGTTTTCTGAAGTAAATGTGCATTGTTTGCCTATGCTAACCCTAAAACTGGTCTGGTCTGAGTTTCCTATGAGTGGTTTCTGAGTGGTTTCTACAGCATTGCTAGGTGGATGCTAAGGTGTTCTGAGTAGTCACTATGCATCAAGAGAGTCCAACCTCAAGTTTATATGATATTCTTTACCCCAAAAAATGCTTGGGGTCTTCTGTCATTCAAAGTCTATGGGATTTTTTCCTATATGTTTTCATCAGCCAGGCGAATAGAAAATCTGATTGCTTGAAAAGTTTAATTTACAATAAAAACACTAATGTAAAAAAAATAATAATAATTGTATTTGATTTTCAGCATCATCATTCCAGTCTTCAGTGTCATATGATCCTTCAGTAATCATTCTAATATGCTGATTTGCTGTTAAAGAAACATTTCTTATTATCAATGTTGAAAATTGTTTAATTTTTTTGTGAAAAGCAATACAATATGCGTTATTTTCAGGATTTTAATGACGAATAGAAAGTTTAAAAGAACAGCATTTATTTGAAATAGAAATCTTTTGTAACAATGTTAAAGTCTTTCCTGTCACCTCTGATCAATTTAATGTATCTGAATAAAAGTATTTTCATGAAAAAAAGTTTTTTACTCACCCAAACTTTTCAATGGTAGTGTATCTCAATAAAATATTGAGGTATCATTCATGTCTGTAGCACAAAAATAGGTTTTGGGTGGAAAATAATAAGTATGAGCAATAACAATAATTTTACTGAGAGAATTGTATAGGCACTTGATCTAAAGCACTAGTAATTTCCTGGTTTTCTGATCCCAGGTTTGCCCAGAAACATTTGATCACAATGGTTCTGTCCATGTGAGGCATATATACACCTTCTAACTGAATATCAATAATTCCTGATACATTTTCAAAGCATTGCACTAACAGCGCAATCTTCCGTGGCATTTACAAATGGTAATAGTGCAAGTCAACAGACAGAACATCTAGAGAAATCTATAGATTTTTGTGTGTGCGTGAGGCGCGGAGAATTTGTTTATATATGCTGCCTCTTCTCTCTCCTACGTGCATCATTTCAGAAACTTTGCCTCGCATTGAACTATCGAACCTTGTGTGTGCGATATTGAGTTCCTCTATAAAAAGTGGGGGCTCGTCTGGGTACATGAAGAGTAAGGAAAAGCCATGGATAAGGGTGAAAGGTGGCTAGCTGGTATGGAGCGAGGGGGCTCATAGCCACAGGGTGCTAAGTCCCCTCTGATCCTCTGTCTCTGATTCCACAATTCAACTCTTCCTCTGGGCAATCGCGTTCTAGAACTAGGCCAATGTCACAGACTGTTTTTCTGGCTGGCAGAATGGGGGAAAAGAAGACTCACTTGCTTGCTCTCTCTTCATCTTTCTCTTGACCAACTTGATATCCCTCAACTAGCCCTTTTCAAAGTTTGCATTTTAACATACTAGTTGTGTCCCAAATGACGCACTATACACGCATACACTATGTACTCAACTGTATAGTTTATAAATTTCATATGGTTATTTTGTCATTCAACATCAGAGTCTGATCACCGCTCCCCTTCTGCTACATATCGAGAGCATATCGTTTTTCAGTTAATTTACTGTATCATTAATGTGGACTTTTTCTATTTGGAATTGTCTACTCGCTCTATTTATATCACAACGTTGGTTCCCAAGGGGGGAGGGGGGGTCTCAGCCCACAAGGGGGCCTCAGCGAGCTCTTTGGGGAGTCGCGTCATATTTTGAAAGTGTTGCATTAAAGCAGCAGTCCGTAACTTTTTTTGTGTTCAAAATTGACTAAATTTATATCATGAGCGAGTACATCATGAATCCATTTTCCAAACCGTGTTTTTGTCTTATCCTGAGTCACTATGGTACACCTATAATAAGTGTTTATATTGGGACTATTTTACACTGGTTCGGGTCATATCGCTGCGAAGTAACTAGTGCCTACGTGACCCGTCATAGACATAAACAGAGAGAAGTAGCTCCGGCTACAATGTTCTTCCCCAAGACGCATGTTTATTAATCGCTAGAGCGGCAAACGATCATATTACATTACCTAATTTTATTCACGATCCCCTGGCTGACCAAAAAATGGGTTTTCAACGAGGTCCTAGACACCATTCATTTTGTAATAGCCTCTATTAATTATTTTTTTCCTACACACCAGTTTGAATACTGATATTTTTGTTACTGCATTTCAAATAGGGCCAATTAATAGGCTATTCCTATTATGTTTTTAAATTACAAACGGCCAACTGATGTTTTTGTTATAGTATTTTCAATATTATACGCTATTATTTGAGCAAAAACATATCTGGTTATAGTAATAAACATACTGTTTGTTTAAAAACAAAACATTTTGTCATCCTTGCTACAAGCTTACAAGAGCGACAATATCATTAAATGTGAAGGGGGGCCCTAAAATATTTTCTTGGGAAAAAGGGGGTCTCAGACAAAAAAAGGTTGGGAACCACTGTACTACAAAACAGCATAGATTAGTGCATAAGTACGCGAATTGGAACGCACCTACACTTTTAAAGACACTGGGGCGTTATCCTTTTAAAAGGTACACCTTTGTACTTTATTAACCCCTAAAGGCTGCATGCTAGTACCTAAAGCATACATATAAATATCCAAATGTTACATATTATTATACCCTAGTGTCAGCTTCTGTATCTTTTTATGGGAATCTATGCTAACACACAAATCCTGAAAAGGGCTGGTGGAAGGACATCAGGTTTACTAACATGGCCGTTGGCGTGTAACCATCATGTAATGCCTCAAAAACCATCCTAGATCTTGTGCATTCCCTTGGGCTGTAGTAGATGCAATACGTATCTCTTTTAAACGGTATAAGATCAAGGAAGTACTTCAACTGTAAAAAGACTTCCATAGTCCATATATTCTATATATCTTCTGTATGATACAATATGAAATTATATGAACTCAGTACAGGACTGCTTTCTGACTGACTTCATGCCACACTACCTTCACAAAAGTGCCCTAAAACGAGGCTACTTTCTTGTGTGGCGGCGTAAGCGCACTGAATACACTGCGTGGGAGAGAGTGGGTGAGTTTGAGAATTCTGTGTTCAGGCAAGGGGAGAGAGAGGGAGAGAGAGAAAGAGAAAAAAGGTGCTCATTTCTTTTTCAATCTGTGTTTCACAATGCATGTGTGCCTGGAGAATTGCAGCTAAAGTTCACATGGGGGAGGGAATGTACCTGCCCCCCATCTCGCAAAACCCACTAGAGTTGGGGAGAGAAAGGGGGGCTGGAAAAAAGGACAGAATGAAAAAAGTGCCATTGAACTCTGACTTGAGATTGTGAAGGGAGAGAAAGAGAGAGGGTGTGAGTCTGAAGAGGTTTAGAGTGAGGGCTTTGGTTGGAGGAGAGGGGGGTGGCGGAGGAGAGAAAGAAGGGAATTAGGAAGGTGAAGGACTGAACCACCCTTATAGCCTTTCCACATGAGCACATCTTATATACACACACACCGCCGGGACTCCTGCAATATTTTAAAGGGATAAGGCTCTGAACAAAAGAATTAAAATATAGATCACACAAACGGCCTTCCCATCTCTTGTCCGGCAACAGTGTGGAAACAAATTGGATGAGAGAGGGAGTGAATGAGTACAGCGCTACACTGTCAAAATCGTAAAGATGAGCATCACACTTTAAGACAGTGATAAATTAAACTGATCAGAGTAACATATAAATATTTAATTCGATCCTGAGCCATTGATTTCAGCTTTAAGATTGTCTTGTACTAAGAATATTTGCAGTTCAATCAATTACTTTTAAAAAGGTATTTTAAAAATGAATGGGCCTATTATTTATATAGCCTAATATTTTTGTATTATACAAATAACAATATATGACATTGAATAATAATATTAAACAGTGCACAAAATATTGGTCCTTGCTGGGAGAGAACACAGTGCATCCTATGCTAGCCTCTGTCTCCTTGTTCCTGGGTAAAACATAAACATAAATTTGAGCTTTGAAATGAACATGTAAGCCAATGCCTGGCAGGATACGGCTCTGACTAGAGTCATGTGACATAAGTCTGCTTTACTCCTTACCACCAATGAGCAAGGGCAAACACTGTTGCCATAGTAATCCCTCCTATGTTTGCCATCCAGCATTTTTTGGGGAAAAAAGAAACCCGTTTCGATGTCACGCGAACGCCATATCACCACAGAATCTCAACAAAAATATTCCCTTGATATAAATACTGAACATCTGGACAAAAAAGCGGCTTAACTTGAAATATTAACAATAACCAGCATCTACTCTTAGTTTCTAAAAACATATAACATATGGTGAGTCATTATAAAGGTTTAATTATTAATTGTATATGCTTATGTTTAAGTTAATGTTAATATATGTTCATAAATGACATAAACTAAACTGCTCTTATGTAGTATGCAACAAGAGAATCTGTTACATATTTTATTCTTAAACATACAACCTCATGCAGAAAGTCAAGGTCATAGAGCGTATGACAATGCTTCATCACTCACCTGATCTGTGGTCACTTGATTTCTGTGTTTTATCACTGGTTTCTGAAGTCTTCTTTTCCTTTAAAAACATAGAATTACACATCTTAATGATTTCAGCATATCAAGTCAAAATACAAGCATTTTTAATCTGGCTTTGGGTGTTTTGGGATATTTCAACTTGATGCAGTTATTATTTTATTTAAAAGTTTGCTTGAATTTCACTGATCTTTCATCTTTGTGAGGCTCATGTACTGATGATCATTCACAGAGCAAGTGGACATAAATAGGTAAACTACTTTTCAAACAACTTTTTTTTTTCAAACATGCATCCACATGTTTACTAGGAGATCTTAAAAGGTCACCTGAACTCATGTTTAACATCACTTTCTTTGTCGTGCATTAGGATTCAGAACGCAATGTCATGCTGGCAAATTATGCAGGATTCAAAAATAATACGGCATGCTTAAAAATATATATATATAAAAAGCTTATTATGCAATAGACAAATCTTCTTACATAACCACTAAAAAGCTATGCAGATTTTAATTTGTTTCTGTGAGGTCAGCTTTAATAATCTATGGGTTTTCCAACAGGCGTCCACAGACCCTTGAGGGTCCCTGAAGGCACTCAAGGATGTTCAGCAAAATAATAAAGACTATGTATTAGGCCTAGGTATATAGGCTATATATACTTGAATTTTCATTAGCCTATATTTCTAACTATTTGAACAAATATTTACAAATGACCTGTTCAGAGTTATAATCTGGGTGAAGGGTCCCTAATTTTCCACATGCATTTCAAAAAAGTTCAAGTTTGGCATTAATGAGAAACAATGCATGATATAATATGAGAAACAAAACTTTGTAAATGCTTTCTAAAACAGAACGAAAATATTTTAGCACATGATAGTCTAATGAAATTAAGTGTAGCGGTAGGCTATACATAATAAAAAATATATATTTATTCGCTTCAGTTCTTTCGGTTCATGTCAGTTGTGTCAATGTTTGCGCGGAATTCAATTTAAAGTTTCTTTAAACGGTTAAAGAGCGCGTGACGTAACTTTAAGGAGACCTAACAGTACCGTCGAAGATTAATAGATTCATATGTATTTTCAACATTTAAACTGCCTAATGAGAACAAAAATCGAGTCAGTCATCATTTAGTTCGGCTATTATTTGTTGGTGTCTTGTCAGCTGTTCAGACATGAGTTTTTGGGCATTACCGACGCGTCGAGAATCACCTGAGGGGTTTTGGTTAGATTTGGGCGCATTGATAAACAAAAGTGCTGACTAGGTAGTTTATTTCGTTTTGAGACCCAGTCACGCAGACTTCGTGTTTTTCATTTAACTGTATGTGAATTAATTAAATATTTCGTCAAATACAATAAATAATTAAATTTAAAAACGGAGGTTTTATTCCATTATTTGGACATAGCCTACAACCGTGGATAGCGAGGCAGTTAAAAAAGCCAGCGAGTTTGGTGTATGCAAAATAATTTCATATAGGCCCACTGTACCCGTTTAAATCTGCCAATGTAAGACTGCAAATAAAGGATGATTTTCGTTCCCATTTCATTTCTTGGATCAGAGGCCGTTGCTTAGCTACCAAACTCAGAATTCATAAGTTCAGCGGAGAAATGATTGACATTTACTTTTTGAGGTAAAAATGAAAGAGGAAAAATAATAGATAAAACGTCCAATTTTATTGTGAGTAACAGTATACCTGCTTGAAATTTAATCTATTTGAATGAAATTCAGAGAGCGGACTGTAAACAAAATTACAAAAAATACAAGGTCAAATAGGTTAAATATAACGTGTTATGTGTGTTTAAAAAAATACAACTTGTCACTAGCACCAATTTTAATAATACAAACATAATTCCAATACTGTTACTAAAGCTTCCACCACTGATATAGTAAACAGGATGCCAGCATTAAGGAAACAATAGAATTATACCATTGGCATATAAATACTATCTAAATAATGTAGGCTGTCATCTGATATTTACAAGCTAGTTTTGCTAGACCAAAAAAAGGATTTAACCCAAAAAATGGCCGTTTTTCAGAACAGAGTAGTCAGGCAAACCAAATAAAATTGTAAAACCACTTTCCTAACCGTAAATTAGCAGCTCAAATTCATGCATATTACAAAACTGAGCCAAAACACAGACACAAACACAGTCTAAGCATAAAATGAATTATGCATATTGTTAATAATAAATAGACTCTTAAATATATATTATCAGAACAAAATAAAGGCAATGCATCGAAAAACTGCTCAAATATCCCCACAAAACCCCACCTGCAGCGCCTATCTTCGTATTTTGAATCTGGAGTTAAACTGGGATGCAGAGTTGGTTACATTGAATTCAGATTAGTAGACGTAGACAATAGCAGTGCTGCGTATGCCAGGTGCTAAGACAAGACTCCATCTGCTGGGGCCCCTAACGCAGGACCAGACACATATTAATGTGGGAAAATGTCTGGGGCGCCTCTCAGACAGGCCTCTCGCTGCACCTCAGACTCGGTTTGTGTCATGCATCTATTACACGTCTCTGCCCTGCACCCCCAAATATTTCAACATCTTGTGATTTGTGCGAAACAAACAAAAAGAAAAATGTTTAAGCAATCAGCAATTACCGAGACAATCGGAAGTCAGTTTCCTGATTGCATAAAACCATCATACAAAACATTTGCCATTCACAAATATTGTAAACATCACCTTTGTGGTATTTTATATAAAAAATAATAATACTAATAATAATGAGGAAATCACAAGGTTGCTCTTATTGTGTCAAACTTAAAGGCGTTCTTTTTGTACAAAGAAAAATGCGTAAAGATCCATCTCTAGCTGTCATGTCACTCATTAACGACATATATTTTAGCCTTGCATTTATCATTATCACATCCTAGGATCAAAAATGGCTGTGTGTGATGTAGCACTAACCAGACAGGGACATAAATTTCCAAAAACAACAGCTAATATATGTACTACAACTGTCAGATAGGCCTATAAATACTAGAGTGCGTATCAGGGGCCTATAGTTAAAACACACATTTGTGCACTGCATTTGTCATAAGAAGCCTGTTTAAAATAGCCTTGACATTTCTTTTACAGGATGATGTCATCATGAGTGATTGTATAATTTGGATCAGCAACAAAATTATGAAGAAAAAGAAACATCAACTAAGCACAATAATCCTCTTAGGCAGATGAAATTCTAAAATATCAAAACGTACAGGTTGACAGGTGTACAAAGACGAGGTCAGTATTTTACCTCTTTTTAACCTCAAATAGAAAACATTGTTTATATTTTATAATAAGCCACACATATGGATTATTTCCTAGTTAAGGCGGTACAATAAGACACAAAGAGTGTCAAACCACACACCTCCGAGGTTTGACTTTCCCATATTACATGAGGACCACGTGACCCAGAAGATCCGACCAATCGGTTGAAACACCTCGATGAACCGATTCCTGTCATCCCGAATTCATACATCAACATCATCATCACGTCTATGAAGGAATGTTGCCCAGCACAAGCACACTTGCGAATGAACTCGAAGTCCGTATCCGCCTTAGTATCAAGCCCTTGCGTTCTGTCCGCGTACTAACGCGTCACTATGTAGCCGCAGGCAGATTCCACGTAAAATCCATCTCTTCCACATCAGCTTTAGGTATTCCAATCCTTCCAGACCATTGAAATGCATTAACGCATCGCCAACTGCATGCCTACCGGATTCGATGCTCTTTGTAGCGGACATCGCCGTCTCCCCCATACCCCGACCATCCACATCCCTCCGGCTTTCCAGACTCGTTCCCATTCAAAGCGCTCCGAAGTCTTTGGAATTAGTTTATACTTTCGGTTCTCTAGCTTTATGATATCACATAAACTCATACAGCTAGATAACCAAAGAGAAAAACTAACCCATGTGTCTTAAAGGGACCGCCGCGTACGCCAGATACAGCTTCTGTTGTGGTCACATGGAGCTATTGCATTCACTGCCGTATGTGTGTGTGCGTGTGCAGCTCCTCTGAAACAGTCTCACTCTCTCTTTCACGCGCGCGCACACATACACGTGGGCTAAATACACTCACATTAGGTGCATTTGATAGTCTAGCGGCTACTGCGCACCTCATGCATTTGGACATCTACCACATTGCAATTAATGTGTTCGAAACATCCATTCTTTTATGCATTTGGCTTAGCGAAGTCTGATCATAGGATGTTTATAAAATCAAAATAAGCGTCGATAAAACAGTCAATGATGGGATATAGAATGGGTTGAACAGTTAGAGCTGAAATAACTCCGCGCGCGTTGATGGCACGCTGTCAAAGCACGGGATGAAAATTGCATAGCCTACGTAGGCTACTACCTTATTTCAAATAATAGTGAATAATAGCCTATACCTTATAAATTATCGTTTGGATATTTTACAGCACAGTTAGGTGCATTGAAGGCTATCGATACCCTGCTGGATGCATTGGGATATTTAGACGCTCGTTAACAGGCCTACATTGGGCATCAGGCCTTTTAAATGGCTCATCTCGTAAAATGAAACATTTAAAGGTTCTAAAATGCTCTCTACAATTCAACCTGTCCTAGTCAATTTGATTTTCGCTACATGTAACAGACAACCCCTGCCGGAATTGTATCTACATCAAATGAGGCAAATAAATAAAGATAGATTGCCAGCTATGCTATTCTTTAATGGTTCGTTCTTCAGTGGTCCAGTAAAGAATATCACCCTAAAAACCAAATAAACAAACAAAAACGGTTTGGCATTTCTTGAGTTAGCTGTCTTTGTAAATGATGAAGTTCATGATGTTTAATTATAGGTTCCTCGCGTCAGTGTTTTGGTTTCTGGGTTATTTGAAGCACCAGAACACTGATATTTTCTAAACAACTCGCGAATAAAAAGTTCTCTGCAGAACTTAGAAAGGTTCTCGTTATGGCTAGAGTTCCGACTAAAAATACATTTTTGGTTCTTAGTGGAACTTCTATTTTTTTAAGGCTGCTAAGTTTTAGTAGGCTATATATCATCTTAATCAGTCTATATATACCATGACCGAGAATTTGGCGACTGATTTGACAGATAAATAAGAGATAAATAGGCTACAACTTGACACATAAAATACAAACAAAACCCCCGTATAGGTTAAAACGAAGTTACGCTTGAAATACACAATATGCCTCTCAAAACAACGCACATTTAATGTCACAAAAAGAAACGTAGGCCTACTCACAATATAATTTCCCATCCAGCGTTTCCAAACCGTCCAGAACATCCATTTAATTCAGACGAAAACACTCACAAAAAAGTTAATCTCAAGGTTTACGTGGTTTACAGATGTTTTTCCGATGCCTCGCGATGTATTTAGTATTAATTATTAAAGACGGTAAAATAGAAATAAATCTTGGTGGCGAAATCTTAGAGCTGAAAAGCCGAGCAGGCTCGCGCGAGGCTCCGGCAGCAGCAGTGAACGGCTGAAGATTGAACTGAGGGCTCCTCTGGGCAGGGCCACGGGGGTCACACACCGCCAACACAACTGTGATGTCACCAGCATTAACCATTAATGCTTATTGATACACATGGCTGAGCAGGACTGAGACACCCGGGGGACGCGCCCGTGACCGAGCACTACTCGCAGCTTCCGGAAGACTCGTGCTTTAGCTAAATATTGACCTCTTTAACCTGCAACATAATCTATGAAGTTATTCAAAATATAGTTCGTACCAATAAATACATGTGTTCTACGATGAATATATGTTACTTTTCTAATTGACTTAAGTCATTTTGGTGTTTTGTGGGGCTCAAAAATGTCTAGTAGTAACTGTTTCAAGACTGTAGCTAAAAGACGTCTCTTAGTATTATCTTAGTAGGCTATTTTTATCTTAGTATTTTTTTTACATAATATATTCTAGCATTTTTTTTAAAAGCAGTGAATATTAATTTTTAAAAATTGTTAGTCCGCCAAATCAAAGTCAACGAGGTTTAACCAACATGCAGGAAGCCAGTTTGTTGTCATATAGCCTAATTGTCTTATGACTGAGTCAGGTCTCACACACACACACGCGCGCGCGCGCGCAAA
Organism: Siphateles boraxobius; assembly: GCF_051911475.1. Classification (NCBI taxonomy): domain Eukaryota; kingdom Metazoa; phylum Chordata; class Actinopteri; order Cypriniformes; family Leuciscidae; genus Siphateles; species Siphateles boraxobius. Next base: position 20,266,305 of record NW_027508733.1, on the reverse strand, counting down.
GGAAGTACTTAATATGTGTTTATGTATGACCAACACTAAAACAGCATTTAAAAAAAACAACTAAATTTATCATCTCGAATTTTTTTGTTTACCGCCGCTGATATTGCTTTATTTGCCATTTTATTCTCTGATATCTGTGTATTAATGTGTGGTGTATAAACGCAATACAATACAAAAGAAGAAACATTTAAATCCAGTTTGTGTTTCTTGTGGCGCGGAATATCACACTGCATTCTTTATGAGGTGCCACTGTACAAGTGATTCTGCAGTTGTGGCCAAATAAAACGTTTATTGGTGTTGCCGGCAAACGTTAAACACCATGTAAAAACTCGTATAGCTGCATAATATAGTCTACTGTATGAAGGGCACGAGAGCAGAAAGGTTATATGCTAGACGTTACTAAGGATCTAATGTGAAAGCAGGGCAGAAGTGTTATAGGCTACTTCTAATGCAGATTTACGCAAATTTAAATAAAGCGACTATAGTGCGCCATCAATAACCAAAATGAATGAAATTAAGAAATGTGCGTGAGTTTCTAATAAAATACGTTCTCAATAAATACATATAATAAATAAACATTTGGATGCAGACAAGCAGATGGAGTCTCTCCCTCTTTGTCTCTCTCTCTCTCTCTCTCTCTCTCTCTCTCTCTCTCTCTCTCTCTCTGACAGACAGATAGATACACTCACTCTCTCTCTCTCTCTCTCTCACACACACACACACACACACACACACACACACACACACACACACACACACACACACACACACACACACACACACTTGGCCTATCCTTATTTTCCATTAAAATATATTCCCCAGGTTATTTGAGAATGGGATCTCCCGGTGGCTCCATATAAAACAGAATGGACTGGTCCATTTAGCAAGAGGAAAGCAAGATATTTCGTGTGCACTAATGAAACCGTGTAAAGCAATAAACTTGATATTTCGGCTGATGTAAAAACTCGAGTCTGTGCTTTAAATCAAAGCAACAAGAAAAGTGTTTTGTTTTTTTATAAAAGCTGCAGATTTGTAGCTGTACATAATGTAGCTACAAGCACGTGACCTGAATCTGAGAAATTAAAGCATTTATCAAAATAGATAATGACAAACTGTAAAAAAAATATTATAGCTATCACTAAATAATATCTTGCTAATGAAATCCACAGGTTAATTACAGACAGTAGGCCTATTTAGAAGTTAAACAACACTATTTGAGAAATAATGAATTACACACGCTATTAAAATTCGTGCTAAAAACATCTGAGACAAAATGTCTCGTCTCTAGGAAAGTCTTCTTGTTTGTTTGTTTGTTTTTAAACTCTATGAGTACAACGCAACGGGAGGATGCCTAATTTCAAATATGAGATTAAATATAGGCCTAGCTATATGTCAATAACATTTGCATTATGAATAGCATTATGAATTGATGAAAGAAGTGAATGAAATGATATTTTCTACGAGCGTTTAACGAAACACTTCGAAAAAAAAAAAATTCTTCCCAGGATGATTTTTAAACATCTGCTCATTGAAAACCTTTTTATTTCACATGAGCCTGAATAACCAAACTGCGTAATTTTCAATATAAAAGAAGAACCTCTTACAGTTTTGTCACAGTCAAAATCTATAAACGCTTGATTTGTTTACGATGTTTAATTCTAATTCATGTTTTATAGGCCTCACTTCAATTTTACTTAAAGCTTGCCTGTTATTTCTGCAACCAAATTATAAGTAGGCTATATTGTTATTGTTTATAATGCTTTTCATTAAATACGCACAATTTACGACATAAAATATACATTAATGCAAATGCAATTGTGAGTCTCTCTCAGTCTTGCACCTTCAATCTCAACCCCCGCCCTCTGACACACACACACACACACACACACACACACACACACACACACACACACACACACACACACACACACACCTCCGCATGATTTAGACACTCCCGCTCTTTGCGTCATGTCCTGTTTCAAATAAGCGCTTCCCACCCTGCTCAAAAGTACACTGTAAACCCAGAATACAGGCCTGCATCACACAATTTAAAGCAATACATCGCATCTTTAAAACAAATCATTTTGAGTAAAGATTCTTGTTCTTTTCTTTTATAGCCATAGCATATGTGAGCAAAATTAATTTCATACCAACTGAAAGAAAAATAGCAATAAAAATGAACAATGATGAGAATTAAACTAAGAGGTGTATTTTGCAACACGCCTCGCAGTTTGAGACGCACTGAAGCTCATTCAGGTAGAAGGGATCTGTCCTTGGTGCTGAAGTTCAATTACACAAAACACCGCTTATTTCTTTCATAACTAGGCCTATATACTGGTAAATTTGCAACTTTGACATGTACCCCCTTTTTTTAACAGTTTTTTTATTTCCCCCCTCAAAGGGCTCACATTTTCTTCATTACCGGTAATAGTAAGACTATACAGCTGGTTAATGCAAATTGTAATTTTAACTGTTGCGTTATTTAACATACAAAAAAGATCATGTAAATATGCAAATTCTAAAGAAAAAAAGTGTAAGTAGAACATTTCGTTTTCAAAAAACAAGTAAAGATCATGCAAAATCAATTTACACAATTTATTTTTAAATCATTTATACACTGAGCCGTGTTCTTGTTGGCATCAACTCATAAAACGGTCTTATAAACCGTAATATAAATAACTCTAAATAAAATATTTGTTAAAGAAGTGGCCAGTGTATTATTACTATTTGTTTATTTTAAGATTTTAAAGGTCGCATTAAATTAAGTTCAATTCTACTGCTGACAACTAAAGTTTCAACATTACTATTTATTCTTTTTACTCAATAATTCCTACTTAAAAGTCGATACAAATAACATTTATATATAAGACCCTGTTTAATCCATCAAATCTTTTTAATTCTTACCTTTTAGTAGACAGTGATGACCTCTCATCTCTGAGTGCCTGAAGAAACAGAAGTTGTAATGAGAATCAACGAACAAACAATGCTTCCTTAAAACATTCTCATTCATTTAAATTTCTTCACGTTTGTTTAAAAAAGAAGAAGTAACTATTGTACCCAGTGCTGCAATAATGCAAATACAATACGAGTATATGGCTATTTAATTGACGCTGCTTCATAACAACACTGTGGAAATGTAAAGTAAAATGTTTTGCTATAGAGCATTGACACTATGAGAGTTTACAAAGTCTGTAAAACGTACAAGCACGTGCTTCTCTCTCTCTCTCTCTCTCTCTCTCTCTCTCTAACACACACACACACACACACACACACACACACACACACACACACACACACACACACACTCACACTCACAGTCACACTCCTCATTTTAGTTTTTCAGGAACAGATAATACTTTTAAAACTAAGTGTTGTTTTGTAGGCCTATTATATATTTAACTATAATAATAATAATGTGTATAGCTTACAATGAAAAAAAAAAAATCTCTTAAACTCTCTTTCAGTCTGTTGTGGCTGGGAAGAATACAGTTTAGAAAGAAAGAAACGTTTGGGGCCTTTTGTGGGGTTCCAGGGATCCTCTTGGTCTCTATTGTTGGTCGCTCCAAAAGCCTGATTAATTAATTTCACACTGTAGCTCCGGAGAAAATTTTCCCACAAACAAGAGACCGAAAAAAATTCAGCCCTAAAGAAAGAAGTCAACATCAAGTTCAACAACGTGCGGGCTGCTCATTATCATGACAATAACGTCTGGGAGCACAGAAGTCCCCTCAACAAGAGGGTCTGGCGTCAATACACTCCACCTCCCGGACCCCGGAACATTTTCCCAGGCTCCTCTAACAATCGCACAACTGTTTGCTCCCCGGGCTCGCCTAATGATCACTTCATACGACGCTCAAAAGATGATTTAGTTAAAATACGCCACATTAACTCGGACAAATGGAAACTTTTTCTCCCCTATCCCCTTAACAAAAACAGCACGAGAATTAGATTGTGTGCGAATAATTACATGTGAAATGTGCACACATTTATTTAGAAAAATCTTTGATAAAAAAATAAAACTGCACAGTGAATTGTTTAATTTGTTTAAACGTGACTACCTTAACTTTACTGTAAGAAATACAGTGATGATGCCAAATTACGGCGTATATTTTACAGTTTCAAACTCTAACTGTAGTGTACAAACGAATTTTAAGATACTAAAATCTGTCAATTATTGTAAAGTTTATTGATAACAGCACATGTGATACAGTGCATGATTTAGATGTGGTCCCTATGGCAGCTGTGGCCAATGAAAACACAAGAAGAGCACAGTTTAGACTAAACAAACACAAAAACACAATCAGGGTAATACAACTGACACTAAACATTAACCAAATCACATAGAATGCAGCACAACACACTGTAAAGTACGTAACTGATAAAACCGAAGGAAAAATAACTTATTTGCTAGTAATATAAATATGGCACAGTAAATAATATGGTAATATAGAGACCACACAGGATGTTTTATAGATTTTTTACACTATTTGCGCTGAAATTACTAACATTTTACAGTGAAGTTAAACAAACATTGACTGATTACTGATAAGTCAATACAAATGAGTGTTCACTTACCAAACTTGGGGTGATCCATTACACCACAATATCTAATCCACAGGTACAAATAAATGCATCTGTTGAACCCAAGGACAGCCATGAACTATTCCCGAGAATCGCGTTAAACGTGCAACTACGTCTCTTTAAAGGGCAACACGAAAAGTATTAATGTCCATTAGTTACAAACAGCCATTGGCGTTGGCTTCAGCTCATCTGTACAACTTGTTATCCAGATTCCTGCTAAGTATCCAGTGCTGCTACTCCGGAGACTGCTAAGATCGAGTCTGTCGTTGGTCTCATGCGTGGACGTGTGTAGAAACTCAAGCAGCTCGAGCGTAAACGCCGTCCCGTATAGTGAATTGATGAGTTATTGTCCCAAAGTCCGCGTGCATGATCCATTCAGAGTTACGCCCATCTTTTTCTATCTCTGTTTTGGGTTGGCATATGGGCAGACTAAAAGAAAGCACGTCGGTTTCGTTCTATCCGCGAATACGCGAAGAAATAGACGCAAATTGTCCATGACATCAGCTCAGATTTTAGGTAGAGGCCGCATACGAAGCTTCTAGCATTCGATTTCTTTGCACGTTAAACCATCACAGAACCCGCAGTTGCACTTGCTCACACCTTAAGATTCCTGTACTGACAGCACACACGCGCGCGCGCGCCCTAACTGGGAAGTGCGTGTGTGCAGTGGAGGCCAATTATAGACGTTCGTTATATTTATCTATCAGTTTTCCACTAGACATTGGCGCCTTGTTGCTTTAAACGTGCGTAAAATTACTGGAGACAGTTCGGGTAGCTATCAATCATATTTCCTAGTACTGCTTAGGATGTCAGTGAAATTTCGAAATGGAGGTGTGTGTGTGTGTGTGTGTGTGTGTGTGTGTGTGTGTGTGTGTGTGTGTGACTGAGAGTCATCCATTCACCGTAGCCGAAAGGGATTCAGGTTTAAAACGTGTATGGTTGCGTATTGACGTCATAGACCTGGAGAATTTGTGCGTAGGCTACATACGCTGTATTGTCATCGTTCGCATTTTTTAAAGACATTCTGCATTTCCTCATTTATTAGAAACACGAAATTAATATGGGTAATATTAGAATACTGGGTAATATAAATACACCCAACACACACACACACACACACACACACACACACACACACACACACACAAGCGTTGGGTTTCCATGTTTTATGGAGATTTTCTAATGACTTATCAAAAAACATCACGTAGTATGATTTATAAGCGGTTTTCCACACGGGGACTTCGGATATTGCTATCTTTCTGGGGACATTTTGTCCCAAAAAGGAAATTGAGTAGGCCCACATATTTATTATTAAAATACCACAAAAACTTTAGTGTAATGTCTTAAGAATTAAGGGTTTCTTTAATGGATATAGCTACGGGGCCAAACAAATTGGATTGAAATAGGGCTAGAGGAATCTTAATTGATGGTGCCCCGAAAATTTCCTTAAAAACAAACTCTATCTGGCATAAACCCGTATTTATGCTTGAATCAGAACAGCTAATCTTCTTTAACTTTTTCTGTTGAACAACATGCAAAGATGGAAAGAATGAGAACAAAAATAAGGCTTATATTTGCGTGTCCCATACGATCATTTAAAAGCTTGGATTATTACATCCTAGACCCTGTGACATGTAAACTATTTGGATAGTTTATATTAATTCAGGTAGCCTATTTTACCAAGCCGAATAACATTTTTAAAATGACACCAGTCAAAGAGAAACTATGCATGAAATGAATCGGATCCAGCAGTAGCCTACACAATTCAACGCACTAGGCATTGACATTTAATTCCTTTAATTTTCATGCTAGAGAAAAAAAGAAGAAAAAAATTGTTGCTTCAATCAAGTTTTTTCTAATATAGGCCACTGCAGCTTATCTCGTCCTTTTATTAACACGTCGTCACTGAACAGAACAGAAAACAGCGACACCCATCGGTAAGACGCTGCAAGTGTTGAGAGATGATAATGAAAGGACCGAGCTTTCCGTCGTAGGCCTATCAATAATGCATGTTTACATATCAAGAGACCATTTGTGTAAATCACAACCGTTTCAAAATAGCCTTCCCATACTATATTTTAAATCGTTTTTAAATCATTCAGAGAAAATAATGTTAGGAGCTAAATATTTTAAAGATTTAAACCAAATGACAATTTTGAGATCGCGGCCACTTGAATGCAAATATTACGATTTATAATTAAACAAAAAATAAGAAATGAATTAACTGTAGCACCACCAAATCTATAGTAGTATTTAATATAGGCTAGCTGAGATGAATTCGAAGCCTGTAATAGGCTATATGCTCATTGGCGAAGCACCAAACACAGCCTCGTCGTTTAGATTAACTAAAATGCAATTAATTAAACTCTCTAGCTATTTTAATTTTATGTTACTACAAACACAATTCTGAATGTCGCTAAACGAACTAAATTAAAGTTAGTAAGAAGATAATCGCTTAGTAGCCTATAATAGAGTCTGTTGTTCTTTAACACGTCATTTTTAAATGATTATAAATAATATCATGATCTTGCTGTGTGGCCCAGCATTTTGAAAGAACAATAAAGGGAAATTAGATAGCCTATTTACTAGTAGTAAATAATTAATAGTAGATTATTAAACCCGAAATAATTTTTTTAGGTTTACTTGGAAGACTAATTTTAAGATAAACAATCTTTTAAAAAGGTATAGGATAAGGCTAAAAACTGGTAAAACGTAATGCCATTTTTAAAATAAAAACCTGAAAAATTAGACCATGACTAAAAGTGGCATTACAAATTTAAAGACGCCTTAAAAACGCTCATGACGTTATGATACATTTTAGTTTAGGCAAAATATAAAGTACAATAGCCATACGAGAATACAAAAATTATACTCATTTCGCCTGATAGCCTATAGTTTCAGTAGTTTCAGTCATTTGTTAAAATGTATTAGCTCCAAAACATGAATGAACAGACAGAAATGTTGTGATCCGCATTAATCAACATTAAAATTGAGGTGAAAACAACCGAAATCAAAATAACCATGATTTGAACACAATGAAACAATTCGTGACACATGCTATTTGAGGGTAACATTGCAAAATGTGGCTGAGATTCTAGTAATCATTAAAATAAATATTAGGCTATAATTTCATACGCTTTAGCTCAAAGCACTCAATAAATAATAAGGAGTTTTTCCATTCATCCCTATAGGCATGTCTTACAGGATGCACTTTACCCTTTGCTCAAATTATATTTCTGTTTGACCCCAGGTCACAGGTCAAACACCAAATCTAAGCAAAAACCTGTGATCGTCAAAAGTATAGGCTAGTGACGAATGAAGTTTATCCTAAAGTCCACAAAATTGTTTCAGAAATATCAGTTGCACACTCAAGCTTTAACCTATGTTAGGATGGTAGTTTCTTTTTAAAACCAAAGCAGTGAAGATGTCTTCAACGCAAAACATTATGCGACACAAATTTCTTACGAATCGTGAAAAAAACGGCGGGAATAAATCATTAGCCTAAACAAAATATAGTAGCCAGTTTTTTCGTATGCAATCAGATGAAAGTAAATAAGTATTTTTGTAGCAAACACATTCTGTCCAATTTGAAGCAATTAAAGAAAACGAATTTTCTGAATTACAAACCCTCAGTAGCCTAGTAAGCCTAGACTACATACAAAGCACTAGTTCAAATGAGTTTTCACGACTACATACCCAATGTTGTGGAGAGATGTTACCACACTGTTTCGTGGGAAAAGACTCGCCTCGGAATGCCACATAGTCGTTTAATTGGAGGCGGACTGGATTTTATGGAAATGAGCATTGAACATCAGTCTTAACGACTGATTGGCACATATAAGAAGAGAGCAAGGGCCATACTCATGTCTTTTAGCGACGCAATTCAGAAGGTCAAGTTCAAGCGCATATCTCAGCTCTCTCAATGCGCGTGACCAATTATCATGCACGTCGCGTGAAAGCCATGCGTCTCCAACCCTACAGGCTGCGTTGAGTTGAAAACAGCTCAACTGCTTGGATCCTTAATTAAAAAGCATTTACTTTTTCAACATTAAAAAAAGTTGAAAATTCATTTAAAAAGTTTGATATTACAACGATAAGTTAACACGTTATAACGTGCACTGTAAAATAAAAGTTGCTGCATTCATATTTTTAAGTAAGCAACTTGGATGTTTAAGTCATTTCAACTTAAATTACATTAAACTGACTTTAAAAAAAGTTGAATCTTGTATAACTTCTATAAAAAAAAGTTGAAAATTTCTTAACTTATTTTGAAGAGTTGAAGCAATGTATAAAAACATGTTGTCTTAAATTATTGATCATACATTTTTACAGTGATTAAAATATAAATAAACATGAAAGATAGCCCTTTTAATCGAAGTTTCGTGACATGACTTGACTTTAGAGCAAATGCCTTTGTAATTATTTTGTTTGCATTGAAGTCCTTTTGCCAACAAAGTCATAAAGCTACTGGCCAATTTCTTTGCAAATGTATTTGTATTGGAAAAAGCTACTTTTTAAAGGTTCATCTTTTATAAATAAATAAAAATCTCAAAATGTAAACTACACTGATTTGGAAAGCATCATAGTATGAACATTTTACGTTTCAAAAATACATTTTATCCTCTGGCTAGTACTTTATAAAACCACAGTTTATTTTCCTTTTTAATCTGTTTTCTAGAGCCATTGTTGATCTGGGCTGCATTTCCCAAAAGCATTGTAGGTATGGCAAGCCGTTTTAACTTTTATTCATTTCCAGGATATGAATTCTTGGTATCAACAATTCAATTTTTGATATCAACAATTCAATTTTTGATATCAACAATTACATTTTTGATATCAACAATTACATTTTTGATATCAACAATTTAATTATTGATATCAACAATTTAATTTTGATATCAACAATTAGATTCTTGATATCAACAATTGTATTTTCACTAGTGAAATGTCACCATAGGCTGCCATTCAAAATTAATTGTTGATATCAACAATTGATTTCTTACTAGTAGAAATATAATTTTTCATATCAATAATTACATTGTTACTAGTAAGAATGTGAATTCCTGATATCAATAATTCAATTGTCACTAGTTGAAATGTCTATTCTTGATATCAACAATTTAATTGCTACTAGTAAAAACTTTCATTTTTGATATCTGAAAATTTATTTCTGATATCAATATTATTTCAGATATCTAAAATGGCTTTCTTACTAGTAACAATCACATTCATGATATCAGAAATTAACATAGTCACTAGTGAAAATGGAATTATTGATATCAAAAATGAACATTGTTACTAGCAATTCAATTGTTGATATCAAGAATAGACATTTCAACTAGTGACAATTGAATTCTTGATATCAAAAATAAAGGTTTTTACTAGTAAGAATTGTATTTCTGATATGTGAAATTGGAATTGCAACTAGTAAGAAATCAATTATTGATATCAACAATTGATTTTGAATGGCAGCCTATGGTGACATTTCACTAGTGGAAATACAATTACAGATATCAAGAATTATAGTTTTTACTAGTTGAAATACAATTCTTGATATCTAGAATGAGCATTTTAATTAGTAAAAATGTGATTGTTGATATCAAGAATTATCATTGTTACTAGTGGAAATGTAATTTCTGATATCAAAAATTGCCATTGTTACTAGTATAAATCTAATTCCTGATATCAATAACTATAATTTTAACTAGTTAAAATTGAATTGTTGATATCAAGAATTCATATCCTGGAAATGAATAAAAGTTAAAACGGCTTGCCATATGGCCTTCTACGTATATTGTAGAGACCAATTGTTTTATTATAGGCTTACAATGCTTTTGGGAACCCCAGCCATGCATGAAGATCTTGTAATGTAACATCAAGAATTGTATCTAATCTACAAAGAACCATACAACCATAGGAACTCAAGAACCTTAAACAGAACACATGATTCTTGACAATAAAGGGGATCAATTTAGCTTTATTTATTAATTTAGCAGGAGTAGGCCTAAGTTAGGGGGGGGGCAACGACTATTGAAGGATCAAAAATAGCTGAGGGCAAGATTTATTTGCAGGCTTATCAGCAGTTACACATCAACCATAACAGCTGTAGCAGGTCTTGTATACAAACCTTGAATAATGCTGCTAAAAATCCATTGACTATTTATGAATTTTCCCACAGTAAGATTTGGGTTGACGTCGAGAACATTTGACTGCAGAAAACTCACGTTTATACAAAATACCAACATCAAAAGAAAGTATTCAAGCCACCATAGTTAATTCCAAATTAATGTAGAGGTGTCATCAGTGATTCAAATCCAGATTTGAAAGGTAGGCTATATGAAATAAATACATAGCCCTTTAAAACGGTCAGAAAAGCTAATGTATTTGCCGTTTGAACGTTTGTGTTGCCACAACACCTCTCCATTTGTCTTTGCACATCTTGGCCCTCCCACAGTTTTATTTCTGTCCTTAAAGAAAAGCTAACGACATTTACAGTTCCATCACGAGGACCAATCAAATTGTAGATGCGTTGCCAGTTCGACCAATTAGAATTGCAGCTCTCATGCGGCGTCGACATGGCCCAATCAGAGCGAGCGATTGTAGCATACGTCATCAAAATACTCCTTCAGCTGTTCGAACACTCAAGTGTCACCACGAGAGCTGCTACATGGGACATAAACTCATTCATTAAACTCACCAAACGAAGATGGTTAGTATATATTTTTTGTCAACCGTTAAATCGACTTGTAAAATTGCTCTTTTACACGACCGATCCGGTTGATTGTTGTTTGTATCTGCTGTACGGTAACCTAATGAAATCATGTTAGCACAATGATAGCTTGTAGACTGGTTAGGGGTATTTTGGCTCCACTGTACTACTTGTCTTACTTGTGTTAGTGACTGTGGCATTGCAATTGCACTGTGTCTGTGTTTCAGATCTCAATAGTCTTTAGTGTTATATAGGATGGTTAGCTGTAGCATGTTAGCTAACTGCCCATGCCTCCCCATGTCATGGGGGTTTTGCCAGCACCTGCTCACTTTGACAGCATGGCTCCTGTGCTCATCTCGAGTGACTGGCACAGGCCCATTGTCAAATAGATTTGGTAGTGAAGTCCTGTAAAAACACCAGAACCACAGTTACAGGAATTTTCTCTGCTCAAAACAACTAAGCTCCAGTGACATTCTGTTTATTAGCACAGAAAGCCATTTCGACCAGTATATTAGTTTGTAAAGCAAACAAAAATCGCGTTTACTGTATTTATTTTACTATGGAACTCTATGGGACCAGCCATGTCTCCGTGACAAACGTTAAAATACAATATTTTAAGTAAAGCCACGATACTTAAACATTATACATGTTAAAGCGACACTAGTGTGATAAAACCACTTACTAACCTTGTCATTGCAAACTTAATTCAATTTTCAACTCCTTAAATGTGCAATAAAGCCGTCAAACACGGTAGCTGTACCGCGACTCGCGCAAGAATACCAGAAATCTGTTTACATGGAATCAAATCCAACGAATGTTCATCCGCCTATCAGTAGTCCCACCTCTACAAGCATGATTTATACAATTGTGCTGCTTAAATAACACACATTTTTGTATGGAATGACTAATATAAATGCTTTAACAAAAAATGAGCTAACATTGCTATTTTTAAACTCTCCGCAACGCTTTGCCCCATGAACATCCATACAGACATTGACAAATTAATATTCAGTAATATTCAACTGCACTGACACTATTGGATAAGAACTAAACTTAAACTGAATTGAGCTGGAAGATAACACCAGCTGATTTAGCTGGTCTACATCAACACTAGTCTGTTATTGAACTGAATTGAATCAACATTGAAATTCCTTCAGTTGAATAATGACACTATTGTCTTTTTTTAGAGCTGCTTTACAGCAGAATTTAACAATGTTTGCATCATTGATCATTATTTTCCTGTTTATCACTGTGAAGCTGCTTTGAAACAATCTGTATTTTTTAAAGCGCTATGCAAATCAAAGTGACTTGTAAAATCATTCATGTAAATTGTAAATGCAATTTTAGTTTGTTTTTATAAAATCTAAAGGTATGAGTCGACATTATTTTCTGTACCAGTGTACTTTCTCTATATGTCTGTCTCTACAGGCTCTGATGGGGGTTCAGTTGGTGGTGAGCTTGCTGGCGGTCAGCATAATGCAAAGAATGGCCCCACATCTCTCCTTCGCACGCTGGCTCTTATGTAACGGCAGGTAAGTAATACACATCTTTTCCGTGTAGACTTATATATAACACCTGGCTCTTTCTAATACCCCAGCCTGTTGGTTTTCTCAGCCTTTTCAGGTTCAAACATCCATCTGAAGGCGTGTTGTGCGCCCTCGCAGGGAAGCAGATTCCTAAGAACAGCAGGCGAGACAGGTGTGAGCTTGATTCAGTGCAACTGTTGCCACTGTTACTTTTCTGTTAGGGAATTCAATAACTTCTTGCTGTTTCCAGGAGACAAAACGGACATGGAGAATCCAAGCCGCTCACAGTTCCAAAAGACATCGACCTTCACTTGGAGAATGCGCCTGTAAATGTCTTGGATGCACTTGGTAGGTCTTTATCTAGGTTCCTGAACAGTTTAATCTTATTTTTGCTGGGAAAATAAAATTCCTCAGATGATCTCAATCTTTTCTCTTCCTCACAGTTTTGCGGTTCTTTGTGGAGTACCAGTGGCTGATCGACTTTGCCGTCTATGCGACAGGGATCTACCTCTTCACCGAAGGCTACTGTAGTTTAGTGGATGCCAGCAAGGAAGTCAATATCGCTTCCATCTGGTGTGTGCTGACTGTTTTCTTCTGCCTGTATCCTCCATCACTGCAGTCCTTTGGATTAACAAACCTGAAGCTACCTGAGAAATTCAGATGCGACATACCTCATGCTAAGAAAAAATCTAACTTGTTGTAACGTCTTGTTGTCCTTGACTGAAGTTCTCAGGAGGACGCTGCATCTTCTTATGAGCCACTACTTCCGCTCTGAGGAGGGCGGCGAGCGCTCTGTGTGTCTTGCTTTCGGCTTCTTATCTCTGCTTATTGCCATGCTGGTTCTTGTTGTGAGAGAAGACTACCTGGAGTTTGGCCTTGAGCCCGGTATGTGGTTATCTGATCTGTATTTCTAGAAGTGAAAGGACATTTTTACCACTTGTCGCAGTGAAATCTTTCCTTATTAATTTTTTGCAGGATTCACCAGTCTTTTTGACAATTTTGAGATCTTTGCCAAACAGCATGGCTATGAGTGGTCGTAAGTTATACATTAATGGTTAGACATCATTAGTCATGTTCTGTATTCTTTAATCATTAAAATACTGACAATATTTTAACAGAGTTCCCTTCACCAAACTGTCAGTAAAGTTGGGTCTGGCTGTCCTTTGTGCCTTCATTGGAGCTCTCCTTGCATTCCCTGGACTGCGATTGGCCCAAACTCACCTAGACGCCGTTCAGATGAACGCAGACCGTCCAATCATTCAGTAAGACACTCGGAATGGCATTGTATAAGAATAGAACATGAACAAAATTGACAGTTGCATTTTGATTTGATATGCCACAGCAACTGGTTTTCCCTTTTAGGATCCTTTTGCACATGGGTTTTCTATCGCCTCTGGTCATTCTGGTAATGTGGATTAAACCCATTGCTCGAGACTTCCTAGAGAACGCCCCCATGGGAAAGACCTCAGTTACCTTGTAAGTTGAGCAAATTTTATTTATGTAATAATTTATTTTCAATCATTTATTTTGTATTTGAACGCTTTTTAGTTGATTAAAAAATTCTTTATTTTATTAATTCTTTCCCCATTTATTATGCATTTTATATATTATTTATTTCATATTTCAATATTTGTATTTATTTTAAATGATTTTTTTGACATTTGTAATTCCTTTCTTCTTTTTTCAGACTTTCTAGTTCTGCCTTTAACTCGGTACGTCTATGGACTATCGTGGTGCTGTGTGTTCTGAAACTGCTGCTCACACGTTACCACCTGCAGGCCTACCTTAACCTCTCTCAGAAGTGGGTGGAGCAAATGAAGAAAGAGGCTGGGCGTATCGCTGCCATTGACATCCAGAGGAAGGTGGGGTTGAAGTGCGAAGCAGCAGTGTTTTATGTATACGAAACATTAGAAATCACAGAGTGGAAAGTATTAATGTTTCCTATAAGTTCACTGTAATGAGGTAATAAATACGATGATGTAATGTTTTCAAACCCGTTTATGTAGGTGACACGAGTTTTCTGCTACCTGACTGTGGTCACCCTCCAGTACCTTATACCTATTCTGCTTGTGCTTTTCTCAACTTTGGCACTCAAATCTTTAGGTGGGTCACTACACTGTCACTTGCAGATAAAGTTACACAAAACTGCATGCATTTTGTGGAAGAACATTGTTTTGGTTGTGCTTGTGGTTGCTCCATGTCAACCTTTCTCGGCTCGCTGTGACAACTAACCTTTGCCCCTCCCACACCCTACACACATCAGTAGACGGAGCAACTTTTCTCTATTTATGGATATGACGAGATGCGCGTGCTCGAGTGACGTATGTACGCAATTCCCTGCGTAAAACATCCCGCTACATCTAAAATATAAACGCTTACAACTAGGGTTGGGTATTGTTTAGTTTTTTTTCAATACCGGTGCCAAATCGATACTTTTAAAACGCTACCGGTGCCTGAAGCGATACTTTAAAAAAAAAGAGCTTCAAAACAATGGTGAATGACATTAAAAAACTACTTTTTTTAATTGAAAAAAATCAAATAAAAAAAATCTTAAAATTGTATATATTAACATTTTAAAGGGTGTGTATATATAAGTAGTCTAAATACAAAACAACAAATTTACATCAGAAATTCACAATAAAACTAAGCCATCTAACCCAACTACAATAATTTAACACTAAATAACACTACAGTTCTAATAACAACAAATTCTGTATTCTTGGTATGCTACAAACCAGCTTTAAATTTCAGCAATTCTTTTCACATTTTTTGCCTTCTCTGGCCAAATACGACACCTCTCCTGACTTATTGCATGTCCTGCACAAGGTGAGCGTTACTTTGGAACCTTAAATGCCGTGACGCGAAACCCATCGTGGAAGAAGAACGCCGTCATGTTTACAACTGTGACAATGAGAGTTCATCAGGATCAACTGAATGCTGGATTTCAAAAGTATGTGAAGTTCGCGGCTCTATTGTTGCAGTAAACTTGCACAACGTTCTTAAATGATCCATTTATTGGATGTATACGCTGGTCTCACCAAATTGTATCTGTCAACACGTCAATTCATCCACTTCTCCCGAAATACATTGTGAAGTGTGAGAAGAATCAATGCATAGTTCTGATATAATATGACAGCGCTGAGAGCGTCTGTCTCTGGAGCGCCAGCCAACGCGCGAACGCAGATTTGAATTTAGAAGTTGATGATCACGCGATCTGAACGTTCTAATCGTAGGCTACTGGTGTGAACGATCGTACGCGTCAAAGGGTTAACTAGCGATCACATGTGGTGATGAAACCGACAGCTGAGGCATTTAAGTGGCACCGAAATCTGCGTTTTGATTCGGTCCGGTTATATAGGTACCGATTCGGTACCGGGTTTCGGTACCCAACCCTACTCATAACGGGGTGAATCAGGGCAAGAAAAAAAACTAGTTTTGGAAGAAGGACTGGTTGTGTATTTAAATTTAGTTAATTTTGAACAAAAAAGAAAAACTGTAAAATAACAGTATAATAGCGGTAATCATAATAATATTAATGTAAACAATTGTATGTACATTTTTGTAATGTATGACCATTTGTAATTGCCAAATTTAATGTAAATTTTGATCATTTTAGTTTGTAAGCAAATATTTATTATATATATTTATTTGCTTTTTTAAAATATTTATTTTAATTATTATTATAATTACATTTTGTAATATTTACTGTTATATTTATTTTATATTTTTATTTAGTTAAAATTAAAGTATTTTATTATAATTTATTTATATGTAACTGTTTATTTATATGTATTATTATGTATTACTCATTTATAATATATATATATATATATATATATATATATATATATATATATATATATATATATATATATATATAATTTATATATTTTTATTAAAAGTTATGTTATTGATTAGAATTTTTCTATAATTTTCTCAAAGAATATTTAATGTATTCAAAAATTCTAATTACCTTCAGGTGACTTCTCATGGGGCCTCGGAGCAGAGACTCCGGGTGTAACCCCTGCTCCCATACTTCCCACCACCCCTCCACCAGCCCAAAGACTGGAAGACGACGAGGACATGGAGGACATGGAGGAGGACGTCCAGGCCACCGTAGCCCACCTGATCGAGCTGTTCTCTGCTTTACGTGGAGTCCTCACGCCTCTTTTCTTCAGGGGCATCTTCGCCTTTCTCACATGGTGGGTCGCAGCCTGTCAACTCATTAGCAGCCTGTTCGGCATCTATTTCCACCAGTATCTGATGAACAACTGAGAAGTGCCCTAAAAATGAAGCTCTGTGCGCTGAATCCAATCCTTCAAGGTACCGCAGTATCAACACGGACAGTCATGCAAACACATCTGATGCACCAGCAGAGATGAAGGCTGGCCTTCAGAACAAACGCTCATGTTTGAACCCACTTTATTTTGTCGGTACCTTGTGGAAATTGTAGTTAGGTACAATCAAAGAAAAGATGCTAGTTAACTGTATGCATAAGCTGTTTAGATGCTCTTCAACAGTCCACGAAACACCATGTTTGTTTGTAAAAAAAAGTTTTTACCTCAGTTAAATCCCATGCGTCCCCTGTTGTGGTGATCATTTCATTGAGAGGCAAATCTAAGGGCCTTGGCAGCTCAGGGATGTGGTCCGAAATAGCAAATGAAAACCAGCAAAACAGTTTAGCCATGTAGTTAATGGACTTGATTGAAATTTGATTTAATTTCTTGCCTTGGATGAATTTTTTAACAGAATATTATGGTCTATTTTAAATACTGTGTTTGCTAAATGGCTGATGACGTGTCACATACAGCTGTCCTAAACATTTTGCCAGTGTGTTTCGTGAATAATCATCTGCGAGTTTTTAATTTGTTTGCCTGTTATTCTGTTCACTCTGTTAGCTACCAATGATCTTCACTTATATGATCGGAGGAAGTAATCAGGGATTAATATCATTTAAGACTTAAAACAATTTATTTATTCATTTTCTAATGTCAATCAGCTTTCATTTGATTCAAAACAATAAACTGATAATTAAAAAATGAAATATGACTGTTTGTTTTTCCACTATTTTCTATTATTTATTGATAGTAGTAAATATATATATATATTAAATAAACACAAAGGAGTTGACCCAAAACTGTAAATTCTGTCATTATCAGTCATGTCATTCCAAACCTGTAAGATTTTTGTTCATCTTCGGAACACAAATGAAGATCTTTTTAATAAAATCGGTGAGCTTTCTGTCCCTTCATTGACAGCTACACAACTACCACTTTGACACTTCAAAAAGTGATTGTACAACTAATATGAATTTAACAGCTCAGTCCAAATATTCTGAAGAAACTCAATCGCTTTATGAACAGATTTAATTTAGGCTTTTATTCACATATAACTATTCCGCGAACAGAATGGACCATATTTGGACCATAAACCTCATTGGTTTGGTTCTTGCTGAAGCTGAAATGTGCTGCATAACACAAAAATGAACCTCAAGTATGACCAAAAATCCATGTCTCAGGAGTTTTTCAAAATGATACCGGTTTTGCGGTATATGGCGGTATTATTATTTTTTAAAGCATGACTGGATGTTAACCACATTTTCTAGAGGAAATACTGCTGTAGATTGACTTAGAATGCCCTTTTTTTACTGTCATGACTGAATATTGTAGAAAAAAATCCACACTAGTATTAATACAAGTTCACAAGGCTGTTTACAAAGAGGTGCAGCATGAGGCGCTTGGAGCGGCAGAAACAGCGGTTTCCCTGGTAACGGCTTTACACAAAGCAGCGCAGCGCTCATAAACGCTGCTTTATCTGGAAAGCTAAAGAAAGATTAAATAGAAATAACATCTAAACTTTTCTAAAGACCGTCAGTTCACTTCAGATTCTTTCATATGAGCTTCTTTGTCTGAGTTGATGAATGTTAATATGTGAATAAAAACCTAAATTCAATCTGTTCATCATATTAAGCGGTTGTGTCTCCAGAAAATTTGGACTATACCACCTGATTCAAATGGAATAGTTTTACGATCCCTTTATGAACTTTTTGACACCTCAAAATGGTAGTTGCGTAGCTGTCAATGGAGCGAGAGAAAGCTCAGATTTCATCAAAAAGTTCTTCATTTGTGTTCCGAAGATACTGCATTAAAAGCACTAAATTGCTACACAATCCTGATCTCAAAATATTGCCCATAGTTTGGTCTATAACTACTAATTAATTCTGCAATGTTAATAACTAATGTATTAATACTCAAACCAATGGATCTTATTCAAGTGTCATGCAAATGGCAATTGAATTTTTGTATGTATGTAAATGTTTATGAATGAAATGCAATCTTGTTAAGGATATATATATACGTGTGTGTGTGTGTGTGTGTGTGTGTGTGTGTGTGTGTGTGTGTGTGTGTGTGTGTGTGTGTGTGGGTGGATATATATATATAAATCTATATATACACAAATATATTGGTTTTGTGTCTGAAAGATGACATGATTAATGGCTGATAAAATGTGACTTCCACAGTCAGAACAGACAACGCCCCATTCAAAGGGTCAGATGGTCACATGTCTGACTAGTTTATTAGCTGGTATAGAATATGACTGGTTTAAGATGTTTATGACCATATGAACTAATAAAATTCATATTTTTGTGTTCAACTCTATGAACTGATATTTCTTCCATTAAATAATTTTTTTATTATTGTACATCTGTACCATTTGTTCACTTGTACGTGGCCCATAAAATCCATTGTAAATTTAAATTACTTTACATGCGTATTATCAGGGGGATATTTGAAGCATAAATGCACCATTAATCGGCTGGTGAATTTGTGTCTATATCCTCTGTCTCGCCACCAGCCTGGTGCTGTCCCAATAACGTCTCATCTTGAACACAGACGGATATTTTTCCCACGTCGGGCTGGCTGATGACACGTCTGGAGGCCGTGTCTGCCTTAATGAAGTGGAGGGTGACGGGGTTGACATATCTATATAATCACATTAATTATGTGCATCTGTCAGGAGGCCCAGTCTGAGACCCACTGCACCCCTGGCTGTTGCTATAGGGACTGGACCGAGGACCATTCAGACGTGCCCCACAGACTCGCCCCATCAGCCCCCCGAGACCTGCCCAGACGTGACCTCTGTAGCCGTCTTTTCAACTGCGGTAGGGTAGGGTGTGTTGACGAGATGGAGAGATGGGTAATTTCAGCCAATTTTCTTTTTTTAATAGCTCAAGGGGTTCAAGATGGTGTGGATGGGTGTCTGAGAAATGGGATTTGAATATAAGTGTGTGTAGACATAGCGGAAGTGTTCGTATGATCGTTTTAATGATGATAATCAGCATTGTATATAGTAACAGAAGTGATCTGACAGACATAACATCTGCTTTAATATTTGATAACACACTCATTTTGAAGAGCTTCAGCATTGATAAATCAAGATGATGTTCATTTCTTGCTATTCATGTGTCAGGCCTAAACGGTCTTTCAACATTACGCTGAAAAAGCCTTTCAAAACGTACTGTGAGGGTACCATGATGTTTTTTTCGGACTGTTATACACTTCCTGTTTAATAGGTGTTACCTTGACTTTGTTATTTCGTCAATTAAATATTAAAAAATATTTATTTCTTAATTGTTTCCAGTTGGCAAAAAAATGGTTTCAAATACACTTTACGCCATATTTAATTGGAAAATGAGGCTGTAAGGGATAAACATAGTCATGGCCAAAAGTTTTGGCAGTGACATACATTTTGTGTTTGGCAAAGTTTGCTACAGTTGTGGTGTTGATTCAAATTGTTTATTGCGCAGAGTGATCAGATGCATTTTAAAATGGCAAAAAGCTTCTTGGCCAAAAAAAAAAGTACTTTATCCCAAAACCCGAAATGTAACTGTTTTTTGGCCCTGACACAAAATGATCAGCTAACATAATTTCACTAAGCATATCTTCAGTACATGGTACTAGTCAGGTGAAATCACTCTATCATTCTGATTGGATTATAAGAGCAGAATGATTGCTATAAAGTGAGGGAAGAAGTGCTTCCAATCATTGTGTTCTTGTGTTAGCATTGTTTACTTCCAAAGAAAGACTTGCAGCCATCATTGCTTTGCATCAAAATTGCCTCACATGCAAGGAAATTGCTGCAATGAATATTGCACCTGAAAGAATCATCAAAAACTTGAAGAAGAGAGCTTCAACTGCAGTGAAGAAAGCTTCAGGACGTCCCAAAGTGCCAGTACTATCTCCTCCTGAGGAGTCAGCACCAGAATCGCATCACCACCAGTGCAGAGCTGCTCAATTTTGGGAGCAGGTGGATGTGAGTGAATCAGCATGTACAGTGAGGCGAAGAAGGGCAGCAAAGAAGACACTTCTCTCAAAGAAAAACCAAGGACAGACTGAAATTAGCAGGAAGTACAAGGATTGGACAGTAGAAGACTGGTGCAAAGTTATTTTCTCTGATGAAGCAGCCCCCTTCTGGCTTTTTGGTACATTTGGAAAACCAATTGTCTAGAGAGGAAAAGGTGAACGCTACCATGAGTCTTGTGTCATGCCAATAGTGAAGCATCCTGAAACCATGCATGTGTGGGGTTGCTTTTCATCCAAGAGAGTGAGCTCTCTCACAATTATGCCAAAAAATTCTGCAAGAGCAACTTCTCCCAATGATCCTGGAGCAATTTGGAGCTCTGTCACAAGGCAAGAGTGATAATGTAGTGGCCGGAGATCATTACACTGAAATTCTGAATCTGTGGCCAGACAACTCTCTGGGTCTTAATGATAGAGAACCTGTGATCAGTCCTCGAAAGGCGAGTGGACAAGCAGAAGTCCACAAATTGTGATCAACTGACTCCGAACGCTAATAAGGCAAGAATGGACCACCATCAGTCAGGGTTTGGCCCAGAAGCTGATATCCAGTATGCCAGAGCGAATTGCAGAGGTTATAAAGCAGGGTCAACACTATAAATATTGACTTTGCATATATTGAATGTTTTTGCCAATAAAGCCTTTAAAACTTATGAATACGTATCGTTTTCCAACATAGGCCTACAATAAAAACGTGTACATTAATCTAAAAATAGGCTACTGAAGCAGGAAACTGCCAATCCTGTACCAAAATTAACGATGGTTTTACTACAAATAAACAAATTAACTTGGTTATTGTAGTTAAACCATGCAACCACAAATTAACTGATTTTGCTACACTAACCATAGTTGAACCACAGTATTTTAAATAAACCGTTGTTATACAAATGGTAATCAATCCGCAAAAAAAAAAAAAAAAAAAAAAAAAAACATGGTTAACTTAGGCTACTAGTACTTCTAGCATGGTTAATTTTGGCCACGACACAGTCCTATCAATAATTGTACCTTGACTTCGTTAACTCAGTTAAACATTAGAACACATCTTTCCAATTTGTTTTCAGTTGTCAAAAATGTGGTTTCAGACGGTAATACACTTTACGTCATAGGCCTACTTAATTTAAACGACTAACGAGCCAGTGAAGGATAAACGTAGCCTCGGCTTTATTGTGTTTATAGTTTTACCTTGATTTCGAACATTAATGATGATTAAAGAAACATTAGAAATACGCCTTTCCAACGTATTTTTGGTTGGCAAAACTCCGGAAAACATCGGTTTGTGTTAGGTAAAAGTGATTTATTAGCTACTGTACCGTCTCTTACAACCTCGTTTCATTATGTCAAGGTTAATACACATCTCCTCTTACCTGTACCCTTGTGCCTTGATAAATACCACAGCAGCGAAAGATTAATATGTGTAATGTATTGACAGTATTTACAGTAGGCCTACTTGATGTTTTCTATCATGAGAAATGCTCAAATTTACCTCATTATTATTCTCGCATTACTACATTAAAGTAATAAAACAAATGATATTGGTCAACACAGCACAGTCGATAGAAGGCCTAACAGTAATTTTGTGTAGTGTAGCATTTTATTAAGTTAAATTGTTTCAAGATAACTTATTTTAAATAATTTTAAGTCCTTATAGTAAACAAAGTTTGTGAGGCCCCTCTAATGGCTCAAGTGCATGAACCACTGATTTAAGTATTGGAAAGTGTTGGCAAATGATGCAACATGCGTTAATAAATGTACGACATACTACTCAAGATGTACAAATGAAATTCTTTAATTATTATAAAAACAAAGTTTAGGCTACAAGGTGTCACGTCAACAAGAAGCATTCAAATGTCTGATATGGTTATGTGCCGCCCTCTTATGGACATTTCAACAAACTGACAATACTTCAGGATTGTACATGTTGGTATGCAGCATTCACACCAGCACAAGTGAAAAAACATAAGCATAAAATATGATGTAATATGTATATATGTAATGCCAGACAATATGCAAATTAGCAAAAAAAATATCAAGACAACATTGTTTTCTCATAAAAAAAGCTGAAAGTAGAAAAGTCCATAATTTTACATGAACATAATTTTTGGCTCTACAGTAATATACACATGTGAGGAAAAACAGAAATAACATTTCTAATCAGGGTCAACATTGATTTTTGAATGTTGCTCTGAGGAAGAGATAATATTTCTACTTTTTTTTTACTTGTTCTGATCAAAACATCTCATTAACTGCATGTATATTTAACTTAGAAGAATAACTGGAGAGAAAAAAAATGTGATGCATTGCTTGTTAAGGAAAACAAACATAATGCATGTTTTTTTTTATATGAAGATTGCATCTCCCAATTAAAAAAAAAAAAAGAAGGGAAAAAAATTTAAGACATTAAAAAAGGATGGGATAATTATCTTATCCATTCATTACTGACGTCATGTTGTTTCAGAGGCGGGTTGCTTTTGCCCTCCCCGGAGTCTCTGTTGGGACCAGTCTGGCTGGAGTAAGAGGCCTTCTGTATCTCACCCCTCTCCATCGCTGTGTATTCCTCACCCCTGGCTTTGGGCTCTTCCATTGGTGAGTGCTGCAGCATGTGATGGCTGGGGGGCGTGGCTGAGAGCATGTGATCAGGAGAGGTGCGCTCTGATTTGATGCTCTTGTTGAGGGAGGGGTGTGGCGGCGAGGAAGGGGAAGAGCACTGCGAAGGGTACGAGCAGCTTCCTCCTGATGCCATCCTGTGGACAGTGGCAGAAATACTTGTAATAAATCATTCATGAAAAATAAATATCAGTTAAATAACATAATAAATGACATAAAATATACTTTGTTTTATTCTGTCATGTATGGTTAAAAAAGCCTCACCCATGGCTGATCATGGACTGGTGGGCATCCTGGTGAGACAAAGGTTGCCAGGTGTTCATAGAATTGCGTTGAAAACCTACAGTGTAACTCGGGTGGCTGTACTCTAAGACAGAAAGTGACCGTTAACGCTTCTTTTTAACAGTATTAACAGTATTTTTGTTACTGAATTATAATTTAGCAGACTGTGCTCTGAATAAAGATTGGGCCCCCACCTGAGGCCCCGTAGTTGCTCAGACTGTGCCCCATTAAGCCTGTCTTCCCCATCGCCATCATGTGGCTACCAGCATGCATACTCTGATAGAGTGCTCTCTAGATGGAAAGCAAACAACCAAAAAACATGTAACCACAAGGTTATTAAAATTATATCAGTATCATTAAGTTATATGATATTTACTTTGAGTTTGAGCAAATAATCTGCAAAATTGATATGACAAATATTAATATTATATTTGCCGGTAATACTACATAGTACAACTTTAAATAATATTTGTATAAATATAATAATTTGTAAAATTGATATGAAAAACATTAATATTATATTTGCCGGTAATACTACATAGTACAACTTTAAATAATATTTGTATAAATATAATAATTTGTAAAATTGATATGAAAAACATTAATATTAGACATTTATATTATACAATGCATTTATAATATAATATAATTAATTGAAATTATTATATATTGCTTATCGCATCATTAGTTATAGGACATTTAAATCATATATAATATAATATGATATAATATAATAATTTATAACATTGATATGACAAATAATATTACAAATTAATACTACATTATGCTATGTTATGAAATAATATAATATCATATTTTTATGACACATATTAATATTACAAATGAATACTACATGAAATGTCGACAATGAAGTCGATAACTTTATGAAATGTCTTTAATATAATATAACATGATATAATATAATAATATAACAACATGATATAACATAATATAATAATTTATAAAATTGATATGACAAATTTCGATATTACAAATTAATACTACATTATGCTATATTATGAAATGTATATAACAATATAACATTCATAACATTTAAATGAAAAATATTATTATTAATTATGAAATGTCAATAAAACATGACATATATATATATATATATATATATATATATATATATATATATACACACACACACACACACATACACACACAATTTCATAAATACAATGATTTATAAAATGTATATAAAAATATTAATATTATAAATGTATATAATATGATCTATTATTTAATGTTGTTGACAAATATTATGCTCAACTATGAAATGCCTATATTTAGAAATATCCTACAACTTTAAATCATGTATTTTCATAAATAATCACATTTGAATATACATGAGCAACTAGAGCACTTGTTAATGATGTATTGACACAAAACTAATAAAAGGAGTAAGATAATGTTGCCTCTTCCTCTGTACTTAAGTCGTGTACAGTGACACATGTAAAGTTTGGCTAAGTATAGTGAGTCATTTCTGTGTATAAGTGAGTACTTTGGTAGACTCTCTCACTGCATTGGCCAAATTGCTGCGGGTTCCACACAGTCCGCTGTGGGCATCAATACGACGTCCGTCACTGGTCATATTCAGAGGGGGCGGAGTCTTCATCTCCAAGGCCTTGCTCAGGTTGCCATGGGAAAACATCGAGTAGCCCAGACCTTCAGTCATATGGGAAGTGAAAAACAAGATGTGGTCGAAATTATTTTTTCAGTTTCTCTCTCGCGTTCTCTCTGTCACTCGCTGAAAGGAGAAGTTTTCCTTCGCAGACAACGTTTCTTCACTATCTATGCTTGCCAGCTGTATGGACACACTTTGCTGATAAGTGTGAATTCTCTTGATGTGATTGACGGCTCTGAATGTCTTGTCTGAATGTCTTGCTAAGGCTAATTTCATTGCTAGCGTTTATGTATCCTAGGTACACACAATCGAATATCTTGCATAATTTGACAGAATTAGAGGTTGATTGATAATGGGGAGTGACACTTCTCAAGTGACACTTTTCTTGATTTCTCTGTTTTCACGATACATCTCAAGTTTTAAGAAATTAATCTTACTTTTGAAAACACTTTTTATGGACAATATTGCTTGACAGCCATTGTTGAAAAAATTTCACCCAAATATTGAAATTAATTGTTTTACTTTATGTAGATTGTTGTAGTTTAATCATGTATATCGTTTTTATCATAGCTTTTCATTTGTAAATAAATAAAATAATGAAAAAAAAACCCCACAAACAAATAAATAAAGAAGATCTCATAACTTTTGAAAAAAAAAAACATTTTATGGACAGTATTGTCGCAACTGACGGATAGTAATTTTTCACTCAATAAATATATTTCGATAAATTGTTTATTTCCACTCTTTATCTAGATTATCATATATATATTTTAAATAATATCGGTAACACTTTAAAATGAGGATTCATACTTTAGTTAACATACTGTAAAAAATGCCTTACCAATGCCACAAAATGAATGGCTGACCTTTCACACCTTCTTACTAAATGATCGTGAGCGTCATCTTCTGAGTTCTCGCGCATGCGTCGTTGTTCTCTTGTGAACACGTCAGAGGCCCACACAGAAGAAAGTGAACAGTTGAATAAAGTCGTTATTTTTGTGTTTTTTGCGCACCAAAAGTATTCTCATTGCTTGATAAACTTAAGGTTGAGCCACTGTAGTCACCTGGACTATTTTAACGATCACTTTACTAACTTTTTTGGGCCGGCAGAATGAAATTACCTAGAAGCCTATGAAGGAGTGAGCCAGATCTCAGATTTCATTAAAAAAAAAAATCTTAATTTGTGTTCTGAAGATGAAAGAAAGTCTTACGGGGTTGGAACAACATGAGGGTGAGTAATTACTGACAGAATTTTCATTTTTGGGTGAACTATCCCTTTAAGGCAACCAGGTTACTTTCTTTTTTAATTTAAACCAACAATCATTTTTTACAGTGTTGTAACATTTAAAAAACATTAGACAAACAAACAACGACGTTTCAGAAGTAAAACGTTCCATGCACATTGTTCAATAATGTTTTGAGAACATTACTAAAGTCCAGATTACTAGAAGAATGTTTGATCATAACTCATAACTTTGATAAAACCTTGTAATCCAAAATTCTGACAATATTCCTTGTTAGTTGGGGTACTCTGTCATTATTTAAATTTAGTTTGTTTCGAACAAAGAAAAATTACATAGTGTGGTGGTTTTAACTACATAAACTACTATATATGTACCACATGAACCGTATTTCTGTTCCACTAAATGTTTAGTAGATACAAACCACTAAAACTGTTTACCATTTATTATAGTCATTATCTGATGGTGTTACACTAAAAGGCAGTGGGGAACACTCCCCAAGTTGAGTATTTTAGTACTTGCGCACAGGAAGTTCTCACATATGAAACAGCCCACCGTCTCAACCACGCACACATACTACAGACACACATATGAAACAGTAGCTGAAGACAGAGCTGTGGTTTCTGAGCAGAATGTCACACCTGCTGGACTTTGATGCAGCGCCTCCATATTACTATTAGTAGTGCAGCATAGGAATATTCTACTCAAAGCGACCTGTGGTCAGAATCCAGCGCTAAAAGCTAGCAGAAGTGTCACATGTATCAGAATGCAGCTTCTAATTGTGACGGGGGTCTTGAAATGGAATATAAAATAGTTTGATGTAGACGTTCATGTTTTCAGGTTTAACGTGTGATTAATGTCCCAGGGCTTGATATTTACAAATAAAATGATTGATTTTTCTGGTCAAAGGTCACGTTAATAAAATTGTCTTTGATTTTTATTATTTTTATTATTTTTAACCATGCTTTCCTTCATTTTAGCATTTTGAAACCTTCATTTATTAATGTAATTTCACGGTGAAAAATATTATGGTAACACTTTACAATAAGGTCTCATTGGTTAACATTTGTTAATGTATGAACTAACATTAACTATCAATGGCAAATACATTTGTTACAGTATTTATTAATCTTTGTTAATGTTAGTTAATAAAGATCCAGCTGTTCATTGTTTGTTCATGTTAGTTCACAGTGTATTAACTAATGTTAACAAACACAACTTTTGATTTCTATAATGTATTAGCAAATTATGAAATTAACATTACCTAAAATTAATAAATCCTGTAGAAGTAGGCCTATTGTTCATTCTCACTGTAAAAAAATTATTTTCATGATTTGTTTTCACAACCTTTTTCTTTTGTCAAATCAACAGATAATTCATGTGGTTCAGATAACATAATATTTAGAGTTTCTACTGAATAAAACAATCTCCTTCATTG
The DNA here is from genome assembly GCF_051911475.1 of Siphateles boraxobius. Taxonomy (NCBI): domain Eukaryota; kingdom Metazoa; phylum Chordata; class Actinopteri; order Cypriniformes; family Leuciscidae; genus Siphateles; species Siphateles boraxobius. The sequence continues at coordinate 20,237,934 of NW_027508733.1, read as the reverse complement.
TATTAGATCAAATTGTTCAATTTCCATGAACTCAAAATTTTAGGGCAACCAGGTTACTTACTTTTTTAAGTTAAACAAACAATAATTGATGTATCGCAAAATATGAGCGATAAGTTATGACAACATATGTTTTTACATTGCTTCAACAATGCAAGTTAAGCAATTTTCTACTTTTTTGTTATACAATTCAGTTTAATGTAATTTAAGTTGAAATAACTTAAACATCGAAGTTGATTGTTCTTAAAAATTTAAGGCAGCAACTTTTTGTCTCAGAACGTTCAGAGAACATTCAAAAGTAATGCTCCCTTAATAGCAAGATGATAAAATTAAATGTTTCCTTAAAGTTCGCATAATAAAAAAAAAAAACTGTAAAAACTGGACGAGTTTAAAGTTGAGAACATTAAGAATAATGCTTTCATAACTTAATGGGAAGGTTAGCAAAATGTTCATTAGAACATATTTTTGTTGGCTGGGTAAATCATAAAGCCATCGTCCAAATCATGTTTAGAGTTGTCCGGACAGATTTCCTGTGAAAATAGAGCTGATGACATGTTTTGTGGGCGGAGCCTACCTGGTGGCAGTAAGTGACAGTTTGGCAGTCTGTGGAAGCCACAGAATAAAAGTATAAAAAAGGCAAAAAGGCTTTATATCTCACAATTCTGATATGAAAAATCAGAATTGCAAGGTAAAAACTCAATATACTGCTTTTTTAATGTTGACCTTTTCTCAGAATCAGAAGTCAATTGCGAGTCACAAAGTCAGAATTAGGAGATATAAACTGAAAAAAGAGTCTGAACTGTGAGAAAATAATATTAAATGTTATCTTTTTCAAATGTTATGTTTAATGTTTAAATATTTTTTCATGCTGTAACTTTAGGGATAATACATTGCCTGCATATGTGAATATTATAGGTCTATTGTTTACATCAAAACCATGCTTTTAAAGGGTTAGTTCACCCAAAAATGAAAATTATGTCATTAATGACTCACCCTCATGTCGTTCCAAGCCCGTAAGACCTCCGTTCATCTTTGGAACACAGTTTAAGATATTTTAGATTCAGTCCGAGAGTTTTCTGTCCCTCCATTGAAAATCTATGTACGGTATACTGTCCTTGTCCAGAAAGGTAATAAAGACATCATCAAAGTAGTCCACGTGACCTCAGTGGGTTAGTTAGAATTTTTTGAAGCATCGAAAATACATTTTGTTCCAAAAATAACAAAAACGACGACTTTATTCTGCATTGTATTCTCTTCCGGTTCTGTTGTCAATCCGCGTTCATGAGTCCGCTAACGTAAGACGAGCTGACGTGTTATCTGGTGCGCCCGAGCTTCGTTTACAATCTGAGGGAGACGCACGCTGTGAATAAAACAATCTTTGCAAACATGTCTAAGGATTTTGACACAGGGGAAGACTTGCATTTTTTTTTAACCAGACATATTTATTTGAAGCCGAATACACGGACGCACCAGATAACACGTCAGCAGCGTCTTACGTCAGCAGCGTCACTGGCCTCGTGAACGCGGATTGACAACAGAACCGGAAGAGAATACAATGCTGAATAAAGTCATTGTTTTTGTTATTTTTGGAACAAAATGTATTTTCGATGCTTCAAAAAATTCTAACTAACCCACTGAGGTCACGTGGACTACTTTGATGATGTCTTTATTGCCTTTCTGGACAAGGACAGAATACCGCACATAGATTTTCAATGGAGGGACAGAAAACTCTCTGACTAAATCTAAAATATCTTAAACTGTGTTTTGAAGATGAACGGAGGTCTTACGTGCTTGGAACGACATGAGGGTGAGTCATTAATGACATAATTTTCATTTTTGGGTGAACTAACCCTTTAATAGTAGGGTAATCGTCACAGGTTTCATCAGCCCAGCATGTTTGTTTAATAGCTTGCAACGATAAACGTCTGTGTTTCACTTCAAAGGAAGCTTTGATGACAGTATTCTGTAAAAATAAACACCCTCTTTTTTTTTCTATTCTGATTCTGACATCTAAAGGCACAACAAGTAATTTTCTCTCTTATTCCATGGATCTTGCCCGTGAGAAATATACAGATTTGCCGCAAAAACTTAAGTTCAAAGACAAAATTCGAAAGACGGCTGCGCTCCTGTTTCTCTGGCGCATAAGGTCTATAGCTTGCAAGGAGTTATTACTCTACTTGCCTATAAATAGCCCATGCCAAGTTATAGTAACCACCATTATCTGATATAAATATCTACTGCCAGAATTGCCAATTTTTTGCGACGTTATTTAAAAAAATGTGTATTGAAGATACATGTGTAGCTTTAAATATAGAACCTAGCCTTTATTTTAATAATAAATGATAAGTGTAGATATGTTATCAAATATTTAGAAATGTCTTGGCCGTTTTCTAATACCTGCATGCGGTCCCATAAGGGCCGGATGAGAGTTGGAGCTGACAGAACTGGTTGAGCCCGGCCTGCTACACAAAGGTTTGTAGGATGGAGTCCGATGGGCACCCAGGTTTGGATTGGAGGAGTTGCTGTAGCCGTTTTCAGTACTTGCACCCATCACTTCTGAAGGGAGGAGCGATGGAGCCTAATGGGATTTATAACAGTACTTCAGAAGAACCCACATGCACATTCGGCTCAGAAATTGTCATCTGAAAGACTCTACTAACATAATAGCGTTGGCGAGCGATGGAGAGGTCCATGCCGTCGTGATATTTCTCCGTTACCATCGGCACGCTGTCTTCATGTTCGAGCTCTGAACTCTCCAGTCCCAAACCTTTCCTTCTCAAAGTCTGGAGCACTCAGAGAGAAAGAGGGTGGAAGAGAGGAGAAAAGAGAGGATAGTATGAGAAGTTGGATCAGGAAATCTCATAGGCTGAATCTGAACCTCCATCTCCCATATGAGCACCACAGCTCTGATATAATTCTGTTTTCTAATGAAATACTAAAAGAAATGTAAAACTATTTTATGTTAGATACAATATATATATATAAAGCTAAATATACAAAGTTAATATTAATATTTTCATGGAAATCATGATGTATTTTTTCAGGATTCTTATAAAAATGTCAAAGAACAGCATTTATTTGAAATAGAAATCAAACTTTTGTGACATTATAAATATCTTTACAACTGAATGAGTCCTTGCAAAATAAAAGTGATTCCAAACGTTGTATATGTTTATTTATATGTATATTTTTTTCATTATATTTCACTATAATTATAAAATAAGAAAAGAATGCAAAATAAAGCAGTTTCACAAAAGGTCTGGATTTTGTTTGCTCAAAATATACAGGCAAATCTACAAATCTGTTCAGGACAAAACATCTCCAGCTTCATTTTGATAAAATTCTCATAGTACGCCTGTTTAAAATTGGGACTTTCTTTGGTTACTTTACAATTAAATGAAGCACAGTGAGACCGTAGCGGTAGCCCACCTGATTTGGTGATTTATTAATAATGAAAACACTTCAGAAGGGAGTGATTTGGCATGTACCTCCAGTATGTCAGTATTTGTACGGCTCTCGTGAGGTTCACTGTATTCGGTGTACTTTAACAGAACTTTGTCCATATCAGTGCTGGCATACTGGAAAAGACGGTTAGTGCTGTTGAAGATGATGAGAGCGATCTCACAGTCGCACAACACGCTCAGCTCGTAAGCCTTTTTCATCAGACCAAATTTGCGCTTGGTAAATGTCACCTTGAAGAAGAGACAAACCACAGGACTATTGTTACAGAAACATCTGATAGATGCCACAAAGCTATAATGGTTTAACTTCTCACGCTGTGTCTTTTCGGAGTCTTTTTTTGGACATGTTTTCTTCGCCCCCAAATAAAAGCTGTGTTTCACACCTTGAGATAATTTGACCTGGATTAAAATATCGCTTTCTGATGCAGAGCCAACATTATCTTACTTATTCGTTAATCAGGTGTGAAAACATCACATAATTTAGCCCTGATGGTCTGAAGAGAAAGAAAGGCCCATGTTTGTGGATTTTTTGGCCGATATATCGTAAGATAAAGATGTATAAACATTAAATCAAATTAAAAGAAACATGCCTGGTTTTAGTTTGCACAAGTGATCGTTGCATATCAATCCAACTGAAAATAGTTTGTTTTCATACTTTATTTTTATTAAAAATATCATTTTCTTTGTCCCTAAAGTACCTTTTTTGCTGCCAAAACCAACGGTGTGTGAGTGAAATCTAAAAAAATGATATTCACTGATAATACAAGCTAACATCCACCAATCAAATCATGTTAAAACCAAGCCCCACCCAATATTATTTCCTACTTAATATTCACTTTCACACAGAAAACGTTTAATGTCATTTCCTGTTGAATTTAAACAGCTTGGTATGAAGTGACAAGAGTACAGACCTGACGATTTCGCTGATCAAGAATCCGAGATATCTGTATTTTCTTCCGCCCCATGATGGTTTGTGTTCGGAGCGGTATTTTTCTAAATCAACAGGACGGAAATGTAAAAAAACAAAATGTAATTTATTAGTAGAATGTGTGGCATGTGAAACTCTTTATTAAATGTTTATATGATTTACAGAGTATAACAGATTATATATTTTATAATATAAAAAAACTATATATTTTGTAGTAAAATAGTACATATCTATATGCACAACAATTCACAATAATCATATTTCTGCAGAAACATAAGTATTGCTTTTGTAAATATAATGGCAACTGCTCATGCGTGATGTATTCAAACAATACCAACTTCAAGCCCAACTTCCCATCCAAGGATTACGGATGTTGGTGTACTTATACCCTCCAGAGGGTTAGTTGGGAGTAAAGTTAAACCAGGCGCGCAGGCTAACACCCCCACAGTCTGGGTTATCCCAGCACAAACATGAGCGTTTCCACAGGGCACAGGTTAAAAATATGACATCTCTATTTAAAGGTAGAGTAAAGTTAGCATTAGCATTACAACCACACTTATAATAATAGTGCTTCAATGAAGGGAAAGTTCCTGTCCACCCCCTGTTCTCCCATGAGCGAAATGGACAGCAACAGTTGATTTTGGGGTGGGGGAGGGGTATTAAAGTTTCCTATTTGAGGGTCATCATTCATCAGAAAAGTTTTAGCCAATTATAGATAATTGGTGATGCATTTCACAGATCTCAGCCTGGGTGATTGCTATAGCTAAAGTTAACAACTTTGGCTTAAAAATAAAACATTAAAAATCTGCACTCAATACATCTGCTTTGCTATTTTAAAGCACATTTCATAGTGAAGTTGCAGTAGAATAACAATTTTTAGAGCTAAAATGCTAGTAGCTAACAATTTGGTGAGTTTATTGTAGCTAGAATCTGCTAAGCTGTTAGCTGCATTTGACGACACTGAGATCTAGTTGCCGACATAAAAAGCAAAAAAACATGAATATAGTCATTTGATGTTGATAAGAAGCACACTTAATTTGACATAGCAAATAGATCATCTAGGTCTACGCTAGGCTTGAAGCCTCGTATGTCTTTGCTTCACATAGGCCTATAAATCAGTGACATACAATCATAAATTTGGCTTTGGTAATGTACTTGCTATCAATCCCACTGGGAAATATCTTTCAGACCTACTCCTGCTGTTAACATAGTGGCTAACTGCTAATGTAAAAGCCCCAGGACTTGCTTTTTTCCTCTCATATATTTGGCATGTGTAACCTCATCTATTTTTAAAATCTCAAAGCCAATGGTTTACGGAGAGAGCGCCGTTGTTCCCACGATCCATGAGTGCCCGTTGCCCTCACACCCACCCCTTGGCACACAGGCAGAGAAGTGGAGGAATCCTTGTTTTGTGCCATTATAACCATATAAAGAGAATACCAGAATGATATTACACACACACACACACACACACACACACACACACACACACACACACACACACACACACACACACACACACACACACACACACACACACACACACACACACCTAAAGGATTTGACAGGTGGCCTGCATCAGGGTCAGGCAGTTGGGCATGAGATATAAATGTAATGCGAGGAAGTGAGAAGCATTTGTGACAAGATTGCTATCACCAAACTATGTGTTGGGCTAAGTTTAAAGTTCCTCAAATTTGTCAATGCATTTGCTTTAGCATCTCGCAAACCGATGTGACTATAAGCGACTTTACAATGTTCATCTTTAACTCTGGTTTTCATTGACTTGTCTACAACAAACTGATTTATGATGCTATAGTCGACATAACCACAGACAGAAATGTCATGTACAACACACTCCATATGGCAATTCATAAATAAGTGTTGGCGAAAATGCTTATGTTATGCACCACCGACGGTTATAGGAGTAAAAATCATACATTTTCGCATGAATCAAATTGAATGAACTCAACCAATTTGCCAAAACATAAAATTGTTACATTTTCTTATAATATATATACACAAGAAACGCTTCATTTTAACATTTTAACTTAAATAGTACGAAATCATATGAATTTGCCACGAATTCGCCATAATGTAAAATAGTTCGCTACATTTTCTAATGAAATGGGATTGTCTATTCAGATTTCTGAAGCAAGTGTGAGCCAAACGCTGTGATAGAAATCACCTTTGGTCATCAAGCCCGATATTCAATTTATATCAAAATTCTATTTTTAAAATATATAAAATATACAATAATATATATTTCTTATTAATACATTTATATTTTTATTATATATTATTTATTTATGTTTTCTTATTATAAAATGCAACAAAAAAATTCTAACCATGCTGGGAACTGGAAATTCACGATTCGGTTTTAACAATGCCACGCTAAAACAAATGCATTAAGAACATTTTACTAATTCGAATAGATTGCACACAATTAAATAGTGACAAAATGTTTATAAATTGTGTTGCTCAATTAGCTACTGCATAGAGAAAAAAAAGACAAAAATTCAAGTGTAATTTACTGATTCAGCTGGACTGCGCATGAAATAACATAAAGAAATGAAAAAAAATGAAAAGACCTAGTTCGTAATAATGCAACTATTGCACCTCTGGATTCTGTCTGCCCTCGGTGTACATTCAGCTTCCTATGCGATTCTCCCAGAGGCCAGACAGTGGAAAAGAATCCACACAAACAGTGGCAGTGTTACATAGCACTCGCTTTGGGGCCGGAGGGAACTCATTTCTGGGTCCCTCATGGGGACAACACCACCAGAGCTCCAACAACAAACACCTTTTGTGGAGACTAGTCAAAGCTGTTGGAGCTGGGGAACGCAACTAAATGACCTCTAGAACACTAGAGCAAATAATTATTTGCTAATGGACGTCAAAACTGTTTCAAAACCACATGCAACTGGCACCTGTAGCTTACTGACACTTCAGCTGTTGGTGGCTGAAGCTAATGGTTTGTATGCACATGCATCGGCGGGATGAGAAACCTGGGTGAGCCAAAAATAGTAAGTAAGACTTATATTTGCATACCAAATGACAAGAGCAAACGGTCTAAGAAGCACACGGAGCAAAAGGAAGGCTACATATGCTTTCTAAATAGATATGGCACAATATCATTGTTCGTGTTATTATTAAAACACTTCAATTATGCTGCAGTAAATGCACAAAGCCACTTTTCAGATATGCGCTGAACGGATGGTTTCTTTATTTAGCAAAATGCATCAAGGTCCCTGGGGTTTAAAATTACATCCAGGTGCAAGACTATCTATTAGATGACACAAATGTGTTTGGCGCAGGACTTCGCCTTTTGGTTGACCTTATTGGCTGTTCAAGTGGCAAAGCCTGCAACTGCAAGGTTCTGGGTTTGATTCCCAAGGAGTGCGCATTGCATACTGCAAAATAGTACATTTAGAACGCAATATAAGTTGATTTGCCAAAATAAATAATTTGCTAAATCAAAACATATAATTGCATGTCCCAAAGAAATATGAATCATCTTGAAATAACGCTAAAATGGTAAATCTGCATAAAACTAGTGAGTTGAGGGGGGAAAGCTTTAATAACACTTTATGTAATAAATAAAACATTCTGCATTAGTTTCTCACATCCTTAAAGTAACACGTCGATGGTGGCTTGATTAGAACTAGTGAGTGAACGTAAGGCCTTGTTTTTGTGCTGATCTTCTATGCTTTAAATATTTAATTGTTTATATACATCAAATGTTAATAGTTATATTAATAGTTAAACCTGTCATTCCAATAACTCACCTATTCCAGGGTCACTGAAATATAAGATTAAACTCAAAAATATAGCTAGCTATACTGTTATATACTTATCTTTAGGCTGTAAATATATATATTTAAAAATAAGAATATATCTCACCTGGTTTTGACAAGTAATCAGTCGGTTGAGTCGTAATGAACAGCGTCACCAGTCAGCAAAAGAAGATGGATCAGTTGAATGAGTTGGTTGAGTTCACATCACCTGATGATCGTCGAGCTCTTTTTGACAACAGCGCATCTCTCCAGCTGTTCTTACTGTAGCAGCATCATGCGGAGAATACCACGCCCCCTCAGGGTTTCCATTGGCTGAAAGAGACGCCAATCACCTCCAGCTGTACCTACAGCAGCGTCATCGTGCAGAAAATACCACGCCCCTCCAGCGTTACCATTGGCCGAAAGAGACGTCCATCATCTTCGCCTGTTTTATGGTCTCACCCGCCTCTGTCGAGTTTCATTGGCTGCTAAAGGCGCCATCACTTTTACTCTGTCATTCGTTTAATGAAAATCTCGTCCGATACTCTAAATGGAACCCTTAAATATTAAGCGTACAAGGGTTATATAAGATGTAGTTAAAGTGAAACAGCGAAAAGATAGAACTAGCCTAGCTCTCTCTCCATAAGAACACTGTAGTTTACCATATCAAACTACCGTCATGACGCCACTTTGAATCCCCTAACTAACCCATTAAAATGTATTACGGATATATCCTTATTCTTTTGTATGTTTCCATTCTCTGCAATAAAAAAAAAATATATATATATCAATAAAAATTACGCAATAGAGACATGCCATAATCCAGGATTAAACTGCCCTGAAAAAAAGAAAAGAAAAGAAAAACCTAGATTTACAAAAGCAAACGTTTTATTTTTTTTATGACAATATTGGCGGGCTATGTAATATCCAAAAACTAGATTTTCTGAGCAACACTTTATAATAACGTTTATTAACAACAGATATTTAGTTTGGAGGAAATGTATTTATAGAATTGTGAAGAAAACGTTATGAAACAATGTTATATTTATATTTTATTGATTATAGGCTATTGTAATAATACATAGGCTAATATTGTTTTATTAATCTATACTTATATATCATTATATTTTCTGTATTATAGTTAGCCTATATAAGATATTTAAATATTTTATTTTTAGACTTTTTTAATAAATAAACAAGTAGTTCACTTATATTGCATAAATGTGTGTATATAACACTTTTTCAGGAAAAATCTATTTTATAATTAACGATTCACATTATTAAAATTAATCTGAATTCCAAAAATACCTATCTTATTTTATTTACAGTATTGTAATTATTTTTTTTACAACATTAGACATCACCATATAAATATATATATTCACAATTCACCATATATATATATATATATATATATATATATATATTCACAATTTCATAGGGGACAGAACTTCATTGCATGCACTTTCATCTCGACATGTAATGCAACTTTAGCTTTATAGTGTAAAATATCTTAGCAGAGTCGCACTGGCTACTTCCCATAAAAAGTGACAACGTGATGCACATCTATACTGTGCATGCTGTGAAGAGGTTACCAATATCTCTCAACATTTCTCAAAGGCTTTAGTTCCCCTCCGAGAGCTTAATCTGCATGTCATCTGATGCAAGAATTAGCAAACTCATGTCATGCTCCCGAAAGTCCCTCAGCATCCTCACTTCAGGAAGCTCAGTGTATTCCCTTCAGTCTGGAGAGAATACATAAAAACATTGATTTTAAAAGGCATATTGAATATGGCTTATACATATCTGAAAAATTGACCAAAACTCAAAATACATTTTCACAGTGATGCCAGAAGAACAATTTTTGGGTTCCCCAAATAACCTTTCATTGAACAGTTCTTAAAAAAAAAATTCTGAGTGTGAAGAACATTTAAAAAAAATCTAACCTTTTTGTACTATAAGTCTCCATGGATAAGGTTCTTCATCGAATCTTAGATGCTAATAAAGAACCTGTATTTGATTCTGAAGAAATAACCTTTCACTGAACAGTTCTTAAAATAACAATTCTTTCTTAGTTTAAAGAACATTTAAAAAAAATCTAAAGAAACGTTTATCCAATGGAAAGGTTGTTGTTAAAACTTCTTGGAACCATGGATGCCAACAAACCTTTATTAACTCAAATGTCCAATGAAGCTATTAATGCTTTTCAAATGCATTAGGTGAGAAAGTTAAATAATCATACACAATCATAATAAGACTCACATATCACTAGCCTAATGACTTATTGGTTCTTTAAAGCATCATTATATGCATCAAACTAGTTATTTGTGGTATAAATGTTATGGCAGTGGGGTGTAAACACTTGTAAACACTATGTAAAGTGCATACTAAATGTATAGTGGTTATTAAATTATACCCAACATAACTGGGTCTCAATCAAATAAAGGAAACTCTGGAAAGTGTCAAGTGTCAACTTGTTTTCTTCTTTTTTTTCCCTGAAACTTCTCACTTCTGCTTTTGACAACATCAGCGGCCTGAAGTTTTTGTACATGTGGTGAGTCTCTCGGATTCAGAAATAGCCTCTCCGGTCAGCGTTCATGTTTAGGTGATTCTTCAGGCAATGTTTTTTTTAGTGTCACGCTTATCACGTTAAGCACAGCGGCAGACCTCGAGTTCCCATCAGCCCATTCTGAGCCAAAAAAACCCACCTGTGCATTCAGAGTTAAGGTAACAAGCAACGTTTCACCTTTATGCTATAAGCTTAAATGCCATATGACACTGAAGAAATATGTGCCAATTTTAAATTACATTCAACATACAGATTGCAAATTAAAAAAATTAGATGATCAGTAAGTTATGACAACACATGTTTTCACATTACTTTAACTCATCAAAATAAGTCTCCAACTTTTTATTTTATAGTTATAGTCTACAAGATTCAACTCATTTTTTAAGTCAGTTTATTATAATTTAAGTTGAAATTACAAACATCCAAGTTGATTGTACTTAAAAATTGAATGCAGCAATATTACTTTACAGTGTTTTTGTGCAAAATAATCATTCTTAATATCTTGTCATGCAAATGGGCCCATTTGAGCAAAAATTTTTTTGCATTCTTAAGCAAGTTAATTGTCATATAACAAGAAATACAAGCTTTAGAAAGATAGAGATAAAAAGTACTTTGTTGCTGATAAAGTTTTTAATGTTTTTTTTTAAATTGCATTGCATTCATGTATACATTCACACACACAAGCAAAATATGGGAAACTTCGACCATATTCTCGATTTCTGGTGTTGACAAACAACACTAACTGTTCATTTAATGTTAAGAACTATAAAAATACATAATACAAATTATTTTTAAAATATGTAATAAAATAATTTAAATAATAATAATATTTTTGTCCTAAATTTCGCTCATGCTGATTCATGCATATAGACTTTTATTATTAGTGCTTTACACTTGCTGCATGCACTGGATAACAAAACTTGGATGGCACAGGCAAGCGCGTTGCTTTTCAGAGGACAAATAAGTGTAGGACGAGTAAGTTGCGATATGGCTTCTTAGACGAATAAATCCAAATAAAAAGTCCATTGTTGCATGAAATGTTTAATCTGGGGATTTAAAGTGGATCACATGCTCTGACTGAACAACAGCGGCACGAGAGCACGCGCATTCCACAGCAGCCTCTCGCGCATCGTTTGTTTTGCGCCTCAAGAAAACCTACAACAGAGAACAGCGAGAAAGTAGCCAGGAAAAGTGGGAAAACATCATTTTTGATGGACTATCGCGGTTTGTTTGTGAAGTAAATCGGACATTTATCCACTGTCGGACATGACGCACTCCTATAGTCAGCGTTCTCTTGTGGTGCTCGCGTTTTTAGGGATTTTATCCGCAATAATGTCCGTGTTATCCGTCATTTTGATTTGCCAGCTCCAAACGCAACAGGTTGTTATAAAAAATTCGCCTACTTTCGTGTCGAGTGAGATCACAGCGGTGTTATTGCCCGTTTCTACGGTTCTCTCAGCCTTGTCTCTGACACTCAACTCGAGCTCAGTTGTTGTGTGTTTGCTTCACAGCTATTTTGCTACCGAAATATGCCGAGGAGAACCAGATACACAAAGGTAATGGAGAAACTTACTTGTGTAGTTACTTAATATGCGAGTTACATAATGTCGAACCAAGTGAGTGACATTTATTCGAAAGAATGATAGTACAAGCTCACTTTTCAAGCAAAAAAATCCTCTACACAAAAGTAATACTCTACACAAAACCATCTAAAATTAAATCATTTGTGGATGTCTAACTTTAGTGGAACATTTCTATGGTACATGTGATGAATCACACCTGATTGATCTTGAGGTAAATTTACTTCATAGCCTACATCTAGCCTACTAAAAATCACCTGGAAAGTCATTGAAATGACTCAGGAAAGCGAAGTTGGTTCAACTTGTTTGTGGATAAAGTGTCCAAAACTTTTGGTGTCATTGTATATCAAACATAATTGCCATTTACTGGACCTTTTTTATTTCATATTGAGCTCCAGAACCTTTTTCCAAGATATAGCCTAAACCACGTATGAACATTTTAAATGACTTCTAATTCAAAGTATAGAGCGCATGAATGGTTGCTTTTATGTATTCTAGCAGGTCACTGATATGTCTATTTGTTTTGCAAATTGAGGCCCTGCTACTAGTCCACACAACTAGAAGTGATTCTTTTTTTTTCTTATATTCCAAGGGCCGACTGGTTTTTATCGGATAACAGGGCTGTCCGGCATGTGAACATTGGGCTGTTTTGCCTTGGAGTTTCAGTTTACTTGGCTGGTAAGTGGACATTAAAAAAACACAGGAAAGTTAGACATGATTTATACTAAACTTTATTAATTAGATTCAGAATACACACATTTACAGAACAAGTAAGATTATAGTGCAAAATATCCCCCAAAGCAGCTTATAAATATATGCCAATCCTTACATCTTTTATACAAAAAGATGTATTTTTTGTCACTTTAGTATGAAAGCCCATTTCCACCTAAGAGTAAATAAAATAGTGGTAACTGCGATTTTATATATTCCAATTGTGACTTATATGTCGCAATGTGGCATTAAATGGTGATGTTTTCTTCACAGTTGCAACTTGTTTTCACAACTGTGACTTTACATCTCACAAAGTGACTTTAAATGTCTTAATTGTGACTTTATATGTTACAATGTCAAATTAAACCGCGCAATTGCAATATTTTCCTTATAAACTTCCCTATAAACTTTATAGCTCTCAATTGTGACTTTACAACCTACAATGTAACTTTAAATTTAGCAATTGTGACCTCATGTTACACTGGTGCATTTTTTCCCCTTTCAGTTGCAGCTTTATATTTCCCAACTGTGATTTACATCTCACAATGTGACATTGTTTCATATTTAAACTCAGAAGTAACTTTTTTGTTTTTTAACTTGGGAGGTATAAATGGCCTTTCATACTTAGGAGTAGCAATCATCATCAATATGACATAGTGGCACCAACTGAATATGGCATATGGTTTCATCCAGTTCTTCATCAGTGATCAAGATTATATCCCAGAGCTGTGCTTTTCTCCTCCATCCTTAAGCATGCCAGAATCCAAAGCTCTTTTCCTGTTAAGCAAAAACAATACATTAATGTATATTCATCATTCAGAAGTCATAGAATGGAGTGATTTAACATGAATATTTCTTCTTTTTTTCTTCACAGCCATGTCTATTTACATGATATTGGTGTTTGAAGCCGAGACTGGCATAGCCAGTGTGTGTGTGCTCTCCTCTGGTGTTCTCGTTCTGCTACTTATCGTTATTCACTCCCTAATACGGGCCTCACATACAGCCAAATCCTTCCGCAGCGAACATACCCACACCATGTACCACAACTACCCTGAAAATAGCCCAAGAATCCATACTTCGAACCTAAGCATTACGGAAAAGCCAATGAGGCAACACAGCTTAGCCAACCTGCATAGACATTACATCAACCCCGCTCACACTCACATCGATCCTAAATCCCTTTACTCGCCATCCAACGGGCCTCACGTTCACTCTAGCGATAAGGGCGGCTACAGCGGCGGTGGGAGTGGACAGACACACCGGACCTTTTCAACAGAGTCTGGCCTATTTCACACTCAGGCAAAACCCTGGAACGGCGTTAACAGTGAGATGAGATCTATAATAGCTCGCAAAGCCACGGTCAAGGATTCAACTTTAGTATGAATAGTATTACATCCACTTTTGTGTCAAGATGTGCACTAATATATATATATATAAATAATGCTGCGTGTTTATACATTATTTTCTTAGAGGGCGGCCAAATTATTTATGTGACAAAGCAAAATATGTAAAAAACTGACTATTTTTCGTGCACCTATTATCACCTTACAGGTGTTAGAAATCACACAAACAGATTTTAAAATAATATTGTGAAATGACTACTGAAATACTTGAGAATTTGTGTAGCTGTTATTGGATAATGAATGTTTTCTTTTACTTTAGCTTAAAAAACATTTATATGCGCTACAGTAAACATGATTTGCTATAGAAAAATACAACTATAAGAATTAAGTTTGATTTTTGCGATGTTTCAATTGCGATGAAAAATGACAAATGACATATACCACATAATAAATGAAATGTGTGGGAGAAGCAGATTTGAATTGGTATTTAAAATGTGTCAAAATAAATCTGAAATACAATGAAAAGGTGTCTGATCTTTAAACAATTTTGTATATAAACCACCAAATTACTGCTAACACTGATGTAGAAAGACACACACAAAATGAAGCAAAACTAACCTTGGAGAAAGATTTCCATGAGTCAAGGTGGTGTGACTGACGTGTGTGTGGGGGTATCGTTTGAATTAATTTCAGGTTTCACAGCACTGAAGCCACATGCATGTTTAAAAACAGAAAAAATGAGCAACTTAAAAGTGAAGCAATCAAGCAAAGAAAAATTAAAGCATGAAAATGTCACATTTAACAAGTGATATATAAAACTACAAAAAAGGGAAAAGAATAACAGTGAATGCGTTTAATTGCGATGGGTTAAATGGATAGTGACTACAACCTTCTTCCCTGCGAGCTGCTCATCTGTTCTTTCAGTGAAATGGCTTGGCGCAGAAGACCATCTATGTTCTTGAAATAGAGGCTACTGTTTGTCATGCTTTTAACCGCACTGAAAGAAAAACAGCCATGAAGTATGTACATAGTATGAATAATCAATTTGTTGGTTTATGTAATGTAAATCTTACCTGCATGCATATTCAACAGTGTAGATTGCTCCCTGACTCTGCTCCTCCCAGCTCTGCATGTCTGTCTACAAATTCATAATTCATTACAACACTAAAGACAGCTTAGGACGTACCTGTGTTTCAGTGTTAAATATCATGTAGCTGGCTAACAAAATAATACCACTTTTTATTTATAATGCACCTTTCTCATACTTAAAGCTCTATAAGAAATACAAGTAGAAATACAAGACAATAAATAATAACGATAATAAAAATAATAAAACAAAACAAGAACACAATAGTTGCTTAAAACACAAATGAGGTTGTTTATTTTTGTGTATGTGTGTGTGTATATATATATATATATATATATATATATATATATATATATATATATATATATATATATAAAAATAATAAATCACATATTTCCACAGCAGGACTTTGTTTCCAGTCAAAGTAGTCTGAAATAAGTGCTAAATTTATAAAGACAAGAATATGCTGCTAAAAATAATTTCTAATATTTGTCGTAAGGCAAGTCAACACCTGGAAATCCATATTATGGAGCCCTGTGCATACTATATCATATTAAATGGAAAGTGGAATACTTCTCCTTTGGCATTTACTATTATAAAAAAGAAATTGTGAATTTAGATTCTAACATGACAGCTAAAAGATTAATAAAAATCTTTCAAATTGACAGTGTTTGGGCAAATATACTGTAACTGATTCTATGTAATCTGGATTACGTAATCAGATTCCAAAAATGAAATGCTTGTAAGTAGATGAATGTATGAACCCCATGCAGTTCCTTCCCAAACACAAGTAAGGGAGACCCTGACGTAATGTATTATTTCCATTCGAAATTGTACAGCACTTTGGTACACACTGTTTTTTTAGCATGCATTTTGTATTAAGTATTGGACAACAATGTGTAAGTAAAATGCCCAGCACTGGATAAAGGCTGAGCAATATCAATGAAACGCACCTTGTGTTGCACGAGCTCTGGTAGGGATCTCCTGACGTGCTCCTGTAACCTATAAAGCGCTATAGACGGTTCATTGGCCAACACATACATACTCTCTGTGAATTTATCAGTCACTGTAGCAGAAACAAAGAAAACAGGGCATCAGCATCTCTTCAATAGGTTCATAACAAATCAGACTATTGATGACAAACACATAAATTGCGTCTAATAAGCTGTTATGTAAATTAAAAGTTATGAAACATGAATCAACATGCACACGAATTCTGAATCTAGCCAGGATACCTCGTTTTACTTTTAATTGCATTTCTTGATCCTCCATTTTTATCAATGTATGACATAAATTTCCTTCTGTATTATCAAAACGCCGCTGTATCCCTACGATTGTGCTCCCAAAACATCATCCGTAAGAACACCAGCCTAATAACGAGTTCCTAGCACCTAGTTCGAATCTTCTGAATTGGCTCACCAAAAAGAATCATTCACTGAATCGCTCAGTTGCCCTCTCTGCAGATTACAACATTTACGAGGGAGTGATTGAACGATTCGTTAAAAATACCGAGTCGTTCATGACGGAAATAAGGTCTTATTGTAATAGCTTTTAAACTCTAGATCTCAGAAAGAGTATATAACCAAGCATCATAAGCGTTCCCCCACAAAATACAAAAAGAAGATTTGTTTTCTTTCACTCCATCTGTGCAGCTGCTGGGCTGACTATTATAAGATCTTGAAAAAGACAAGCAAACAAGCGTTTCAATAATGTTCTTAAGCTATTCTAATAAAGGGTTATTATAAGTCACATTCATAATCATCCCAGCCTAATAACGAATAACCTCCGAATCCAAACTCCTACGCAGTGAAGGGGGCGTATTGATTCAATTGATCCAACCAATAAAATGCTTCTCCCCAGCCCGCACTCGAATGCTATTGGCTCCAGATGTTGTCAGTCTTTGAAGGCAGCAGAGTCACGCACTTAAAAGAGTCCGTGAATGAAAGTGAACTAGAACGATTCTTTAAAGATTCGTTCAAAACCACAGAATCGTTCACGAAAACCACTTCTACCTACACGTCCAACTCTAATTGTTTAAAGGATGCGATTAAGTCTGCAGCCAAAAAGTACAATATATATGATGAGAGAAGTACTTCATAGGATGTGATTCATTAGTGTGTGGTTTGTGTTGAGCTCAATGCACATGCAAGCCTCCTATTTCAGTTTCACTTTTGCAAACGAATCAGGAAACAAAAGCAGCATATGTGATCTTACAAGCCTGTGAAGTTTAAGATCAAAGTATTTGCTTTTAAAGTGTAAGAAATCTAAGGTAAGATACTCCTAAGACACATTTTATTATTTCATATTATACTTAAAAAAATATAGGCTTCATTGTAGGCTAATTTGTGCTAACATTGTTTATTTACTAAATTGCGTACATTTAAAGCAGGTGTAATGATCAGTGATTATGGAAAACAGACTTGATGAGAACCACTCGACCACTCTGACGAATAAACAGCGTGGGAATGAGGTCACAGTCCGACCGGCCACTTTAGATAGTGAGTCTTTCACCTCCTTCCAAATGCAGAAAACGCAGATTTCAAATTTATACAATTAAATATTGCCTTTTTGAACATAATTGTGAGTTTTAATTATGCGTTGTAGACCTCTCAATTCATCAGCTGGCAGCCCATGGAGAGATTTCACAACTGGAGATACATTTATCCAAAGGTACCCATAAATAAATAAGATATAGCCTAGGTATCCAACGCTTGCTGAAATAAACAACATATGTATGCAACCTTGCAGACAGCTCTCTGCTTAACAGTCAAGACGAGCGAGGTTTCACACCACTAATGTGGGCTGCTGCATTTGGAGAGATAATGGTGGTAGAGTTCCTCCTTCAGAAGGTGAGAAAGACAATTTATTTTAGCCACCGAGACTGTGCAATGTATTTTTATATGATATTATATTACATTAGGGAGCAGATCCGAGAACACTAGCTCGGGAACGAGAAAGTGCCCTGTCTTTGGCCAGCGCCGGAGGATTTGCAGATATTGTTAATATTCTCCTACAACATGACATTGAGATTGATTCCTATGACTGGGTATGAGCAATTTAATTGTTTAAAACCTTTTACAAAAACTATTGTAACATTTTACACAAACATTAATTACTGTAGAAAATTGACACCTCATAATCATGCTTTCAATTTCAAACACAGAATGGTGGGACCCCTCTTCTCTATGCAGTTCGTGGTAATCACATTAAATGTGTTGAAGCTCTCCTAAGTAAGTCTTTTCAAAATATATTCACACATTTTGTTGTGTTATCTGTGATGACAAACTGAAGTTTGTGTTTAGGATGTGGGGCAGATATCACGTTCGAGGCAGACTCTGGATACAGTCCTGTTGCCCTTGCTGTTGCATTGGGCCACAAAAAAGGCAAGTTATTCCTTACAGTATACTGAAATGCAAACAATCCAGTTTATTTTATTACCTAATAACTGACGAGTATACCAACTCATTTGCAGTGCAAAAAATTCTTGAAGATCACATTTTGAAGCTGTTTCGGGGACCAGTTTCAGTGTCTGAGAACACATGAAGCAAATGATTGCTCTTTGAAGACTTTACAATAATCCTGCATACTGTATAGCTTTATTTTGACATGAAAGAAAGGACAATCTGTTTTTCTACTCTTTTTAATTAAAAAACACTTTTACAAACATGCAGTTCATGTGTGTTGACCTCAAAAGGTACGTGAATAACCTGTAGAACCTCTGTAGAAATTAGATGTGATCAAAAGTAACATGGGTTGATGCTTTCCCTGTGAGTAGGTGGGAATAAACTCCATATCCAGAGGTGAAAACATGGGGGGAAAGCTGGTTGGCATTCCCGCCTCTTCATACTTCCTCTGTCCTTTTCTCAAAACATTACAAAGCCTTTTCCCCCAGGATATCCAATGTGTAAACAATTATTCTTCCAAAAAAGTCAGCACTGTTTTCAAACACTATTTTCAGCCTCTGCACCAAAGGGGCATCTTGAATGGGAAAACTGTGGGTGAAGAATCAAGGATTTGATAAGCTTGGGATAAAATGTGACCCTGGATGACAAAACCAGTCATATGGGTCATTTTTTTGAAGTTGAGATTTATACATCACACACAATCTGAATAAATAAGCTTTCCATCAATGTATGGTTTGTTAGGAAAGGACAATATTTGGCCGAGATACAACTATTTGAAAATCTGGAATCTGAGGGTGCAGAAAAATCGAAACATTGAGAAAATCGCCTTTAAAGTTGTTCATTGATGTTCGCGATTGTGCTGCATTCACTCACAAAAATAAATGTTTTATACATTTACAGTAGGAAATTTACAAAATATCTTCATGGAACATGATATTTACATAATATCCTAATGATTTTTGGCATAAAAGAAAAATTGATAATTTTGACCCATACAATGTATTGTTGGCTGTTCCCACAAATATACCCATGCTACTTAAGACTGGTTTTGTGATCCAGGGTCACAAATGAAGACAGGCAATTTGGCCATTGGCCAGGAATGGACAGAAAACAAAAGGTGGAGAAGGCACCGGAAATGTCCACTAATTGTGGAGGAGTTTAAATGACAGTCAATCTGAGAGAATATGGTGATTAAATGCATTTATAAGTGGAAGTAAAAAATGGAAGGTGCTGAAGAATAATATTGCACCACATGGAAGGATATTTGTAAACAGTTGTTGTCCTCTGGATAGAAGTCTAAAATATGTTCGAGGTCCTCTTCTTTGGCAGAACCTTTAGAAGAGAAAGCATTTTAATGGCTCTTACTCAAACGAACAACAGTATTAGGCCTATTTGTGTGACTTAATCTTTAGTATACTCGTAATAGAGCACAACAGTGACACTTTTTAAGCGATGTTGTAAGTGGTTTCTTCGTAGGAGTTTAACAAAAACTCCAGTACTGTCAAATTTTACTTCCATAATCTTGCACATTTAGGGTGAGTTATATTTATATTACTCCAAAAAAATATTACTCTTAAATTATATTTAAGAATAATAACCAACAAAACACAGTACATGACTTTTTGAAATGCAAGCAAAAAAAATCACAAGAAAGAGTGCTGTGTTTCTAAAAATTGTTTTTCATATATATATATATAAAAAATGGTATTATAAAGTAATGGTTATTCCATGTGAATATAGCAAAGTTTAACAAGGAATTAGTTGAATGAATGATTCACTGATCACACATTAAGGCTGTCACTTGTTAAGAGAGTGAATGAAGTTCATTTTTGAATGAATCAGTACAACGGTCACCCACATCACAAACAAAAATGATCCAATAAATTTTCTTGCTAAATTTTCTCGTTTGTTTATTTTTTTTATAATTGCAAAATATGATTACGGCAAAATGACACAAACAGTACATTTTCAACAAAAAACTGATATGGGCTCAACCAAGACAGTCACAGACCAAGGACACATTTTTTCTTGTCCGAGAAGCAATTTTACTCGGATATACTTGGATTATACAAAATAAAACAAAATAGCATATTAGATATAAAATAAGTTAATACAAAATATTTACAAAGCTCTATTGCATTTCGGTAGTTATAAACAATATTCTTCGAAACAACGTCAATCACAGGAAACTGCATAGCATAGTATGCTCATGGTAGGTCATTCTTTCAAATGTTAACGCTAAAAACTGTTGTTTGTGTTGACTGACCTTTTAATTTACAAGATTTTCCTGAAAACCCTCCTTGGAACTGCAGTAGGAGCTCTGATACTTTCACAGGCTGTGGAAACTCAAAGACAACCCACTGAGATTCACCCTATTCAAAAAGGTAAAACGGGTTAAAAGGATGAGACAACAACCACAATTGTTTAGCGACACGAAACGTCGCACCATCTCGGCAAAATCACCTGGTCAGAATTCCAGCACGTCTCCTCATTGGAATCAAACATGAACTTCTTTCCAAACTGTTTGACATCTCGGTTTAGCACAGAACTCACCCTGTGTGACAGAAACCTCATTTACATTGTTCCTACTCAGTTATTACAGTACGTTTAAAAAAAAAAGAGATACAGGTAAAGTTAATATTCATGTTAGTAATATGAAAAACCCACGTTTTTACCTGCTTTGTGTGTTGTTACAAATCAACGACTCTGCCATCTTCAAATCGACCTTTCAACTGTGGGCAAAAGAGAAAACAGATATGCGTAATTTCACGACAGTGAGGGCAGTGTGTAATTCACTTCTCTACCGTTAGGTGTCAGTGTCGCTCCTCAAATAGATAGCCACGGAGGGTTATAGTTTTGCCTCAACTCTGCTTGAACAGTCCAGAATTGGATGTAAATACTGTGCATCTAACCAAACTCATTCGTATTTTTGTGCAGAATCAGTTGTTAAGGAAGCAGCCAATTAGGCAGATTCCAACACGAACAGGTTGCCTTGGAAATTTTGATCAAAGCAAGGTAATGGATAATATAAGTTAGCCTACATTCAATTCAGATTTTCATGCTTTTCCTTTTTTATTTGACTGTTCTCTTGTCAGTCCCTCTCTTTCTGTTTCTAATTTTGAATATAGCCTAGTTGAGTTTATGCAGTTCATGGTAATATAAATCAGTTAAAAAACCACATTTGAACCACATAGACTGGAATCTGGAAAGATAATTTTAGACTTGTTTATTAATATTTTTTGAGGCGACACACATCCTGTGTATTTTTGAGTGTGTTGATTTGATGTCACAATCTTCTCTCCGGTCTTATTTGCATCAGTTACAGCTTTAATCCAAAACTGTGTTCGGCTATTTTTGGAATAAAAGTTTTCTTGCTGTACAGAGAAGCAAGATCATAGAAAGAGAGTGATTGATAAGATTTTAAATAAACTTTCCAGCTTCAGTTTGTTTTATTGGTCTTAAGGGTTAACATGTATGGACACACACACACACACACACACACACACACGCACGCACGGACGCACACACTTTTTAGATTTTGGCAAATACAATCAGACATAAATTGGTGCTGTTGTTTTGTTTTGTATTATATTGGGTTTTATTTACTTTTTAAAATTAATCTCTTGTTCTAAAAAAATCATTTGTGATAAATAATTTTCTGAAATAAATAGTATGTGATTACAATCATGTCTTTTAGTGGTGACTTGTAACGTTTTTGCAAATTTATGTAGAAAGATTAGCAAAAGCAGACAATTCAAAATATATCAGACAACAACAACAAATTCTAACTTTGCCAAAAATACAGATTTTTCATGTATTTTAGATTGTTTAAATATGTATTCACAAAATGTATTTCATAAAGTTATGAGGAAAAGTTGAAGCATCAAGAAAAATGAAATTAGTCCCTATGGACCTCTACTGGATATGTGTGGTCATTGCACTTTCTTTTTTTAACTATAATTCCTAAAGTTTTCCCACAAACCTGCAGATGGCAGTATTGCCAGTAACATTATTCTCTCAACAGACATTTACATCGATAGTCTGGCGTTATCGTTTATTTGCTTTTGGTGTAGGCTTACTGTGGACTGGGTAAAACTGTTTTTAATGGCAGGCTAGCAGATACCGTTGACTCGCGCTAGCACCGGCGAACTATGCAACTGGAAGGACTGAATGAAAATTTCTGTCTCCACTGATAAATAACACCCAGGCTAACTCGGAAATGAGGTCCGATGTCCAAAATCCTGAACCACCCCTTTAAGATCATCATTTAAGTGATTTTTTTCATAAAAAAATAATTTTTAATGAGCCAATTTAGTTAAGTATTTGTGCAGTAAATGGGTACAAAAACTGCCAAATATCCACAAAAACACAGCATAAATGTATAGTTGAGAAATTATATATAGTTCTTCATGTAAAAAATGTATATTTCTTTATATAATCGCTCTGTAAAAGTTTGGGGTTTATCTGACCCTAAGCACCAAAAACCTAATCCCCACTTGAGCACCGATTAAGGGTTAACCAAACCACACTTCTAACTGCACTTAATACAAGCAACTATTGGACTCTGGAATTCTTAGACAATACATATCTTTGCTATTCAGTATGTTATACAATATATGTAAAATGGCTGGTATTGTCCAAAAATACATAAATGACCCTTTGCTAAGCTCTGCCTTAGTTACTGACCAATCCTTACTTAGCAACTGTTGCCATGCGCCATGTAATAGACAAGCTTTTTCTCTTTTCCAGTTTATGTTAATGGACAATCTGTGTTTATACCATTTTAAGTAGAATTTTACAGAAATTACCTCCTCCACCCCCTGTGAATTAATCTGTGCTTCAGCCCTCATTTCCAAAGTAATATCCTACATTTGTTTCAAGGAAAATTAATGTTAATAATTTAATTTAATTCAGGTCAAAGTAGACTTCAGGTATTGATTGATTGGTTGGTCAACGTAGAGGCCAGAGTAGCTAAAGAGATCACAGTACTGTCAAATGATTGTATTATATTGCTCAATATTTCAAGTTAGCAATTAACATTCTTTTTAATTCCCATTCTCCCCCCAACTCCTTCTCCCTCATGCTGAGATCATCTGAAATTCACCCAAGAATCTATATAGTTTATTCTGAATAATTATTATATAGTATCACACATGTTTGATATCATTGGAAATGTCTCAGTGTGACTGATACAAAGGTCTCATTCTCAAAAATGTAAACCAGAAGGTAATAAGGTATTTAAGAGAAATAATTCACATACATAGGAGGTGTGTCTTCCAGGCATATGGCCTCATGCTCTCGAAAGGTGAAAAATGGTAATGAATAGCAAATGGTTCAATGTAAATCACCTTCTGCCCCCAGTAAGTCTGGGATGGTGATTAATGTGAATTCCCACTGTGAACTCATCTTTACATTTGAAATGAGGTCTGTCTATAGCTCAGGGCGTTTTCTAACTCAAAATTAGCCTGTGATGCAGAGCGGATGCCGGCACTCCGCATCACGTATTTCTAAATGTCGGGTTTAACCTACATCTTTTACTCATTTGATGTTTGTATCTATTATCTTTGAACTGATTATGCAACTGGGGTGATACATTTACCTGACATTATAAATTGTAAACATTTGATTTTATTCTAATCGACTCGGACATTATTTTAAGTAAAGAGTTAAAAAAGAATGGTCAAACATTCACACACGCTTTAAGATGTAGATATCATAAAAACATTTTTCATTTCATTCACTTGTGAAGGAGAAAATCAATAGGCCTATCTAAAACTGATCACCTCTTTCTTTCTTTTTTGTTCTGCTAACATATTAGGGTATACGGTGTAGTGAATGCATTGTATAAATGTTAGGAACTGTTCTTTTTAACTTAAAGTTGTCACTTGTAATTGCGTTCATGTAAAGCGTCTCTCTTTTCAGTCAACTGCCTTGATTCTGATTTGCAGTCTCTGCAGTTTTTAATCATGCTACTGCTTCATTTAACAATTTCTTTCAAGACAAATGGCAAATGAAATGTTTGCAAGGTCACACTTCATTCCAGCTCACGTACGAGTAATATCCATTCAATTGTTACCACTTTATGAGCACACAAGGAACTCTAATTGTTTCTAATGGTATTTTTTTAATCTTGTCTTGAGTTAGCAGCTAGCTAAGTGTTTTTTTTGTTTTGTATGTATGTATGTACAGGTCATTAGTGATGGACGCTTTCGAACATTTGGGGCACGCACCAAACTACCAAAGTCAAGGTATTCAGTAAAAAAGGCTTTGTTACTTCATAACTGTTTTGAAATTTTGTGAAATTTCAATGGTTTGAAATTGAACCAATAAACCTGTGTCTGTATGGTTTTTACCTAAACTCAGATTCAAATTTATAAATTTGTAGATATTTAATGACACATTTGTATGATAAAAAGGAATATTTGTAGTTAAGGCAACACAGTAAGATTTTTTACCTTAAAATAATGTTTCCAAAATAATTTTAGTGGTTCATCAAGTCGTGACATGGTGAAATGCACTTATGCCACAGCTTTGCGGTCCTTTTATCTGATATATCCAGCCGGTGCTGGATAAACAGAGAGCATGTGTGTGTGCGTGCGCGTGCGCGCGCGACAGTAGGCTGCGGTAGGCTAAATTATTTACGACAGCGGTAATGGACAATTCCGCTTCCAACCTGTAGGGCGACCGCAGAGGAAAAGTCTCTTGGTGTTACTTTAAAAGTCTCTGATTGGTCTGATTAACAAAGTTCTCCATAAAATAAACAAAACAAGCCCTACAACAAGCCACTTCATATTTAATAGTATTAAATAATTTGTTATTGCATTTAATAGATCAAACCTTCAATAAAACATTTGAAATTGGTTTGTAAAAACACTTCGAAACAGTGATTTATTTCGCAAAGCAATTGGTTCAGTTGATTCAAATTTTTATAAGGATTTTTCCCCCCATCACTACAGGTCATTCAATGTCAAAATTTAAGAAGTTTCATTGAAAATCAACAGAAGCAAAAAATTATTTGGGGGTTCAAGCACAGGATTGGTCAGTAAAACCAATTAAGGCGGGGCTTAGTTCTGTTTGATAATATTGCAATAAATTACAGCCATTTTGCAGTGAAATTCAATTTGTGCAACATGTTAAGCATGAAGAAGCCATAAAATCTGTTATATTGCTGTTGATTTTCAATCATGGTTCTGAGTTGAAAATCACCACTCAAAGAATGATATATGGATGGCATTTTCTTTTTGCATGCCGTAGGGTTGAAAAGATATTCAGAGCCAATCAATTATTCCGAATGCCATTTGATGTCCCACAAGGCACTCTGTGCTTTAATAAGCTGAAAATGGCTCCAAATAGAAGACACATCTGTTTGCTCTGGAGCAATTAGCGATATGTCTGAGCGTTCCATGGTTTTTTTCTCGTATAGTTATACTAATATACAGAATTTTCTGCTTCAATATTAGCTCGACTCTTAATTATACCCTTTAGGAGCGAAGCATTTGCACAATATGCTCGGCTGCTTCCGTTAGAAAGTGCAGTCGCTCGTGCTTTATTCTCTTGCAACTGCAAGCAAAAGATTTTGATTATTGTCTCTTTTCCAGTACATTGTCTTAGAGAGGCTGGCAGTCATTATTCACGGTGAACATGTGTGCTACTGCCAGCACTAAATTAGAAGAAAGATGGATGGACGGAGAAAAGAAGATTAATGACAAGGAAATATTTAGTATTTTGTCTAATCACTGTTTGTTAAATAGAAAGCTTTCAGTTGCTAATGGATGATTTAGTCTTTGTAATGGTGATGTTATAGGGAAATCAGCTTTAAAATGTGCTTGTCGACTTTAGGTATTTGACTAGGCGCATATTTGCCATAATTCAAATGGTGAAAGCTGTTTTCTTCCCATTGGATAGAAAAATCTCAAGCCAGACCTTGGTTACACAAGCAATGAGACTAATTGGAGGGATTTAAAAAAAAAAAAAGATTATGCCAATTAACAGCATTTGCAGCAAAATCTTGATTACTAAAAAAAAAATGATTACGATTTGTCCCTAGTTTTCTTTATAAAAAGCAAAAATCAAGGTTACGGTAAGGCATGCAATTTTTGTATGATTCAAAAGAAGAAATATGAAGCTTATAATTTTTAAATATGCACTCACATTAATTCCTCTGTTAAAATGTGTAATATTTGTGCCGTAAAGTGGTTCAAATCATAATTTGTTTAGTTGTTTCAGGGTTTATGGGGTTTTAACAGCTACAAAGTTGTAAAATTGGCTTTAACTACACACGTGTTTTTTCCCCCTTCCAAAATCACTTATATACTGTTTGTGTCTTGTGGCTGTACTATAGAAACGCTGAGTATTTTTATCTAAACGGATTGCCACGTTCACTTTCATTGTAAGTGCCGCATTGTAACTCAATCTTTTGTGTTTCTTTTAAGAAATTAATTAATTTAAGTTGAAATTAATTTATTCAGTATAATGCCTCAAATCATGAGATTAAGTTTTGCTGAACCCGTAATATTTCTTGAAGTCTCCTGTTTTTCTGATTTTGATCCCGAGAAAAATACTTAAGTTATCTCACATGTGCAAAAGATTACAACTGGAGCAATGTCAGCTTCATCTCTGTAGAATAACTGCAGGGCTTATAACGTTACTATCACCTTTTTGGCAAATGACAGACCTCAGCAGCACTGTCCTCTTGTCAAGCCATTGCACTTTGTCATGGTACCTTGTGAACAGAGCAGTAAATCCCCTTGGCTATTGGTTCTACTGTAAAAACGGCCTGCATC
Source organism: Siphateles boraxobius (assembly GCF_051911475.1). Lineage (NCBI taxonomy): Eukaryota > Metazoa > Chordata > Actinopteri > Cypriniformes > Leuciscidae > Siphateles > Siphateles boraxobius. The sequence continues at coordinate 20,210,298 of NW_027508733.1, read as the reverse complement.
AGCAGGGTTTGTGAAGTGTACCCTCTTTGGTTTAAATACTCCACTGGTGCTCGACCTAAATCGCCCAAGGGCTAGAAGAAGAAGAATCGGCTATATTGAAAATTCTACACTTCTCCATTTGGGACTAGTGCCAGTTTACCGCTGTGGTTTGAACTGTTAAAAAACATAGTGAGCTGTCTACCTAGACAGCATTTTAATGCCCGGTGCACATTGTATTTTGGGCTGTCCCAGACGAAAGATGACCAATCGTGGCTATTTCTGTGGTCGTTGCTCCTAAACGGTGGTCCAACGTGGTACAGAGAGATTCAAAGACGCCAGTTGTCGTGGTCTTGCGACCAAAGGTATAGCAATCATTTTCTGACAGTGTCAGAACTTTAGCATGATCATCTCACAGTGTCTTTGCTGCTACAACCTACGTCTACTGACTAGCCAATAAAAATGCGTTTTGATCAAAACTTAAATGTAAAAACTTAAAACGACTTGCCTCAAGATATATTTGCCAGATTGGCATGCAAAGTTGGCTTCTTTACTCTAGTCTCGACCATGTCCATATTCTCCTCTAAGGCTTCGTCTTCTTTTTTCCGCACACAATTGTCAAAGTTCGATTCAACGCTCTATTTGTTTACCACTTGTGCATGCTGATGACATTTAATCCTTCTATAAAAAATTGCGTTGTGGCAGTAGGCCTGTAGGCCTGTAGTAGGCCTACAGTCTACTTACATGTTGTCATAGATATCTATGAGATGTTGTACCCAAGTTTATTAGATTCATGCCGTACAGTGTGATTAGTAATGATCTTATAGGATTTCCAAAATCGCAGTCTGTAGCAGGCATAAGACATCATCAACATGCTCTTCCTGATGCAAAGACAAAATTAAAAAAATTATAATATCATTTATTGAATTTAGTATTGAAAACTAGTGATATAAATAGCTGAATTCTATTGGAAAAATAGACCATCAACTGATATTCATCTGCTATGCATTTTTTAGAGTATTGCGGTGCATTCACACCATGTCGGAATTATCACAATTATGAGATTCCGACTTGTTAAAAGCATTTACGTCCCCGTAGGACTCGCAATTACAGCTTGTAAACTCAAATTTTTTTGAGAGCTCCTTGTATCATGTGAACGCTGTACCAACTGACCACATTTAGGTATTGATAATGTTGCCATAGAGAACCATTATTCCGAGTACATGAACAGCTCTGAGAACATCATGTCATCACGTAATTACGATAATCAAGAAATGGTGTGAACGCAGCATTGTGTCATCAGCTTAACTGCAACATGCTAACAGTTGTAAATAAAACAAAGATTATTTGAGTATATTTTACAAGAAAATATTATTTCAAAATTTATTGTTTAATTTAATGTGTTACTTGCCATTTCTTCGTAATTATGTATGAATTTTACTAGCAATTTCTGAGTGAAATTTGTTTCAAAAACATTTAATATCAGCTTCCAATTATGTTAGAATCCTGGCTTGGGGCCATTTACATGACACCGTTTTCAAAACTTTTAATGCGTTTTGGCTGTTCATTTAAAGGACAACAGCATTTTGGGGGCCTGAAAACGCAAACTTTTGAAAACAGGTTTCAAAGTGCAAGTGTTTGAAAATTATACTTTTATCGTCTCAGCGTAAACTACAAAAATGCAAATTTGTAAAAACGGTGAAGTCATGCGCATGTGTATTATGTGTTCAGTCTATAGCCGCTTGGTGTTACTTTACGAAGTGACATCGCCACTTACTGGCCTGGCATGAATAATACAGCATTTGCAGTCCTTTTTTGTGGATCCGTGTGAATGGGGATCATTTTGACAGCATTGTCGTCTGTTCGCGTTTAACAAAAAGGAAAACCTTTTCCATTTTTAGTACATCATTGCCATGTAAACGTACCCTTAGAAGACAGTTGCCTACCTAGGATGTAGACAGCAGCACAGCTCCCTGGGCTTTGGAACAGATGCCTTCCATGCCACAGATTCCTCATTCCTTTAGTTGTTTTAGCATTCATTGAAGGACATAAGAGGTCATTTGTTGGCATGGTGATTCAATTTGCCTGTTGTTAAACTCTTGGTCTGTGCATGAGAGTAAGTAATGTGTTGCGTAACAAATGGAAAATAAACATCTAGAGTGCAAATTAAATTAATTTCAAAGAGTGCCATTTCAAACCGCTGTTTAAAGCGTCATCAAGGCTGTTTTAGTCCAAAAAACCTTTCCACATAAAAGACAAATCATTTGCCGAACGCACTACATTTTCACAAGGTCATGTTGTTATATGAACAAATTGACCAATGTGTTCTTTTTGAAGGTCCTTCTGTGCGCTTTTCAGGCCGTGAGTTGTATTCGATTACTAGTTTCCACAGTGCATTTCTTTCCCAATGTCTTGAATGAAAACAGCTGCCTCACACAGTCGCCTACATCCGTGAGAAACAAAGGTGTGAATCCTTGATAGTTTTACACGGGCTGTATGCCTTTTACTTGGACTTTAGATTAACCTTGCAAATTGCTTTTACTGCTATTATCACAGAATAGCACCTTGCATTAGGATGATTCCATCTCATTAACTGAGACGTACACCAACCGACAGCAGTGAACATCTGGGCGGCTCAACATGAAATGTTTGTGGAGGACTGGTTAAAGGAAATTTAACTGGTATGAAACTGGTATAAAATGGAAATGAACCCTTTCCATTTTCTAAATGCATAAGGGACGCACCGATATGAAAATTTTGGCCAATACCGATAACCGATCATTCTTTAGTTTAAAACAGATAATGATATTTTGGCCGATAAATCTTAAGTTAATCAAACGACGAGAATACTTTCTGTGCGCAAAAAACACACAAAAATAACGACTTTATTTCAGCTATTCATTTCCTTCTCTGTGGGTCTCGAGTCAGTTCACTAGTGTGAAGAACCAGATAATATCGTACCGTGCAAAGAGTCCACCTCTAATAGGGAGCCACTAGAGCAATTTGAGTCTGTGTATATTTGTAGGGGTTCATAGTGGTGGTGGTCTCGAAGTCCAACAGCTGCCAAAAAGGACTTCATCATGACAGGGTCAATTCAGTTGCTGCTAGTTCAATTCAAGCTCCAATATTGTCCAATCTAATTGATTTAGATTCTCAATGGCGCCAATTTCACCTCACAAGTGATCCAATTTCTATGCAAACTCCATTCAAACTCTTTCACTTTATAGCCAATTTCTTCAAATAATCCCCACATAATACATCTACGCTCTCATTGCATCTCCTCAAATGAGAATGATAAACCTTCCAGACACTTGGACCTGGACTGCAAATATATTTCGGCTGGGATTGGGAAACCAGACAATGCAAGTGTTTCTAGTGAGTAAGCCCTTGTGCTTAAGAACTACTGCATTGTGGAAACCTTGTGATATTGCTGTCCGTGCAATGCAATATCTCATGTTTACATGTGTGCAAATAACCACGTTTGAAGAGGATTTTTACCAGTACCTTGAGGCTATCTTGAGGGACCCCAATGGTAGCATATTTTTTTGTTACATTGGGTTTAACATGGGCTGAAATAATTACTTTTTGTTCCACATTCTTCCCTCTTATAATCAACAAATACATTAAGTTGGCATGAAATGGAAATTAACCCTTTATATTTTCTAAATGCATTAGGGACGCACCGATATGAAAATTTTGGCCAATAGCGATCATTCTATTTTTATTAGGTGTTCAAGCACGAAGTGCTGAAAACCTATTGTAATTGCTATTTGAAAAAAAAAAAAGCTAAAACGCATCGCGCAGCCCAAACCGTAAGGCCTAGAGACTTGAAACTCGGACAGATGGTAGGCCACACTTTTGGGGAGAACCTATCAGAGTATGACCCCAATTGGCCCATAGGTGGCGCTACAGCAACCAAAAGTACTAAATTGCTCATAACTCCTAGGCCGTTGGTCCTAGCCTCAGGCTTTTTACACCACTGTGATCCTTGGCTTAAGACGGACAATATGTATGTCTCCGATTTCGATTTAAGCAACAACAAAAAAAAAAGTTATGTCGGATTTTGTCCAAAACCTACTTTTGCGAACTAGTCCCTGGTTTTTCGCCCGATCGGAACCAAACCAGTCTAGGCCTATTCTCTGGACTCTCTAGATCAATAATTATCGAAAAAAAGTTGAAATTTTGCAATTGGGTGGCTGTAACAGGGTCATTTAGAGAAGGGTTGTGGCAAAATACAGTCAAAAGCCTATAAATCATAAATAAAAAATCAGAACTTCACAAAAATTGATGAGCATATGTGTCATAACATGGTGAAGAAGCATGCAAAGTTTCATGGAGATCGGACCATAGGTGGCGCTATAACTGTCAAAAAGGTCTCATTATTATTAGGTGTTCAAGCACGAAGTGCTGAAAACCTATTGTAATTGCTATTTGAAAAAAAAAAAAAAGCTAAAACGCATCGTGCAGCCCAAACCGTAAGGCCTAGAGACTTGAAACTCGGCCAGATGGTAGGCCACACTTTTGGGGAGAACCTATCAGAGTATGACCCCAATTGGCCCATAGGTGGCGCTACAGCAACCAAAAGTACTAAATTGCTCATAACTCCTAGGCCGTTGGTCCTAGCCTCAGGCTTTTTACACCACTGTGAGCCTTGGCTTAAGACGGACAATATGTATATCTCCGATTTCGATTTAAGCAACAACAAAAAAAAAGTTATGTCGGATTTTGTCCAAAACCTACTTTTGCGAACTAGTCCCCTGGTTTTTCGCCCGATCGGAACCAAACCAGTCTAGGCCTATCCTCTGGACTCTCTAGATCAATAATTATCGAAAAAAAGTTGAAATTTTGCAATTGGGTGGCTGTAACAGGGTCATTTAGAAAAGGGTCGTGGCAAAATACAGTCAAAAGCCTATAAATCATAAATAAAAAATCAGAACTTCACAAAAATTGATGAGCATATGTGTCATAACATGGTGAAGAAGCATGCAAAGTTTCATGGAGATCGGACCATAGGTGGCGCTATAACTGTCAAAAAGGTCTCATTATTATTAGGTGTTCAAGCACGAAGTGCTGAAAACCTATTGTAATTGCTATTTGAAAAAAAAAAAAAGCCAAAACGCATCGTGCAGCCCAAACCGTAAGGCCTAGAGACTTGAAACTCGGCCAGATGGTAGGCCACACTTTTGGGGAGAACCTATCAGAGTATGACCCCAATTGGCCCATAGGTGGCGCTACAGCAACCAAAAGTACTAAATTGCTCATAACTCCTAGGCCGTTGGTCCTAGCCTCAGGCTTTTTACACCACTGTGATCCTTGGCTTAAGACGGACAATATGTATATCTCCGATTTCGATTTAAGCAAAAAAAAAAAAAAAAGTTATGTCGGATTTTGTCCAAAACCTACTTTTGCGAACTAGTCCCTGGTTTTTCGCCCGATCGGAACCAAACCAGTCTAGGCCTATTCTCTGGACTCTCTAGATCAATAATTATCGAAAAAAAGTTGAAATTTTGCAATTGGGTGGCTGTAACAGGGTCATTTAGAAAGGGTCGTGTCAAAATACAGTCAAAAGCCTATAAATTATAAATTAAAAATCAGAACTTCACAAAAATTGATGAGCATATGTGTCATAACATGGTGAAGAAGCATGCAAAGTTTCATGGAGATCGGACCATAGGTGGCGCTATAACTGTCAAAAAGGTCTCATTATTATTAGGTGTTTAAGCACGAAGTGCTGAAAACCTATTGTAATTGCTATTTGAAAAAAAAAAAAAAGCTAAAACGCATCGTGCAGCCCAAACCGTAAGGCCTAGAGACTTGAAACTCGGCCAGATGGTAGGCCACACTTTTGGGGAGAACCTATCAGAGTATGACACCAATTGGCCCATAGGTGGCGCTACAGCAACCAAAAGTACTAAATTGCTCATAACTCCTAGGCCGTTGGTCCTAGCCTCAGGCTTTTTACACCACTGTGATCCTTGGCTTAAGACGGACAATATGTATGTCTCCGATTTCGATTTAAGCAAAAAAAAAAAAAAAAGTTATGTCGGATTTTGTCCAAAACCTACTTTTGCGAACTAGTCCCTGGTTTTTCGCCCGATCGGAACCAAACCAGTCTAGGCCTATCCTCTGGACTCTCTAGATCAATAATTATCGAAAAAAAGTTGAAATTTTGCAATTGGGTGGCTGTAACAGGGTCATTTAGAAAAGGGTTGTGGCAAAATACAGTCAAAAGCCTATAAATCATAAATAAAAAATCAGAACTTCACAAAAATTGATGAACATATGTGTCATAACATGGTGAAGAAGCATGCAAAGTTTCATGGAGATCGGACCATAGGTGGCGCTATAACTGTCAAAAAGGTCTCATTATTATTAGGTGTTCAAGCACGAAGTGCTGAAAACCTATTGTAATTGCTATTTGAAAAAAAAAAAAAAGCTAAAACGCATCGTGCAGCCCAAACCGTAAGGCCTAGAGACTTGAAACTCGGCCAGATGGTAGGCCACACTTTTGGGGAGAACCTATCAGAGTATGACCCCAATTGGCCCATAGGTGGCGCTACAGCAACCAAAAGTACTAAATTGCTCATAACTCCTAGGCCGTTGGTCCTAGCCTCAGGCTTTTTACACCACTGTGATCCTTGGCTTAAGACGGACAATATGTATATCTCCGATTTCGATTTAAGCAACAACAAAAAAAAAGTTATGTCGGATTTTGTCCAAAACCTACTTTTGCGAACTAGTCCCCTGGTTTTTCGCCCGATCGGAACCAAACCAGTCTAGGCCTATCCTCTGGACTCTCTAGATCAATAATTATCGAAAAAAAGTTGAAATTTTGCAATTGGGTGGCTGTAACAGGGTCATTTAGAAAAGGGTCGTGGCAAAATACAGTCAAAAGCCTATAAATCATAAATAAAAAATCAGAACTTCACAAAAATTGATGAGCATATGTGTCATAACATGGTGAAGAAGCATGCAAAGTTTCATGGAGATCGGACCATAGGTGGCGCTATAACTGTCAAAAAGGTCTCATTATTATTAGGTGTTCAAGCACGAAGTGCTGAAAACCTATTGTAATTGCTATTTGAAAAAAAAAAAAAAGCTAAAACGCATCGTGCAGCCCAAACCGTAAGGCCTAGAGACTTGAAACTCGGCCAGATGGTAGGCCACACTTTTGGGGAGAACCTATCAGAGTATGACCCCAATTGGCCCATAGGTGGCGCTACAGCAACCAAAAGTACTAAATTGCTCATAACTCCTAGGCCGTTGGTCCTAGCCTCAGGCTTTTTACACCACTGTGATCCTTGGCTTAAGACGGACAATATGTATATCTCCGGATTTTGTCCAAAACCTACTTTTGCGAACTAGTCCCTGGTTTTTCGCCCGATCGGAACCAAACCAGTCTAGGCCTATTCTCTGGACTAAAATGAAAGTGAGCCAATAAGTGGTCTTCCTCTGCTGGCCATTTTACTTCTTAAAGCTATTTTATTATTATGATGGACTGGTAATATACTTTAATATTATTAAACTATATTGCCTAAATATTCAACTAAACTAAATTACATTTTATCAACTATATTAAACTAAATTAGATGTTCACAATAACATCCCAAAAGTGTGTCTGTAAGCATTCTATTATTGAGTAAACATGAAAATTTGAGAAATTTTTTTCAATAAAATTATATGATTAAAATGAAAACTAAAAATTGCGTTTTAAATGGGAAATCTGTAATAAGCTTTTTTTTTTTTTACCTACCATTTATTTCAAATATCTATAGCTATAACAAAATGTGTTTAAGCATTTTTATTAGAGTTAACATGAAAAACGTGCCATTAAAAAATACATGGAATCAAACCAAGTCATAGAAAACAAAACTGCATTTTATTGCCAAAATAATACAATGTTGTTGTTTCAATGCATATGAAAATAGTTAACATTAACAATCAATTAATTTATTCAAGTTCAATCGTTTGCATATTGAAGAATGTCTCTGTGGTATCATTTCATTCATTTCAATTTTTTGCACATATGAAAGAAGAAAAGTATTTGCATTAATATATGTTCAAAACTATATTGCATATATATATATATATATATATATATATATATATATATATATATATAAAATCCGTGAGACCTCCGGCTTGGAACAGCTGTAACTCCCTACCTAGACCACCTAGATTATTGTGGGATAGCTTGTTTGAAAGGTCCCGTCCACATCTTGCTTCACAAAGAAATATGTGAAATGCTTATAGACCATTAAAGTATATTTTCATGATGACACATCCCAATAGCATTGAAAACAACAACAACAACAACATGTGTGTATGTGTGTGTGTGTCTACGATCTCAGTGGTTAAATGCTTGCTACATAAAACTTAATTTCTTTTGATGCTTTTGAGCTTAACTGCCTTAACTGCCTTAACTGCTTGAACACCGCTAAATGCTGCTCGCAGCTTTAATTTTTTTATTATTTTTTATTTAACAGACAGACATACAGACCAAAATAGTACAATAACAAACAATCTAGTAATTCCATAATTCCAGAAGTGAAATAAAAGTGTGTAAATGTATAGGCGAGTGTGGGTGTGTGTATGTGTGTGTATGCATAAGCAAAGTAACCATTTATTATTTATTACCATCATCATTACCATCCCCACCACCACTCCTCACTACCATCACACTGCCAACATTGTATTAGTCAATTTTTATTTTTATTCTTATTTCCATCTTTCCTTTAACAATTACCATTGTCAACACTCTCCAAAAATAAAAGATACTATAATAAGATAATATAAGATAACCCTCCCCTCACATCTCTTCAGTCCCTATTTTCTCCTTTTTTTTGTTCTTTTTTTTTTTGTATGTTATGTGTAGTGTCTAAGGTGCATTAAAAGAAGGGGTACAGTGTGAGAGTGTCTCAACTTGGGACAGACATGCTGTCCCATGGAAACCACTTCTCGCCTGTCTTGCCTGCCGAAGTGTTTATATATATATATACATCTTTTTTTTTTCTATTCTACGTTGTGGTGCATTAAAAACACATGAAAAGATTAGGGGGGAATTTGGAAATAATCAATTGATTTAACCATAGCAGTAGTGATAACAATAAACACCAGGTTAGTAATTCCAAAACAGCACTAATAATAATAATAATAAAAATGATAATGATGATAATGATGATGGCAATAACTGATCATTCTTTATAGTTGAAAGCCAATAACCGATATATTGGCCGATAAATCTAAATCCAAATTTTTATACAGTTTTTGAGTGCCTGATTATAAAAACAAATGTCTCAACATTAAAAGCCATATCCCAATCACACAATTATAATGATGTTCTCAATGTAATTTTATGTAGCCTATGTGACAGACTTGCGCTGCACATATTGCACTTAACTGTATTTTCTTTTTTGAAGTGATTCCAATCATATTTCCAGCAATTCAAAACCATCATGCTGAACAATGTGAATCTGAAGTGTCTCAGCTGAGGGAAATAATCCATTATTTATCTGCTTTAATATATCGGCCAGATTTTCTTATCAGGCCGATAACGATAACATTAGAAATGATCACATATCGGCCGATTCTCACTATGGTGGCCAATATATTGTGCATCACTAAAACACATGTAATTGATCTTGTTGTGAACTCGACTTTATTTCTCGATAATCTGTTTCACTCGGATGTAACCTATGTCACCATATGGAATACAAGATCTGTTGCCATTACATCGCGACTTTAACCATAGAATGGCTTAAATCGCTCTTTCCTCTATTATATGGAGATGAAGTTAAATGGTTTAATTCATCTGATCTCTAATACCATGTCACTGTTAACCCAGCCATTTAAAATAGCACTGGCATTTTGGTGGGGAGTCATCGGATCAGTGGTTTAGAAATGTCACTGGACGGAATACTCTGTATGACAGAAGAGGAAATTATTTGTAAGTCTATTCCTTATTCTCAGAGTCATTCTGAGACACGCTGAGCAATTTACTGGCACTGGGACAGTAACCCTTTTGTTGAACGTCTCAGTCGTTCTTGGTAGCTTAGCAACATGCTGAACATCTTTCAAGTCTTCAGATACAGATATGTAAACATCGTTTTTTCAGGTGAATTTACATAGCGCACTGACGTTAAATCCTGATGTTGACACATAATTAGCTCGTCTGAGTGCTTCTCGTATGTTAAAACTGAAGGGAAAACACTTTGAGTGCAGTTGGAAGTGTTTGCTTAACATTTTAGATCAATTTGAAGGTTTCAGCATTCTGGAGAAAGATTTGTTGTACTAGGCGTGGAATCCAGTCTAATCTTCAAAGAATACCATGCAAAAAACACAAATGCTTTTGAAAAGCAGTGTTTATATGAAATAAATAAGTTCTGACTTAAATTACCTTTTTTTAACCAATACCAAATCAAATAGAATTGTGGCCTGTTACCAGAGGTATGCACAAATACATCAAAAACTATTTTTTTTACAAAATACAAATACTAGCTCATGAAATGTAACAAAATAAAATACAAAATACTGATGTGAAAAATGTATTTAAATAAAATACAAGTAATTAGTATTTTGAAAATACAAAAATACTCCCACAATAATCTTAAGCCTTTTTTTTTATTACTGAAAGGTCAATAACACAAATATGAAAAATGTGTAAATTCTAAATGCCAAAGTAGCAAAATAAAAAAGTATGGGCATTTCACTAAATCTCTACAGGGCCTGAAATAGCTCCCTCTGACATAAATGGCATGTATAGCTAAGTTCACATCAATGGTGTGGTAGGCTACCCTTAATAGCAAAACATGTTTGATGTAGGCTACGTAGCCATATTATCACCGCTACTCTACTCGTGCCTTAAAGGACAAGTTCGGTATTTTACAATTAAAAACCTGTTTTAAGATCGTTTCTGATGAAATAGAACGGTTAAGATTGAAATTTGGACAAATGCTGCTGTCCCGAGAATTTTCGATTTCTGTGTTAGTACTGAATATTTATAGGATTACGGCGCGACAATCAATGGCCCACAAATCTGATGGCTTGGAACTGGATTAAGGCAAGAAATTTGGTTTGCACTTATATACTGTATATACTGAAATTGGATTGCACTTATATATATAACCACTATCCTTACGACTTCTCGGCAGGCCGACTTTTGGAGCAGGATTTGGAGACAGACAAACTAACTGACTCAGCGGCATTTCATGGGAATGCAGTTATTGTTTGTGGATCAGATTAAAGTGAACAGACAGGTGTGTAATAGAACTCCAGGATCCCAAAGTCACAGAAAGCTCTTCTCACCAATGAAAGAACATTCAGGAGCTATTCTGGCAACAAAGAAGTCGATTTGTTATAAGGAGGTCCAGACTTCATTTATTTGCCACCACAAATGTCTGGCCTCGACTAATTAAGACCGTGGTGAAGTGCATCATTTGTTGTGTGGTAAATGCATCTTATCTTGTTTTGGAAAGAATGGAAAGCCGATAATATTCCATCAAGGTTGATATCTTTTAAATCCTTTCCCCATCATTGAGTGTAGTGAAACTTGTGTCTTTATCTTGAGTGGCCAGACACACACTCAGACATCATGTATTACACCTGATTGTTATCTTGTTGGGATCTTTGTGAAACTACTTTGTTACAGTGAAAAAATGCTTGACTGTCGAAGGTAAGAAGCTCTGCATGCCCTTGAAAGTTTGGGATCTAGTGCCATGAAAAAATGGGCTCCAATGCTCATTCAGGATCATCAGAACATTGAGAGTAATTCCTCAGGAACTGTATAAACATACTGCTTAACATCTTCCTGAAAGCAAGGAAGTCATACGGGTTTGGGATGAAATGAGAGTGACTAAACTGAATTTTCATTTCTGGGTAAACTGTTCCTTTAAAGATAGAGGTGAGGTGAGCTTTAATCTTTTGATGGGTTTTATGAGCAACCATAGCTGTCCTGTGATTCAGAAAGTCGCAAACAGTTTCTCCAGGCTTATCAGATTCCAGTTTGCATTTCTGAAAGATCATCACACACTGTAGCGTCTCTCTATTTTCGATACACATCGCCACTTATAGTTATGAATGCTTTGAAACTCTCTCCAGTGCTTTGGATCGTGTCTATTTTTTACATTCTTCCACTTTTGCAGATAACTTCTCATTCTCAAGGCGAATGCTCACACGGATTCATAGACTCATTACTATGATAGAGGATCAGGGTTGAAAGCATTATTGTTCAGGGAAAGGGACAAATAAGTTTGACACAAGGCACACGGTTCTAACCGGCACACTCATTAAAACTTGAGACTCATTCTGTTGCCTTTGATATGATGAGTTGTCCTTCGGAGACGCAATTTAGGCCCCATACAAACCAACGAGATGCATAGCACGTCGCTCTCACGCCATTAAAGACTAAACAAATCTTCCCTCGGGTCATGGGAACTTTTTTTTTTTTTACAGAGGGTTCCTTTGATTAGGAGTTAGCAGACTATAAGCATGACTAGCAAATCTGTGTCAGAAAGCCTCATCTGGTTTAAAACATCGACCAGGGATAGTACAAAGCAGTGTGCGTACTTTTTTTCACAAAAGGGGGTTGATCATTAAATCAAAATACTCCCACAATCAGTTGTAAACTCTATTCAGCAGAATAAGAACAATGAACAATCTCCAAAACGTACGGACATTTTATGAAGATAAATTGTTAAACGCACAAGTTTGAGTAGTAGAGAGAAAGTTAACATCACAAGACTGTTACCCTCGGCTTTCAGCCTGTTTTTTAATTTTTTTTATTTCGTTCGCTATGAACAAGTTTGAGTCATTGCTTAGACATTTCATTTTTATACTCTCTGTGTGAATTTTAGGAATGTCCTAATGGGTTGTGCAGGGACAATGCCAATTAGCTTACTGCTTTGTAGATGAAAGGGTGATTCAGATGAGCGGTCAGGTTAACAAAGCCGTCAAAATGAAAGAGGAAAAAGAGGGGACAATTGAACTGTCACAGCTTTGAAAAGAGAATTGTCTTTGGAGTGTGTTTTGGGCATGTGATGTGACAGATCCTGTTGTTATAGTATCAAAAGCCCTGAAATACCTCTCCAGTTCATGGGGATGTATCCCCATCCTGAAACCTTCAAATTCCAGAAGATATATATTGCAGGGATGCACAATATATCGACCACCATATCGGTATCGGCCGATATATGTTAATTTTGAATGTTATTGTTATCGGGCCAATAAAAAAATGTGGCCGAATGGAATATTTCCTTCAGCTCAGACACTTCAGATGCGCACTGTTTGACATGATTGTTTGCCAATGATTAAAATCACTTCAAAAAAGGAAAATACAGTTAAGTGCAACACAAGTCTGTAGGCTACATCAAATTATAACGAGAGCATCATTTTAATTGTGTGGTTGGTTAATGGTGAGACTTTTATTTTTGTAACCAGGATCTCAAAAACTATATTAAAACTTGGATCTGTTATCGGCTTTTTGAGATATAAAGAATTATCGGTTATCAGTATCGGCCAAAATCTTCCTATCGGTGCATCCCTAATATATTGACCAGGCTGCTCTATGTCTATACTTATTTACCTTTTATGGATAGTCCAGCCCAACATAAGGGATCTGTCATTATTTACTCAACATATGATGTTTGTTCTTCCATCCATAGAACACCAATGGAGAAGTTTTGAAGAATGTCTGAGATGCTCTTCTCCATACAATGATTCTGACCTGGCTTCAAAAAGAGAAGTTCATATGACCTTCACACTATATTCGGAAGCTGTACAATAGTTTTGTGTGGCGAACAGACTGAAATTTAAGTTGTTATTTACTAAATCTAGCTTGACAGCCATAGTCACCATTCACTTCCTTTTATGAAGAAAAGCAGCTTGGACAATTTGCTTGAAACCAATTCCATAAAGTCATATGTTTTGTAAAATACATAAGGGTGAGAAAATGATGACAAAACTTTTATATTTATGTTAACTATCCCTATAAGACTGAAGAACATTGTGGGAAGTGGAAACAAGTTCAGGAGCCCTTTATGCACCTTAGAAATGCGTTTTTTTAGTGAGATGAAAATAACAGCAAAATGCTTGAAAAATTCAGTGGGTTGCACTTAGAAACAACAACCACACCAATAAATCATTGTGTCCGAGAAAGCAAATGAAAACTAGATTTGTATATTTTTGCCCAAAAAATTTTCAGACATAATTCTAGGGTGTTGTAGGGTGACACAATTTTTAGCATGTGCCACAGAGGTGTTCTTGTTGGTTGCAAAGGTGTTGAGATAGTTCAACGCTATCTCACGACCAATTCGTACGAATTTGTACGAGTGATTAAAAAGTGGCTAATTCGTATGAATTCGTACGACCTCACTCGTACGAATTTGTACGATTTGTCTGAACCCACGTGATGGGTAGGTTTAGGGGCGGGGTCAGGGGTAGGTCATGCGTACAAATTCACACGAATTGGGCAACTCGTAAAATATGTACGATTTAGCAAAAATCGTACTAATTCGTACGAGTGAGGCCGTATGAATTCGTACGAATTAGCCACCTCATAAAATTCCTACGAATTGCCGTGAGATCGGGCTGGATGGTTACACAAAATGAGTTTTATAAGACTTCGCTCTTATAGCGAGAACTCTTGTAAAATCAAGCACTTGTGTTTGTTTAAGGCTGTTGTGATTAGGCCAAGCATAAGTGACAGAAGTGTTTCCTCTTAGACAAGCAGCCTGAATTGCTATGGCCACCCCCCGGCTTTCACAGTTTCTAGCCTTGCTGGCTTAATGGGCACTAGTGCTCTCACAGATGCTGCTTACCGAGTCCATTCCACGTCTGAAAAGAACACAGTCACGTAGAATCACAGAGTGTTTCCCATTAACACCCAGCTTTCCCTCACACATAATAGGGTGAATCGGTGAAAATGGGCTTTTTTTCTCTTTTTTTTAACCCTGCTCTTGTGAAATGTCAGCCTGACAGTTGTCGGATTGCTTTCATTGGATGATAAAGTGTAAACCATGAAATCCTCATTCGCTCAGGTATCGCTCTTGGCAACAATGTGAATCTGAACCTCAGGAAATTTCTTTCCAGATGTCCAATCTCTGCTTACTGCGATCCCTTTTTATTTACCAAACTCCGTTCAGCCGTTGAGGTATCTGTTTGGTTTACTTGGATTAATGGTGTATACCAGGGTTAGAACAAGCCTAGCTTTATCGACAGCATCTTTGGCTTGCCGTTTTGTCGTGGCAGACAATTTCAAATCCTCCAAAGAAGCAAATAATTGGTTACTGTTCTGGATGAATTAACATCACTGTGTTTTTTTATTCAATTCAATTCAATTCATATTTATTTTGTGTAGCACTTTTCACAACAATACACATCATTTCAAAGCAGCTTTACAGAAAGTGCATGAGTCCATATTACAATTTTGAGTGATCTGTTATCAGAGGTAACAGATTATTATGCAAATTATTATATTTTTCTGTTTTTTAATGGTCATCACAGAAGTTTTGCATGGAAAAATTGCATATAACTTTGCACAGACCGGTTATCAAGTGATTTTATCACACGATTCTCATATTAACTCTAGAGATGCATTGATATTAAAATTCTGACTAGAAAATACCAATAATTATTTTATTTTATTATTTTATTTTATGGCCAATAACTAATAAATAGCCGATATTGTTTGTCTACATACGTTTAAAAATAAAGTGATACAACCAAAATCATTCATTTTAAATGCTAAAAATGAATTTAAGCACCAGAGCATTTATATTATTGTCTGTGTGACAAATGGATATTCAGTATCTTCTGATAAATTAAAAAATAATCTCGAATATCATCTGATATGGTACCAATGTACTGTGCATCCAGATAGATAATGTTTTTAAACTGCGTATTTTAACGCTTATCCTGGTGCAGTGCTTTGCTTTATAGACTTTCATTGTAAGTGCATTACTGCAAACATGATTTTTGTTTGTTTGTTAGAAACTGAGGGATGACTCTTAATTCTTCTAACAGCATCTGTGCCATTAGAGCTTGACTTGTATTAAATCTGGAACATTCCGTTAACAAGTATGACACAAGAAGGGTTCATTTGAGATGAAATCTCTTTCTGTCTTTTTATAGATAAGCAATGTTTCCCTTAAGCAGAAAGTAATAGTACATCTGGTTGCATCTCCATCAAGAAGGCATAGCAACAGACATGTTGTTTTTCAGATTTCAAGGCTCCGTATGGATTGGGAGCTCATCTGTGCAATACTGAGCATGTTCTTAACAAAGTGCATCTTATACTACATCCCTGCTTTCACTCCACATGCTGAAGAGTCTAATGAAGCTAGAGAGGATTTTTATGACGGGTATTTGTGTTCGTAAGTGTCTGTAGGCGTTTATGTTGTATTTCTATTATTTGTAATAGTGTGTTTGCTTGCAGTGAGAGTGTGCATGTGTGTATATATCTGGTGGAATTAAGCTTTGCCCTCTGTGTAACCCAACTCAGCCCAAGGTCGCTCTTTTGATCGCAACGTTGTCTCGGCCTGGAGGTGAGGAAGAGAGTTTATGAAGCCTGATGGGTTAAATCTGCCAGTTATGATTTCTTAGGCCAACATCCTCCCACATGGTTTGGCTTTTCCATCTGCTGTGAGGCCTGGATGTATTCTGTATAATATATTCAGTGTGCTGCATTGTGTCAGCATTAAAGATAATTGCTGTTTATTATGTCCTGATCCAAAATCAGTTTTACTTTATTTTCTTCTTTAAAGTAATACAGATGCCATAATTTCCTCCCCCTCAAGTTGTCCTCTATGATTTTATTTATTCAGTTTATTTGTGTGCCCACGCTGTTCTTTTCCATATAATGAAAACATTAAACTGTCAAGCAGGCTGCAAAAAGCACAAAGTATACCACCATAAAAGTAGGAATGCATGATATGTTGGTAACGTATTGGTTATCAGGAGATATTAAAGATTTCATATTTATTAATATCAAGTCATAAAATCTAATGCCATCATTCATATTCCATATATAGGCTACAGAAATAAAACTTGTTCTTCAATAACACGACGCAGCTTTGATAAAGGTTAAAGTCTTGGCAAGGTTAACATTGTGAGCACATCACGCTTTCTTTGTTTCTGTTGTTTATTTGTTTTTAATGTTTGTGCTGGGGTATACTGTCACTCAGATAGTTGTGTGGCGATGACAGTTTATACTTCCTGAGGTTGTTTTCAAACCAGCAATATTTCTGGTTTTTATTTTGATCATGTGTGCTTACCTGAATTATAGACTGACACAATGATTATTATAAAAACAGTGAGGATGACAACCTGCTGCTTTTGCATCTATTTTTATAAAGATTGTCAGCAATAGAGTTGATAAATGTAATACAGTATGCTGAAGCAGACGGGCGGGTGAGGTAGAATACTGTTAAAACATGACATTTCATTAATTTTGTCGTAGTTTTTATTCCTCAACCCAAATCTAAGCTCAATTTATGGATTTGTCTTGACATATTGGACACAATACAAATTGTGACGTTTAAACTGAGCTTTGTTGTTTTTATTTAAAGGGATATTTCATGCAAAAAATGAGTGTAAAAAGTACACAGTAGAACAATGTTTAATTTATGGTATTTAAATAAAATTAAAATACTTAATAAAAAAATAATAAAAAAATAAAAATTATGACAATCTTATAATCTACTGTTAAATAGTTCACTAAAAGATTACTTTGAAACAGTTTTCACTAAGAAACTAGTATATTTCACAAACAATTAAAGAAACATTAGTGCCATCAACTTGATTATTTGCATTTAACAAACGTTTTTGTCTATATAATGTGTATGTATATATATATATATATATATATATATATTATATTTATAGATATTATATATGTGTCTGTGTGTTCGTGTCTGTATACATATAAAAACACACACATATATATATATATATATGTGTGTGTGTGTGTGTGTGTGTATATTTGTATAGTACACACACACACACACACACACACACACACACACACACACACACACACACATATTATATAATCAAAAATGTTTATAGATCGTTTTGACAGTACTAATGTTTTCTCGTAAAATGTACTACAATAAACGCTTTAATTATTATACAGTGTACTGTTACTGTTTTCATTTTTTCAATCATTGTCCAATACCTTCATGAAAGCCATAATGGCTTTAGATTTGCATGACTGGTACATTATTAAATGTACTTACCTGCTTTGGAGCCTGTGTAATTGCTAATTAGACAGAATGGTAATAAGTTGTATGTCTTTTGACATTATGCCTCTTGACATTGAGAATATTTTCATTTATAATGCTCTGCTTATGTGTTGAGGAGAATTTTTAATATGTTCGCCTGTAGATTTCTTTTAGTGCCGCAAGAGGAGCGCAATTACGAGTGGTCCATATAGGTATGCAATTAAAAATCCAATAGGCACATCTCGCACGCCGAATCATCCAAAATGCAAGCCAAAGGCAAGCTGTAATTTCTCACCGCTGTACTGTGTTTATCATTTACACCCGAAGAGTCTCTGCATTTCACCCTCATCAATTATGGATCAGCTGGGCCCCCCATCCAAGCAGCTTCATTTCATTCTCATTAGGATCTTGTGCTGACACTCTTCTTTTCTCCACGCTCCATATAGCTTCTCTGTGGCTCCCATAAAGGTCTTTAACCAGGCAGCCAACACGGAATCATTACCAAGCTTTGTTTCCCCATCCTCCCCCTCCAGCCGATGGCAAGTGACCAAGATGAGATGGGCGACCACCGTTAAGTGCTTGTGTCAGTGGTTTCTGGGTCAAAGAGCCGTGCGGTAGGCCTGGCCCAATGCCAGAGTCAAGTCAACCCCCGCCAGCCACAATGGTAGTGGCTGTGGAGAAAGGTAAAGCTGTAGAACTGTAGATTTGTGGTTTCCCGACACTGTCGACAGTGGATAAATGGATTAAAGGGAAAATGAATGGATTTACAATAAATCAGAAACGTCCACAGTTCAGACTCTAAACTCTGAAAGTATTCAAGCACAAATTTGTAAATAAGGGGTCTTTTTTTTAATTCAGGGGCCCTGAATCAAAAAAAAAGCTTTATTTTTATTAATTAATTTTTTAACTTTATTTTATTTTATTGTATGAATTTTTTTTATAAAATATTAAACACTTCATTTTTATTTTATTTTATTTTATTTTATTTCATTTTATTAATTTATTTTATGTCTTGGATTTGTTTAATGCTAGTTTTAGGCAAGTAATGTGTTGACCGACGAAACAGGAGAGCCAGCTGAATATTATGCAAGTTATTTATTTTATAGAGTATTTAAAATAAAATAAAAAACATCTGTAGGTAAAATAACATTTAAAAACAAACTTTGAAATATGTTGTTTTACTTATTTATTATTTATTAAAGTCTATATGTTTTATATATCTGTTCACTGACCCCCTGCACCTTCTTAGATCGGCAGGGGTCCACGGCCCCTGATTGAAAACCAGGCTTTAGAGTTTCAGACCCTTGTTTTGATGATATTGTAAGATCGAATAGCACAAATTTGAAATAAAATCAAATAGTTCAGTGTTACAAGTAACGCACGTTATGTAATCAGATAATCGTTTGAAGTAACTAGTAAAGTAATGCTTCAATTGATAAATTTACAACAAAATATCTGTTACTTTTTCAAATAAGTTACGTACTCGGTTACTATTGTAACCTCGGTTCTCTCTAGAGAGGGAACGAGTACTGCGTAATATCTTACGCTATGGGAAAAACCTCTTTTCCACGAGATATTGAAACCAAAAATTATCCTTAATTTTGAATTAATGTAAAACGCTGTGCAGCAGCATGCAGACATAGGCAAGACGGCTTGCGCGCCTATTGGCTACCCTGCGGCAACAGCAGCAGCCTATCGAGAGAGGCCCTGCGTGACACCATATCCAATGCGGGCACTTTGCGCCCATTTCGTCATGTCCCGCCAGAAAGGGCGTGGCCTCGTCCTATAAATATAGCTCGATTAGGCTGATACAACTGGTTTTCATCGCCGAAGCGAACCAGAGCTGTTGTATGCAAGATACGCAGTACTCGTTCCCTCTTTAGAGAGAACCGAGGTTACGTTAGTAACCGAGTACGTTCTCTTACGAGAGTATCTCTCGTACTGCGTAATATCTTACGCTATGGGGAACACACTGTAACATGCCGTGCGTACTGGGATCCAACACCAAAGTCCCAAGGGCAGTAGCCCGGGGCACGCATAATGCACAATCACCATAGACTCACAGAGAGTCGGAGAAGAGAGGCTGCAAGCATCATTCCCCATGAAAAAGCATCCCACAGGAGCTAGTTATGTTAACAGTGTTTCACGCAGACAGGGTGAACGTGTTCAGCCTGAACTTGGTATAAGTACGGGTTATTCAACACCCATGGAGCTGTTCTATCGATCAGTGAGCGATGCACAAGCAAAACTCAGCATTCTGCGCCGGCGCAGCGGGGCAGATAGTACTGAATTCTAGACCGACAGCAGCTTGGCCTGTAAGGCGGGAACCTCTAGGTTATAAAACCTTATAAATGTAGACGGCGAGGCCCCGCCTGCCGCCATACAGATATCTTGCAAGGAAATCCCGCTAGACCACGCCCACGACGAGGCCACGCCCCTCGTGGAGTGCGCTCTGACACCGAAAGGACACTGCAGGCCCTTAGAAGTGTAAGCCAGCGCTATGGCATTGACTATCCATCTGGATAGGCTCTGTTTTGATGCGGCCAGTCCCTTGGAGCGTCCGCCAAACAAAACGAAGAGCTGCTCAGTCTGTCTGAAGACAGACGAGCGGGACACATAAGCTCTCAGTGCCCTGACAAGGCAGAGGAGACTCGCATCCTCCTCCTCATCATGAACCGGGAGGGCGCACAGGGAAATAACCTGGGCCCTGAACGTTGTGTTGAGGGATTTGGGCACGAACCCATGCCTTGGTTTGAGTACGACTTTTGAGTCATTAGGGCCAAACATGCATGACGCGCTTACTGAAAACGCTTGCAAGTCCCCTACGCTCTTCACTGAAGCGAGAGCCATAAGGAATACCGTTTTGAGAGACAGATGTTTCATGTCTGACAAATGGATTGGCTCGAATGGGGCACCTTTCATGGCTTCAAAAACCGTAGAAAGGTCCCACACAGGGACTGAGAGGGGTCTGGGAGGATTCAGCCTCCGAGCTCCCCTGAGGAATCGCACGACCAGGTCGTTTTTCCCCAGTGACTGGCCAGACGTCGGTTTTGCAAACACCGTTATGGCCGCCACGTATACTTTGAGCGTGGATGGGGTTCTGCCCTTATCCAGCAGCTCCTGAAGGAAGGAGAGCACTTCCGTAACCCCTTAGTCTGCGGGTGAAAAGCCCTGAGCTTGACACAAGGCAGAGAACACCAACCACTTTGAGGAATAGAGCTGTCTTGTAGACGGGGCTCTAGCTTGCGTGATTGTGTTTAACACTCCCTCTGGGTGGTCAGCGGTACCCGTTGATGGCCCATGCATGTAGGGATCATAAATCCGGGCGAGGATGCCAAATCGAGCCCTTTGCCTGAGAGAGGAGGTCTCTCCTCACCTGTATCGGCCACGGGGCAGTGCTGGTCAGCTGCATCAGGACTGGGAAACAATTCTGGTTCGTCCAGCGTGGAGCCACGAGCAGCACTGGGCATCCGTTTTCCCTGATTCGTTCCAGCACTTGAGGCAGGAGCGAGACGGGGGGGGGGGGGGGGAAAGTATAGAGGGGGCAGTGGGGCCATAGGTGGGCCAGCGCATCCCTGCTCTTGTAGAAAAAGTTCGGACAGTTAGCGTTTTCTTGGGACGCGAACAAGTCCACCTGCCGAATGTCTCCCACAGCAGTTGGATCGTCTGCGGGTGCAGCGGCCATTCCCCTGCTGGGACATTGTTTCTGGACAGACAGTCTGGTCTCAGATTCAGGTGACCAGGCAAATGCGCTGCTTTCAGCGAAAGCAGGTTGTGCTGAGCCCAGACCAGGAGGCGTTCCGTCAGCCTGTAAAGGTTTCGGGACCTGACGCCACCCTGGCGATTTATGTATGCCACCACTGACATGTTGTCCGACCGGACTAAGACGTGGCGGCCTTTTATCTGGGGACAAACGCGCCGTGGCGCGTTGTCGACTGCCAGCATTTCCAGACAGTTTATGTGTAGGAGCTTTTCCCGTTCTGACCACTGGCCAAAGAACGGTCTGCCCTCGAGCAGCGCTCCCCCTCCCGAGGTGGAAGCGTCCGTGGACACCACCGTCACACTCAAGCGAGTCCCCAGACTCACGCCTGACTGACACCAGTCGGCTATTTTCCAAGGTTCCAGAGCCGAAACGCATTTCATGTCGACCCTGAGGCGAAACAGACCAGAGGTCCATGCCCGGGGTGAAACTCGTGCTTTCAGCCATAACTGCAGTGGGCATATAAAGCAGGCCCAGCTGAAGTACCGAAGATGCCGAGGCCATGAGGCCCAGCATTTTCTGAAACCTTTTGAGCGGGACTATAGAGCCGCGGCGAAAGGATTTCGCGGCGCGCTGAATGTCCAGTTCGCGCTCCGGCGACAGACGTGCTGTCATAGACAGCGAGTCCTGCACTGTTCCCAGAAAAGAGATTTTCTGGCTGGGAAATAGCCAACTCTTCGCCCAATTGACTGTGAGACCCAGATTCTCGAGATGCTCGAGTAATGTGGTTCTGTGTTCTATGAGCTCTGAATGTGATCGAGCTAGAATCAGTCAATCATCCAAGTAGTTCAAAACTCGCATGCCCTGAAGTCTCAGGGGTGCGAGAGCCGCGTCCATGCACTTCGTAAATGTACGGGGTGCTAGGGATAGGCCGAACGGTAGAACTGTGTATTGATATGCCTGGCCCTCGAAGGCGAATTTCAAGAATCGCCTGTGACGTGACGCTATTTGTTTTTGGAA
Source organism: Siphateles boraxobius (assembly GCF_051911475.1). Lineage (NCBI taxonomy): Eukaryota > Metazoa > Chordata > Actinopteri > Cypriniformes > Leuciscidae > Siphateles > Siphateles boraxobius. Next base: position 20,187,387 of record NW_027508733.1, on the reverse strand, counting down.
AAAGGCGTCTTTCAGATCTATTGACATAAACCAGTCTCCCTGCCGCACTTGTGCGAGGATTTTCCTGGTTGTCAGCATTCTGAACTGGCGCTTCATAAGCAGATCTAGAATGGGTCTGAGACCCCCGTCTTTTTTCGGTACCAGAAAATATCTGCTGTATAGCCCCCCTTCGCTCTGAGCCTGAGATAAAGGTTCTATGGCCCCTTTGCTCAGCAGTTTCGCTATTTCGGCTCAAAGTAGATGAGATACTTCATTGTTTACCGTGGTTTCGACTCGCGTCGTGTAACGGCGGGGATGTCGAGCGAACTGTAGTGAATAGCCTCTTTTTATAGTGTTCAACACCCATTCTGATACCCTGGGAAGCTTTGCCCACGCCTCTGCGTGAATAGCTAGAGGTAGAATGATATCCGGGCTCTGGTCGCGGCATAGCGGCGGTCGCAGAGCTTCAGTGTGCTGAGACATAAACACTCTGTTTACAGTGTGCGAGGCGGGAGGCGCGCCGATGGGCAGCCTGGTCACACTCGAATTCTCTATGACAGATTGTGGAAAGAGAGCGAGCGGGATAAACCCCATGGGGTTGAGCGTGTCTTTGAGGGAATGTGGGCGCGGGACAGCGGGCACACTCACTGCACTGAAAACACCATCGGCTTGCGCTGACTGAATGTGTCGGTTTCGTTTTTACAGAAACCGAGGGACACGTATCGTGTAGTGTTTGTAGTCACTGCGTCGTGGGCACATTAACTACTTTTTTTTTTTTTTTGCACAATCGACATGAGTCGATTTTATTTGTGCTAGCCCTGAACTGTGGCGGGCTGTGTCTGTGTGTGGGAATGGGCACTGAGACGTGGGCATTCTTACAACACTAATAACACTATCAGCCGTGGCCGGAATACCAGAAAATACACTCTTTTTGGGATTTATCTGGGTCGCCGTAAAAATGGCGTTTGTGTGCAGGCAAGCGGGCTGTGGTGCCGGCTTGTTTACTGCGAAATACACTGGAACAGTCACATTGTTTGGAACTGAACGAGCGAGAAGTTTTCGGTGGAGTCTGGCAGAGACTTAAACACCGTGGGCCTTAGCTGACTGTATGTGTGTTGGTTTCGTTTTACAGAAAACGTGGCACATGCAGTGTGTAGTGTTTGTGGGCACTGGGTTGGGGGCACATTCACTACATTTAATGCACAATTGACATGAACCGATCTCATTTGTGCGAGCCCTGCACTGTGGCGGGCTGTGTTTATGTGTAGAAATGAACACTGGGCTGTTGGCATTTTTATTATTATCATAACACCATCGGCTGTGGCCGGAATACCAGAAAATACACTGCTTATATGATTTTTCTGCGTCGCCATGAAAACGGCATTTGTGTGCAGGCAAGCGGGCCATGGTACCAGCTTGTTTACTGCAAAATACACTGGAACAGTCGCATTTTCTTGGAACTGAACGAGCGAAAAGTTTCGGTGTAAGTCTGGCCGGGGCGAGACTAAATTGTATCTGCTGCGAGAGGAAGGCTTTGGGTTTCGCCACTGAGCCACAGGGGGAAACGACAAAAGGCTTAAATTAGCTCGAGCAGATAAAAGAGCGTCATCACAGTTTTGTGTGTGTTGGCGTTTGTTTGCAGGCGTGCGTGTTATAGGCTACAACAGGCTCATTGGTGCAATATTGACATTTTCAGCCGCTCAAACTAAGAGGAGCTGAGAAATGTTTGAGAAATGGAGATTGGTCCGGCCTCGGCGGAACTAAAACACACTCTTTCCTCATTTCGCCGGTGACGCACGCCCACGGGGGGCGCCGAGCAGATAAGAGAGCGTCATCACAGTTGTGTGTGTGTCGGCGTTTGTTTGCAGGTGTGAGTGTTATACAACAGGCTCATAGCTGCAATATTTACATTTTCAGCCGCTCAAACTAGGAGGAGCTGAGAAATGTTTGAGAAATGGAGATTGGTCCGGCCTCGGCGGGACTAAAAACACACTCTTTCCTCATTTCGCCGGTGACGCACGCCCACGGGGGCAGGGGGCGGGGTAGCTTTGTTATCCACCTTATTCTGCTCTAAACAATGCGCGCCGCCATGACGACGACTCCGGTTGCCTACTTCTGGTTCATACTGTATTAGCAGTGAGAGAATGAGTCCAGGCTCTACATGTGCTGTTGTTGGTTGTTTTAACAATTCAAAGAAGATAAAAAAAACTTTTTAGAAACTGGATGCTTTGAGCATAAGATAAAAAGGAGAGAATGCATAGCTATGTCCGGTTCGTATCAGCTACATTCAATGCCAGAGTTAGCTGCGGGGTTAGCTGCGCTAAAACTGAAGCATCCAACGAAAAAGGTGTATCTCTCCGCACCATTTTCTTGACAAACGCCTAATACGTTTCCAGTATATAGGGATGGGCATTTCAAGCAAAAATAATAATCGAAGATCGCTGGGTATTATTCAATTATTATTCGAAAATCGACCCCCTCCACCACACGCACACATGCATGTATAGACCACACACCGGAGCACGTGTGCAAAGCGGAGCGGTGTGACGCTTAAATATAAGTTAAAAAAAACTAAACATATGTTTTATATTTATGTTTCATAATATAATGTTTTTTATTTATTTCATCTATGTTGAAAAGGGAACCGCATGAGATGAGTCAGATATGACCATAATATGCCCAATATATCAGAAAACATTTGGAATGGCTCATGATTTTGACCATTATTAAGTTTTGTTTTGTAGAAAGTCTTTCTTTCAAGTGAATTTCATTTAGTATAAATTGTATCTTAATTTTAATCAATGTTTTATCAACAAATTGCCTGGAATAATAAATAAGAAGCACAAATAGTAGATATACAGGACAGGGAGGCATGGGCGCGTGAACTGGAGCGCGTCTTATTAATCAACTCAGCGTATAAGATACTTGCCTCACATAAATGAGAAGTATATCCATAGAAAGCTTGACATTTGTACTTTTAAACAAAATAATTAAAAACGAGCAGAAATGGGCTGCTCTCTAATTATGTATAGGTTAATTCGAAGTGTGCATTTCTCTCTATAGGCGCGTTCACTGCGAAGATGGCGAGTCAGCATCGTTAACTTTATCTTTTCAGTCGACACTTACAGAAAACACTATTTTTTTAATAAACAATTCAAATGTGTCATGCATAATCATTACTTTTGCCGTTTTTTTTGGTGGCAAGCTTATGCGTGCGTTGAGATGCAGAATAGGCAATATATTACGAAAACGCTCAATGGTTTAGCATTCTCTCCCATATAGTATACACAACTTCAGTCGTGCACGGGCAGCCCTACTTATTTTACATATTTTCTAACCAGCACATCACTGCGGCGTTATGAGCGAGCGGCGCTTAATCTTCATAAAGCTTCGAACCGGAAAAGGACAACCGGCTTCCGGTTCAAACCCGCTTTGAATCATGGGTAAATTCGCTAACCAGGAAAAAGGTGGATAACGTGAAGAAAGCTAGCCGCGGTTTTGATGCTGGCCCGTTTCCCTGACGACTCGCGGGCAGAAGTGGGGAGGTCCACAGAGCTCGCCCAATCCTCATTGTCCGACGCCAGGATAGCAGCTGGCCTTCTCTACAGATGCAGCTATCTCGTCATCATAAAGGCGGAGGCGGCGGCCGTTGTCCGTCAGTGAGCGACTCGATTGAAGCCGGTGAAGCTGGCGGGCGAACCGGCGAGCTTTCACGGGCTGGAGAAGGCTCGGGGACCCGCTGAGTACGTCGCTTTACGGCGCAGCTCTACAGCGGGCGGGAGTGCAGACTCGGAGAAAAAATGCCAGGCGAGTCCTCAGAGTCACCATGGCAATAGCTCGAGGGAGCGCGAGAGCTGCATGATCCTTACCCAGGCGGGAAACGCAGATGAAATGGCGGTCCCCGTCGCTGAGTGCGGCTCGGCACGAGCCACAGGAACGAAGCATCTTAAAAAAGACGCTGCTCTTTTAGATGAGAGAGAGAGAGTGTGAGTCGCGACGGCGAACACACGCTCTCAGCAGAGTAAAAGGGTATTGACGCCGGAAAGCGTAGCAGGTACGGCGACTGAAGGCGGCGAGGTGAAGGCCAGCGGCTTCAGGTTCAGGGGCTCGTCCCGTAGAAGGCTTGTGTCAACGGCGCGGCTTCTCACTCTGGATCCAGCGATGCGTGAGCTTCACTGAAGAGATGAAAATCAGTTGTATCAGCCTAATCGAGCTATATTTATAGGACGAGGCCACGCCCTTTCTGGCGGGACGTGACGAAATGGGCGCGAAGTGCCCCCATTGGATATGGTGTCATGCAGGGCCTCTCTCGATAGGCTGCTGCTGTTGCCGCAGGGTAGCCAATAGGCGCGCGAGCCGTCTTGCCTATGTCTGCATGCTGTCGCACAGCGTTTTACATTCATTCAAAATTAAGGATAATTTTTGGCTTCAATATCTTGTGGAAAAGAGGTTTTCCCCATAGCGTAAGATATTACGCAGTACGAGAGATACTCTCGTAAGAGAACTGAAGTTACTTTGTTCTCCTATTTATTAACTGACAGCTCTCCTGTCCTAGCCTGGGAAAACCCAGATGAACTTCCGGCAAATTTAGATTTGCTCTGCAAGTTAGTCTGGCGAAGAGCCCATTCAAGATCATTTCCAATCTTTCCAAATCGAGGCACCAATCACAAACGTTGACGCGGGCTTTACAAGATGACAATCAATCTGATTGGTTTTCCATGCAATTGCTTACAGAGGCATTTGAGCGACATCTGTCACGCATTACTTTTAAAAGTAACTTTTCCAAAAGTAACTTTTGGTTATCGCGGGGCACCCCAACATGCGGGCATGCCCGTCCGCTACTCCACTGCCCATATCAGTTATTGTGTTACTACATTATTTTCTTCAAGCATCATATTCTGCTGTGTAGCAGTTATTATATGCATCTGATTCCACAGATAAAGGCAATGCCAACTCTGTACTTATTTTTGATTGGTTACATCTTGTTCACTGCCTAACAAAGTGCTATTTTCCTCAGAGGTGTTCTTGTTACGGGTTGGTGAAATCAGATTTGCGGTAATGATGGAGAGGAAAATGTGGAAATTGTCGGTAAGAAAGAAATTATATTAAAATAGTCCGCTGGTGAACACTTGAAAATTGTCCATATTGTGAGTGTTGTTGCTTTTTTGGACGGACACTGCGGGTCCTTTTTTCATTGACCGTCAAGTTGTCAGCTGTTTAAATAATGGATTTGTTTGGCAATATGTATTACGCTTAAGCCAACGTCCCTTGACAATACTGTTTTGAGGGAGCCATGAACAATAGGGCATATATATTTTTTGGGAGACTATCCGTTATATATTTATGTCACCAGGGTATCTTCTCCCCATGCAGTTAGTCAGAAAGATCTTATTTCTCCTGTTCATGCTTTTTTGGTTTGCTATAAAGCCACGGACAGCCATTATGAAGCCAATTAGCCTACTGTTTTAAATCCCACCATTACCTTCAAAGAGCCCTGCTGCCAAGATTATATTTAGCTTATGATTGGCATTTATTCAAACATTCTGTATAAGAAATAATCTCTTTTCAATTAAGTATAATGGTTATTGTGTCCCTAATGTACGTTAATGATCAGCTCCAACATTTCAGGGCTTTAAACAAAAAACAAGAATCCACCAAGGATTTTTTTTCCACCATAAACTGGGAATGAAAAGCTGGTATGTTCATTATGGGATGCAGCATCACAACAGGAACACTGCAGCAGAGGCTTTGTGGTTGGTTGTGATTTGTTTACACAGTAACATCTGTAATCGAATGACAGTGATAAATGTGAGGAACGACTGAACTGGGGGTAGTGTTAAGTGAGCGGGCTTCTATGGGTCGGGTGAAATGTGTGTCAGTGGACCACAGCCTGGCCCCTAGGAACAGATTTGCAGCATCTCGAGGGACATCATTATTCTGTCATCAAACAGGGGGCAGGTCAGGTTTTTCAGAGCTTTTTCTAAAGGCACCTCGTGACGCTGAAATTATTTATTCATCTGCAAACAGAAGAATTGGCATACAAAGAACGGCTATTCGTGTGGACATTTGTCAAATAAGGGACAATGGAAAGATAATCTGGCTGATGCAATAAATATACACTTAAAAATGTGCAAAAGAACCAAGTTGGCAATAGAATTGATTAAAATGAACTCATAACAACAATACAAATTATATATGTTTATATAACCCTATATATAAAAAACAGCCTTTTTAGGTGAATTTGGACATATTTTTGGAAATTTAAAATTTTAAATCAGTTTTTTTTATCTGACCATTTGATCACATTACGATAAATGTTTAAGAGAAGATGCGTGATAAACGCTAAATCATTTTTTTTTATTATCTATAGTATTTTGGCCATGTTTCTATGGTTACATCGAACGCGACTTCAGGTCGCTAACGTCTATTTAGTGCATTTTGGCGTAGGCCTACCACACACTGTAAACACTTTTTTTTACGTACATCAACATGGATGTTCAAGTCATTTCAACTGAAATTACATTAAACTGACTTAAAAAATTAGTTGAATATTTTATAACTTATGAAAAAGGGTGAAAATTGCTTAACTTATTTTAATGCATAAAAGTAAATTAAAAACATATGTTGTCATAACTTATTGATCATATAATCTTTTTACAGTGAATAATATATAACGTTTGTGGTAGCCAGTCATTTTGAAAACACTGACTGTTCTATGCATCTATATGCATATTTACAAACATACTTTTTTGTTGTAACTTCCTTTTTTGGGGATTCAAATAATTTGAGTAGTTAATTCTTACCCAAATTCTTCATATTTCGCAGCCTGTAAAACAAATCTTCCCAATCAAATAACCAAACAAAGGAATCGCTGATATATTGTGCAAAATATTATCCACCCCCCACCGAAGTCCACAGAGAATTGTCTATACCATCTAACGCACTCTCTTGCCTCAGCATCTGCTCCGTTCTCTTTGGTGAGGTGAGGGGGGAAACGCTCTGAGCCTCCGCACGCGCTTTTGTTCAGTGTCTCCTCGCGACCGGCGAAGTGCGCGCCGTTTCGAGCTCTTCTCTGCGCGAGCGCCGCACGAGACGCAGGCTGAGGATAAATATCGTGCTTTCTGAATGATTTTAACCAAGGAGTCCATTTCAACACATTTGTGAGACTAAACAGATTTATACATTTTTGAATGGTTTACCTCAGCGGCTGTTATCACCTACTCTGCTGTATCTGATGCGACGCGGCATTCCTCTGGACTTTCTGAGGCGACAACCCGCTTTACTTCAGAGAAGGTGAGAACAAGGCATATTATTATGCCGAACTGATTGCGTCTTATTATAAATGTATAATGTGGTGTAGGATGTTTTTTTTTTGTTCAGGACGGGTTATATACAGCCCCCTTGTAGCGCAATACCTCAGTCAAGAGGACAAAACCAGAAGGACTATGATATTGAACGGCTATTCAGTGCAGAAGTCTATTGATGAGCAATGTTTTTATTGACATTGTGTATTCTTATCAGATATAAAATAAATGAAAAGTAGAGCACTATATAATGTCTACAATCTAATTTTTGTTCTGTCCTCAGACAGTTAATCACTTATCTTCTCAAATAGCCTATTAAGTGATTTGGAAAGTATATATATATATATACACACATTACTCTATAGTGACATTACAAGTGTCTGAATGTTCATATGTGGATATGGGGAAAACAGGACTCATTTTCCTTGCCTTGATATAACCCCCCACCTGCAAGCTGTCATCTGCAGCAATACCTTGATGTGAAGTGGTTGAAAGAAATCCCATCATAAAACAGCGAGTGAGAATTTTGGGATCGAAAGGGACCCCGCATTGTTTTTCTCATTTGCAGAGTGTCAGCTGGATGCTGTTTAAAGCTGACAAGTGCTGAGCGCTGCCAGTCTTGTGCCCGCCTCGAACGACAGCGTGTAGCTGGTGGGAGAGGAAGACAGACCCGAATTTCCCTTGGCATTCTGTCATGACTGTCTCTGTTTTCTCTGTTCGGTCTGAACCGCTGAGTCTCTACCTGAAGGAGCACTCCAGGTGCTTCTTGCATCAGTCTGCAACAAGTCTTGATGCTGACGAGAGAAAAGTACAGTACAGTGACTTTTGAATGTGAAGATGTCTGTTATTTGTCAAAGTGCATCAGAAATAGAAAGTGGTGCACGTTGTGGTTCCAGGTGCCCTGGGGAAATTTCAGGCAGCTGTTTTCCAGCAAATTGGTTGCTGTGTGGTAATGTTCTTAGATAGCGTTTCTCTCTTCTCTTCTCTTCTCTTCTCTTCTCTTCTCTTCTCTTCTCTTCTCTTCTCTTCTCTTCTCTTCTCTTCTCTTCTCTTCTTGTACAGTAACTCATACACCCTATGGGATATTCATAGTGGCGATGGTTTGCATCAACATTTTTGTTGAGAGTTGCCAATTTCCAGCGACACAAGTAATGCGACAAAGTTTGAGCCCATGTTTATGTTGATAAGCCATGCAGTGCATGCATAAGCATGCATAAGCAATGGGAGCGCAGACAGTCATATTCCGGCATAGTTGGAACTAACAGCACACCAATTTACCAAAATAACTAAAACTGCCCAAAAGCTGGAGCTTTCTTAACCTATATATATATATATATATATATATGTGTGTGTGTGTCTTTGTCATTTTACTTTTACTACAAGCATTTAAGATGATTGTTTTTAGTTTTCACTGTTCTATTTTTCATTTATTTATAAAGAATAATATTGTCCATTTATTGATTACTGGCCATTACATAAACATCTTAGAATTAGCCTATACCTATTTCTAATTCACCAAATAAACATATGGGTTTCTGCTGAGGCTGTCACTAAACACACACCATGTCACCCTAAAGCAACCCTGTGCTGGTTGTATCTATATCAGGGCGAGTGCGCGGTACGGGACCTCCAGGTTCAAAGACATTTCTTTTCAAAACCAAGTCCCAGTGGAGCAGCGCAGGCTTGCCAAACCAAGCAGCCTTTCATGTTGGCTTCAGAACCTCCTCCCTGTATATTCCCTGTATATTCCTAAATGCCAGAGGAACAGCTCTGAGCATATTGTCTCTTGAAGAAAAAAGTGGAAATTGCCTTGGAGCGCAACCGTTTTGGTGTTGGGGTACTTTTAGAGGGCATTTGATTGATTCTCACATTTTAATAATTGGCGTTTCCGCTCGACTGCGTAGTTTAGTGCCAACAATCATACAGTATGGGGAGGGGGGAAGCTGCGCTGACAGGTGGAATTGAAATTGTACTTGAATAGCATCCAGACAGCTAAATGCCTTTGAATTTCTGGAGATAAAGTCCTTGTCGTAAATTAGCATGCTCCATACTTAATGGACCAAGTCTACTAAAATTACTCAGGAAATTGCAATTTAGGGAAACTTCATGCTAGTTTTATGTTCCTGCATAAGTCACGTTGAAGAATGCCGACTACAGTTATTTTTTGTGACGAAGACGTGACAAAGGCTGTGTTTAATTATGCAAAGTTGGCAGTCTGTAAATGTCTTAATTTATGCCCGCACTTATCCAGGTTGGTGTCTCACGGTGTGTGCACACGCTCTTGATTGACAGCTGACAAGAAAGAGTAGCTGTGTCTAATCCCATGAGCCAGAGGAACCGGTTGGCAGCTGCTGTCTCTACTACATGTGTCAGCCGCCAATCCGCCTTCACCCAAAGCTTGAATATTTATCGGTGCCCAGACCTGGAATACATTATACAGAATGGGCATTTGCCTTCTTAAACGCCTTAAATGAATCATGACACTTGGTCTGTGTTTTGCTGGATTCTAAATGGGACTGTACGGGTTTAACTTTGCAGAGGGAAAAGAAAAGATTCATTTTAATTTCTTTTCAGCATTAATTCTTTTTCTATCTTGAATAGATTCCATTTGGCCCGCAGGTCTGCTCAGACAAAAACACACTACCTTCCGGTTTAAAGATTCATTTAGAAAATGTTTTATCGTTTACCCTGTGGGAGAGGTCCAGAAGGAAAAGAAGCCTTATAATTATGCCAGCAATTTGCACAGTGCTACTGGTCCTCTGTCCTCCTTGTTTCTTGTTATTTTTAACCTGTGTTTTCAGCACTGGACAGTTCCCAAGCTTTGGCCATTGTGAACACAGCTGCTGGCTGCTAATAAATGAACACGACCAGCAGCATAGCTGCAAATGATTTTTGCTCCAAGAAGAAACTGGTCTGTTCCTCTTTGCGTTAGCATTCAGGAGCAGTTTTGAGAAAAGACTGATGAGTGGTGGTTCACAGGACAAATGGCCTTGTGGCTCCAGCTACATTCATCTTTGCCTCACAAGTGCTTGTATTTTTGGGGGATTGTCAACATCCATGAGCTGAAGAGGAATCCTTTGGAAATTTATTTTCCATATTTTTTCTTCTTCTGTGGAACACAAAGTAAGATTTTTTATGAAAACGTAGTGGTTTGTAGTCCGCATAATGGAAGTCAATGGGGTCCAAAACAATTTTTATTGCAATTTCAAGTTAAAGAGGGGTGCATTTCCCATACAATGAATTAACTCCCTGCTTAACTAGCATAGCATCATGCATCATTTTATTAAAGGGATAGTTCACCTAAAGCATGCAAATATTTACTGCAGGACTGTTGCTGTAAATCAAGGCGGTTCGAAACAAGGAAATTCAATCGCTCTGGGTGGCTTGCTTTTATTAATCCTATTCTTATTCTCTTTGTCTTTGCATTAGAAGCACTTAAGTAATCATACAGCTACTATCTTACCACCATGGCAAAAGCACAGGGGAAACAAAATATAATTAATGTCTTTCAAATCCCTGTATTCCTGGTTGCACCCCATCTTTCTGTTTCCATCAGGCTTCATAAATGTAATCTGCGCATGCCATATCGTTCTGTCAGAGATTAGTTTGCCTTGACAATGAGGTTTTCTCCTTGCCAGATATTTCAATATATCATTCATTAACATGGAAATGACTTTTATAGAGGTGCAGATTGTGTCGTTGGGTTCATACTATTACGTAGTATGAGGAACAGTTCATTTTTTTCCAGTTATTGATTCCTTCTGCTTGATGAGAAACATGTTGACGCACGTGAGCACATATTTATTTCTCCGGCAATGAATTAAATGGGATAGATATTGGTAGATTTATTCGATTTCAGTGCATGCAGATACAGTGCATTGTTCTGTAGTTTTTCACAGTAACTTGTGCAACCTCTCTTAAAAGGACAGTTCACCCAAAAATGAAAATGCATCATATTGTTCCTTTCTTTTGAGGAAGACAAAATATATTGTTCTCTCTCTTTTCCATGCAATTACAATGTGAAAACACCATAAGTCATTCAATGGCCTGGAAGACTTTGAATAATACTAATATTACTAGGGATGAACCGAAAAGAAAATTTTGACTGGTATGGTAATTCTTTATATTTGAAAACCGATAAATTGGTCGATAAAACGAAATCCAAATTGAGCCTGATTACAAAAACAAAAGTCTTACTATTAAAAGCCATGTCCCAAGCACACAAGTATAATGTTCTCATCATAATTTTATTTAGCCTATATGACAGACTTGCGCTACACATGTTGCACTTAACTGTATTTTCCTTTTTGAAGTGATTCCAATCATATTTCAAGCCATTCAAAACCATCACGTTGAACAGTGTGAATCTGAAGTGTCTCAGCTGAAGGAAATAATCCATTATTTATCTAGGCTTTAATATATCGGCCATGTTTTCTTATTGGGCCGATAACAATAACATTATAAATGAACATATATCGACCGATACCAATATATGGTGGCTGATATGTCATGGATCCTTAAATATTGCTATTTTTTTAAAGTTTCTGTTTTTGTTAACAATAACAGCTCTGTAATGAACTACTGAGGAATCTGATTTTTCCGCCTTTAAGTGCTATAATCGGGTCCCCGGTGCATCTACCAACCCAGAAAACGTGAAAAGTGACAACCCAGTAACTTTGTTTTGGTAAGCCTTTCTTACTTTCTTAAAAATTAGCCGATCAGATTTCGCTCCCCTTTTGACGTAGGAAGGGGATCATCTTATTATAATATTACCGCTAGTGGTCGACCGATATTGTTTTTTTGATGGCCAGTGCCGATATCTTAGAGAGCAGGGTGGCCGATGGCCGATATAAAGCCGATAATTATATAGGCCTATATATATAGATATACTTTATATTTATTTTAATCAATATTTAATAAATTGTAAATAAATTAGAAAAAAATCTTTAAAATAAACATGCTTATACTTTAGATGGCAACTTCTTGAATCTACAATCCTATTACAGTATTTTTCACAAAGTAATTGTTTAAAAATAAATGAATATCTGAATAAAAAGGAAGAAAACTGTTACCCATAAAATGATAACATTAACTTGGATTTTGTTTTTTGTCTTTTATTCCTCTTGTGCAGAACTCACAATGTACACATTAAGTTTTGTTGCAATTTAGTTGTAGTTGGGAATATTTATGTGCACATAATGTGTATGCGGTCAAACTGTAAATATAAAACAATTCACAGTTAGTATCCAGTAATGTTTACATCACCAAATACATTACTCCAAACATTATAATATCAGCTTTAGATAATAAACATTAAAGTATACGCTTATAAATCAAAGATATCCCCTACAATCAAATATCAACATATTAGCATGAAACATTGTCACGTACGTGAATACAATACTGTCAATACAGATTTCTAAAACAGTCGCTGTATTACAAACACATTAAACTTTGTTTGTTTAACAAATAAATGCAACACATATTGCATGAATATTTCAATAGGCAATTTAAACTGGAAATGTCTAACCAAACATAATAACAAACTAATAACATTAGGCGTTTAGGCGCTAATCGCAAATAGCGATCTACATAGTAATTTTATCAATATACTTATAACAACAAAATGTTACTCACCACGCTGGGAATATATAGTTTAGATTAAGGTTGTATCTGTTGTTGTTATAGAACATTAGAAAGTCTGCATATGAACATCAACATTGCTTTCTCACTCAGTTCGGTTCAGTTCAGTTTTTTTCTTACAGCGCCTCTTCCTAGGCGATCACATGAGCCCACAGAATCAAGGTCCTTAAAGGGGCAGCACCCTACATCCCGGCCCCAATGACCCAAACAGGTCATTCAAACAAAGTAAGGGTGTGTCAATTAAACTAATTCAACTGAGAAGACTGGCTTCCAGGAGGCAGATTTTGTCTGCAGGACGGATGAAGACACCTGCCTGTGTTTTCACTTCCACAGTACGCACAAGTCCGTCTGCACCTGGATAGACTTGAGTAAGCAGACCTAGAGGCCAGTGATTGCGTGGTGTGTTCTCATTCAGAATAAGCACAAGATCTCCTACTTGAAGATTTTTCTTTGGTTGCAGCCATTTTTGGCGTTGTTGCAGTGCAGGCAAGTATTCCTTGAGCCATCTGCACCAGAAGACATCTGCCAGATATTGCACCTGGCGCCATCTGCGTCGGTAAAGGTCTTGTTTAACGAAGGCTCCCGGAGGTAACGTTGGACCTGAACGAAGCAACAACAGATGATTTGGTGTGAGTGGTAGAGGATCTGATGGGTCGTCTGATAGTTTAGTGATTGGTCTACCATTGACAATAGACTCAACGCAGCAAAACAGTGTTGCCAAACCTTCGTCATCTGGTGCCTGCTGTGAGAGGACAGTGTTAAGAATGGAACGAACAGTACGAATTTGCCTCTCCCAAACACCACCCATATGGGAGGCGGCAGGTGGATTGAAGATCCACTTTACATTGTGCTGTAGCAGGTAATCTGAAATCCTTTGTTGATTCCACTCACTGATGGCTTTCCGCAACTCTCGTAAACCACCAACGAAATTAGTCCCGTTATCCGATCGTATTTCCATGGGTGGACCTCTCCTGGAGATAAATCGCTGTAAGGCGTTGATAAACGAGTCAGTATCGAGGGAGTGTGCAACTTCCAAGTGGATAGCTCTTGTAGTGAGACATGTAAACAAACATCCGTACCTCTTGAGCTCACTGCGTGCCTTCTTAACCAAGAATGGCCCGAAGTAGTCTGTGCCCACACGAGTGAATGGAGGCTCACCTGGTGTCACTCTGGAATCAGGTAAGTCCGCCATTTGCTGAGTTTGTGGCTTAGCTCTTAACTTGCGACACTGTAGACATGACTTAAGAGTCCGGTTAATTACAGTACGTCCCTTTAGAATCCAGAAACGTTGACGAATTTCTGCAAGTACTCGCTCTGGACCTGCATGACCCAGGCGAAGATGGTAGTGAGTGATAATCAGATGGGTGACGTGATGATTGTTAGGTAGGATTACTTGATGTTTTGCTTCAAAGGGAATTGGAGCATTTGTTAGTCTGCCTCCCACACGAAGGAGTTGGCTGTTTTCATCCTCAAAGGGTTTAAGCTTGAGAAGAGAACTGGGTTTTGCTTGAGAAGATCCGAAAGATGCAGTTTGAATGTAACTGAGAATGGCTAACTCTGCTTGTTGGAGCTCACTTACAGTGATAGGGTCGGATAGATGCACACTTGTTTTCTTGCGTAACAAAGCCTTGACACGCAACAGAATAGCAGTAGCCCTTTTCAATCGATGCCAACTGGAGTATCGTTCCAGTAGTCTGTCCACTGCATTTTTCATCACTTGGTTTGTTTTTATGCTAGCTGCATAGACCTCTTTGGCTCTTTTAATTTCTGCTTCCTCTGGCAAATCATTTATGATAGGTTGAGGAGGCCAATGTTCCTCCTCAAGTTGAAGAAAGTGCGGACCAGATACCCATCGCTCACTCGACAAAATCTCTACCATAGTCATTCCTCGAGAGACATCATCCGCAGGGTTAGAAGCAGAGTCAATGTGTCTCCACTGGCATGGTTCTGAACGCTCATGTATTTTTGAAATACGGTTGGCCACGAAAGTCTGGAAACGACAATGCTTGTTGTTGATGTACTGAAGTACAATGGTACTATCTGTCCAAAAGAAAGTCCTTTCGATTGGAATCTCCAAGTGGCGCTTGATATGCTGGTCCAGCTCCGTGGCAACTACAGCTGCAAGTAGCTCCAGACGCGGTATGCTAATTGGCTTGATTGGCGCAAGTCTGGCCTTTGACATCACCAGCCTGCAGGTGTCGCCAATCCTGATGTATGAAACAACGCCGTAAGCCAGTTCCGAAGCATCGGAAAAGTGATGGAGCTGGGTCGCTAACAAGCAACTAGTGGATGTTGGTCTAAGACATCTCGGAATTTTCAGCGCAGACAGCAGTGGCAAGTCATTTAACCATCTGTGCCACTGTGCTCCTATGTCCACCGGTACCTCCTCATCCCAGTCGACTTTCATACGGCACAACTCTTGAAACATTGCCTTTGCCTTGAGCACGAATGGACTTGCAAATCCTAAAGGATCATAGATGGAACTGGTAGTGCTCAATACTCCTCTCTTTGTTGCAGGTTTGTCCACTGCCTTGACATCGAATGTGAAGCAATCTCTTTCAACATCCCAAAGGACACCCAGTGTTCGTTCGAATGGCAAATCCTCCTGGTCAAGGTTGACCTCATGTAATGACTTTGCCCAATCATCAGCTGGTATTGATTTCATCACTTCCTTAGAATTGCTTAACCATTTGGTTAATCTAAAGCCTCCACAGGTGAGTAGCTCACGGAGTTCGGAAGCAAGTTTAATGGCGACCTCCACTGTTGGTACCGACTTAAGACAATCGTCGACGTAGAAATTTCGTTTCAATGTTTCCACGGTGTCATTAGAGAAGCTTCCACGGTTGTCTTCAGCCACTCGTTGCAAGGCAAAATTGGCAGCACTAGGACTCCAGACACCTCCAAAAAGGTGAACCATCATACGGTAATGCTTAGGCGGTTTGTCCGGGTCGTTATCCTCCCACCACAGGAAGCGAAGCACATCTCTTTCATCAGATGGCACTCGGACTTGATAAAACATGCTCTCGATGTCCGCATTCAGAGCAACTGGTTCTTGCCTAAACTTGAGAAGAACTCCTAGTAGCTTATTGGTGAGGTCTGGGCCTTGGAAAATATGATCATTCAACGAAGTACCTTGGTACCGTGCCGCACAATCGTAGACAATACGAACCTTCTCCAGCTTGCGTGGATGTAGCACCGGATGATGTGGCAGGTACCACACGCAACCATCGTCTCTGTTAATGTCAGTGACCTCTTCTGCATATCCTTTCAGCAAAGAGTCTCTGATACCTTCTGTATACTTTTGATGCAAAATCGGGTCTTTCTTTAACCTCTTTCCTAGAAGGTCTAATCGATGTTTGGCCATTCCATAGTTATTGGGCAGCCGTGGTGGATGTTCTTTGAAAGGGATTGGTAGTGTATAATGACCTTCCTCTTTGACTGCTTGCTTGGTCCATAGATCCACAACTTGCTCATCGACTACTGACAGGGAGTCATTGTTCACGTGCACTGGATCATCCAGTTTCCAAAATCTTTCAACAGCTTGTTGTAGAGAGTGGTCAGCTTGAATGAAATTGGCAGAAATAGATGTTGAACCATCAGCTACTGGCCCATGAAGTGTCCAGCCCAGGCCTGTTAGAATCGCATAAGGTTCGCCTGACTCACCGCAGCGTGTCTCACGAGGAGCAAGTATGTCTGGTTGGTCTAGACCTATCAGCAGGTGAACCTCATCAGCTAGATCAACGTCAGGTAAACTGATTTCATCTGCAATTTCCTTCAGGTGTGGCCACTGGAACACCTCATGCTGTGTGACAAAGTTGTCTAGACTTATGTTCAGGTGATCCCGACAGAGCACTCCTTTCATTAGGTAAGAGTTCCTTTGTTGAGCATCTTCAACTCGTAGGTCCACTGCTAAGGTGACTACGTTGTGATTTTTGGTCTCCATGGTGTTCAGTTTAATGTTAATTTTGCGTGACTCCAGTTTAAGAGCGTGAATTAACTTCTTAGAAGCAAAGGTCCCATTAGAGCCACTGTCAAGCAAAGCAAAGACATTCATAGAGAATCGGTTGTGTCTGTCTGAAACCACTACTGGCAAGATGGGAAGTGCAATCTTCTTTCGACTGGCTTCAATGCACTTTCTAGTGGCATGTGCTTGAATGGCTTGAGGCGGGTCAGCAGCTGACTCCCCTCCAGTAGCTTGATTTGTAGATTGGCTTTTGTCATCGTTGTTAGAAGCTACGATGGCGGAGTGCAGCCAACTGTTGTGTTTTTTCCCACATCCAGGCACCTTGCATACCCAGCTACGAGTACAGACTGCGCTGCGATGACCTTTCATGAAACAGTTCAGACAGAGTTGCTTTTGTTGAACAAAGGCCAAACGCTCTTGAACAGACAGAGCTCTAAAGGCTTGACACTGGTTCAGAAAGTGTCCATCAGTGCACTTTGGACACTTAAACCTTGATGTTGTCTTTGGTGTGGCGCATTCATTGGTAACTGACACTGTTGCAAATGTCTGCCTTTTCTTATTGAAAGTTGACTTAGTACTTGGTTTCGAACTTGCTGGAGAATTTCGACTGGCAGGGCTAAGGAGATTCCCAAAGATAGGATCTGCTCTCTTAGTAGCTTCTGATTGGACAAGACTGACTATGTCATCTAACTTTGGCAAACGACCAGACTTGATGATCTCATAGTTTATTGTGAGCCATCTTTTCTTTATGTCTTCAGGCAGCTTTTCCACAATTTGTAGCAAAGTGCGCCCACCATTCAGCTCTTCCTCACACTTCATTGCCTTTAAAGTGTCTCGGCAGCTGCACAGAATGTCTGCGAAGCTTTGCAACTGCTTGTTGTCTTTAATATCTTTGTGATTAAGCACCTTGTCAACCCATGCTTGTGATATTGCATATGGATTGCCAAAACGTCTCTTCAGAATAGCCATGGCTTCAGCATAGCCCAGGCTAGAGTTGGGGTTGTACAAGCAATGTGAGATAGCATCTCTAGCTTGGCTGACAGTGTACTGATGCAGTCGAGTGAGTTTCTCTTGATCTGGCACTGTCTCTTTATCAATCACAGAGGAGAACAATCTCATGAACTGCCAGTACTTTAAGGGTTCTCCATCGAACTTGATGATGTCAACTGGTGGTAGATGCATGGAATCGATGTGTGACTGATACTGTTGCCTTGACAGGTCTAGTAGTTGGCATAAAGAATTCTCATTCTCTGCTGAAAGTGAGGAACGAAAGTTAAGTGATGGGTTACCTGAGACAGGAGTGGAAAAGTCTTTATTTATTGTTGTTAACTCAGCCTTTCGACAATTTTCCTCCATCTCAGCGTCTTTGAGTTTCAGTAAGCTTTTCAGTCCATCCATTTCAAATTCTGCATGCTGAAGTTGTAATTTAAACTCTGCACGCAGGCGTTCTTCCTGTCGAGCAATAAGCATGGAGAACTCTTCCTTTTCTTTCTGTCTTAGATTTTGTAGCCCTTGAAGCTGGGTAGACAGCTGGTCTACAGAAGACATTGGAGATTTAACGGCTTCATCAAACCTTGGCTCTTCCTCTGGGAAATTAAGTGTATCTGAAGATTCAATGTTTGGATCCTCCATTGATGGCTTAAATTCGTCAAACCAGCTCAAGACTGTGTGCTGCAAGTCTTGAACATCACGCAGAACTGATGTTAAATAGCCCTTTGATGCATCAAGGTCATCATCATCTTCTAATGTTTTATGGTACATGTCATGAATCTCATTAAACCGCATAACCGCCTCATCCAAAGCAGCAAGTTTCCTCTCCACTTCTTTGGGCTGGTTACAGTTCATAGAAGTTGTAATCTGTGTCATCAAGCGTGTCACTACAGCCTTTGCACTTCCACGTTGACGCTTGAGACATTTGTGTTGTTGATCAGGAGTAACACTTGTTTCTGAATCTTGGTCCATGTTGTCATTAATCTTCTTAACTCCTCGTGTTTGACTTTAATGTTACCCATAAAATGATAACATTAACTTGGATTTTGTTTTTTGTCTTTTATTCCTCTTGTGCAGAACTCACAATGTACACATTAAGTTTTGTTGCAATTTAGTTGTAGTTGGGAATATTTATGTGCATATAATGTGTATGCGGTCAAACTGTAAATATAAAACAATTCACAGTTAGTATCCAGTAATGTTTACATCACCAAATACATTACTCCAAACATTATAATATCAGCTTTAGATAATAAACATTAAAGTATACGCTTATAAATCAAAGATATCCCCTACAATCAAATATCAACATATTAGCATGAAACATTGTCACGTACGTGAATACAATACTGTCAATACAGATTTCTAAAACAGTCGCTGTATTACAAACACATTAAACTTTGTTTGTTTAACAAATAAATGCAACACATATTGCATGAATATTTCAATAGGCAATTTAAACTGGAAATGTCTAACCAAACATAATAACAAACTAATAACATTAGGCGTTTAGGCGCTAATCGCAAATAGCGATCTACATAGTAATTTTATCAATATACTTATAACAACAAAATGTTACTCACCACGCTGGGAATATATAGTTTAGATTAAGGTTGTATCTGTTGTTGTTATAGAACATTAGAAAGTCTGCATATGAACATCAACATTGCTTTCTCACTCAGTTCGGTTCAGTTCAGTTTTTTTCTTTCAGCGCCTCTTCCTAGGCGATCACATGAGCCCACAGAATCAACGTCCTTAAAGGGGCAGCACCCTACAAAAACACTGTAACAGGGCACCTATTAATCTGGTAAATATTTTTTCAAATAAATACTTTTTTTGACTTTGACTTTTGACAAGGTAACGCTAATTTTAAATACAGCACACAGTGAAAATGATATGAATATGACAGTGGGCAACTGGATATAGCACAGCATATTTTAAAATGAAGGATTTAAAGTTTTTCGATCGCGTCTCCTGTGAAGCTGATCTTCTGTTCGCATTCACTCACTTCGCACGGACCGACCCGACCATCACTCGCAGTAACACGTTTATGCAGGCTACAAATGCACATTTCACAAGATATCACAGCGGGATTCGATTAAATCTGCAAGGTTTGTGAAATTAAATGTTTATTAGATATTCAGAGATTTGCATTTGCATTTGCTGAATGTTGACGGTAAATGAGTAAGTATTTTAGCCTGATTTTGCCTTTTCTGTTACAAATAATATAAAAGCAAACGCTTTACTTTTTCGCATACCATTTACTTTCTTTGTTTACCAGTTCTGTATAACAAAGTATTAGATATGACTGACAGAGATCGTAAACTAATGAAGACGGAGAATGTGAGTGAGCGCTGTGTGATCTCAGGCGCTGGTGTTCTCTTCTCAGGTGCTGATGTTCTCAGCGCCGCCCGTCAAAATAAAAGTCCGGATCGCTTTCAAAATAAAAGTCCCGCTTCCAACACATCGGCCAATCAGAAAAACTTATCGGCCGATGCCGATATTTTAAGAAGGCCAAATATCGGCGATATATCGGTCGACCACTAATTACCGCCCCTTAATATTTCCACTCATGGCGCCGCCAATTTTTTTTCGCAAGTGACAACAGTGTAACCAGTTTTAACGCAATGGCAAAAGTTCCCGCAAAGCATGCCATCTGTCGCTCAGGCTTCATCCTGTGACCAAAAAATTTTTAAAACTGTCTTATAAAGACCTCAGGGAACTGTGTCAACTTGTGTATAAAAGTTACATGATGGTATATGCAAGTCGATGAGATTACTCAATGTAACTCCACAGCAACTACATAAATGTTTCCACTAACTATTCAGAAACGTCCAGGTGCGTCTAAAAGTTGCGACTTTTTCCTGAGTCTCTTTGAAAGGCTGCACTCCGCTACTGGTTATTTCTGAGATTTTGGATGGATGTGATTTGCGTTTTGTTATTCCCGGAGTATCATGTAAGCTCATGTAAAGGATCGGCCGTCTTCTGAATGGAAACATCTCATTTGCATTTAAAGGGACACACACAAAAACGGGCAAATTTGTCAAGCTATGATAAATGATCTGGGCGGTATTTTGAGCTGAAATTTCACAGATACATTCTGGGGACACCATAGATTTATACATCTTGTGAAGAGGGGCATAATTTGGCACCTTTAAGTTAACCATCCCTTAAGCAATGCTTATATTAAGGGCCCGCTGAGCTGTACTAGATGACGTGACAGCTGAGGAGTTTGTCAAATCCTCTCTTGTCCTCCCTATATCAGATCACAGCTGGGATCAGCTGTTCTAGAAACAGTCTGTCCACCTTGACAACCTCGCCAGACCGAAACATACACCACTGACTGAACCTGCAAGTCTCAATTTGCTCAGTATATCTCAGGTCAAAAGTTCCTACAGAGGGTTTTCTTCGCTTTTAGTGGGGTGTAATGCGATTTTCCAATGCCACACTTGAGCGGTTTAGCACAATGGCACAAATTAGGGCTTTTATAAGATTTGTGTGTTGCCTTACGTCAGAGTCTGAAACTATGACACGAGTCGTGCATGTCGAGTCATTTAGAAGCTTATGTTCATGCTTTTTCTACAGATGCCATGTTATTGAAGATGAAGTGAAAGATGGTGCTTTGGAATTGCAATTTCCTTCTAAAATATTACACTGTTCTTAGTGATGTATTAGAAATCAACAGGCTTACAGTCTTACTCTGAAGCAAAATTGTTCATATGCTACTCTTAAATATACAGGATGAAGGGGATTTGGCAGATTGGTTATTGACATATTGATACCAGAGAGCCTTTTTGCGCACTCTGAAGTGCACTTCTCATGCACTTCTAGTTCCAAACTTCAAAGAACCCACTTTAATGTCCTTACACGTATAATCAAATCCAAATAGCATTTAAGATGCATCTCAGCCCACTTTTTTCATTTTCTGCTCCTTCAGAATGTGTTACCATTATCTACAACCATTTATTCTTATTAGTTAAAGGTACAATATGCAGGATTTTTTGCCACCAGGGGTCGCTAACCTCTTACAATAACAAAGGCGTATATTGATGACGTATATTCCACATTAAGCTGAATTATGGATCTTGTCGTCAAGCTGATGGATCTTTCATGGATGAGTGAATACATTGATGTTTTTAACATGACTGTGGTGTGAAGCAGGGCGTGATTGCTAGACGTATACCAGCGTCACACGCAACGTGAGTCCCGCGGATATAAAAGAATAAGGACATTTCATTCTACCGAACTACACGCAAGTGCTGAATTAATACTCACACAGGTCAGTTTATTAGACGAATTAAACTTGAGGTAATGCAGCGCTGTTTCACTTGCTCTAGCAGTTACACGATCACACTAAATGGCATTTGAGTGTGTTGAATGTTGTTAGTTAGGTTGTGTGTTGGCTGTATGAGACTAAGTACGTTAAGCTAGATCAACATTAAAATAACATACAGATCATATTCTAACATTTAATCATGTTGAACTAAATAACATTGATAGTTTTATGTACATTTGCTCACCTGTCTAATAAAGTACATGCAACACTCGCGTCTCTGTCAAGTCGAAGTTAGACGCGGACATGGAGCTCTCGGCATCTCGAAAGATGCTGATCTTCGTTTTAGTCCTCTTTTTGTCTCAAAGTCTGCTTGCCATGGTCCATAATGTTTGAACAAAACAACAACAGCGTGAGCGTCCTGCTAGGCATAACGGGCATAACCCAGTTATCAACGTCTGTCGCCATGGTTACCATGGCAGTACGAGCGCAAACCTGGCGGAAACCGAGGCTAACATGGATATGACACCATTGAATGGCGACTCCTCACCCCTGCTCACACGCCCTGTTTCCTTGGTTAAAATCACAATTTTCTCACGATTTACAAATAGTTAGAAACATTTGGGATATTGTAAGTAATCAACTAAACAAAATATATAACATTGGCCTAGTGGTTTTTGGATATTTTACTGCAAAAATCTTACATATTGTACCTTTAATTCAGAGTGTCTTTCTTCAGTGCCCTTCTGAGTGTCTTTTACGTGTGCTCTACAAATGTAAAATATTAGAAAGAACAGGTCTCGGTCTCCACCGCTGGTGGGCTCTCTGCCATTTCTGCCCACCTTTGTGTAATTAACAGGCCCTGAAATTTATCTCTGTCTAAGTTTTAATTATCTAGAGCCGATACTCCGAACTCTTTGACCTTTCTTATGGCGCCTATGCCAAGTGTGCTTTACTATATGGCAAGTGGGAATACTTTGTTTGCTCTTTTTTTTTTCATCGATCAGGGATGTTTATAACAGTAAGAAGTTATTCTTAAAATCTTAAAATGTCAACCCTGTTACCATGATTTTTTATGGTAATCATCAATGGTACAAAAAAATCCAAATAAAAGACCTTGTAGTTTAATGACATTTTAAAGGCATTACTATAACACAATATTATTATTGTTATTGTTATTAAAATATAAGTTACTAGTTTAGATATGAAGTTTAGAAGAACTTAAACTAATTTTTTAAGTATTGCCTTTGCAACTAATTAAAATAAAATCAGTTTAAGTTGAAGTACTGAAATGACTAAAACCCAAAAATGTTTAGCTAAATAGAAATATGTAAAATATAAAAAAGAAATAGCACATACAAATTTAATAGA
This sequence comes from Siphateles boraxobius, assembly GCF_051911475.1. NCBI lineage: Eukaryota > Metazoa > Chordata > Actinopteri > Cypriniformes > Leuciscidae > Siphateles > Siphateles boraxobius. The sequence goes on along the minus strand of NW_027508733.1, from coordinate 20,163,863 downwards.
CTGAAAATATAAAAATAAAATTTAATTCAAAATATAAATTAATACTATAATAGGATGTGAATAATACTAAAATAACACTGGCTTGAGATGGGTACAAAACAATTTATAAACCCCATATATTGTGTGATAGAATGTTTGTTTATAAATCTTCTAAAATTCATAGAATGACCGTTGAATACAACGACACTCGGATCACAGAAATGGAATGGAATTACCTTACATTTTACAAAGGAGCTTTTTTTTATTTTCTAACATTTGTCAAAAACTCCACCAACCCTCCTGCAGTGCTAGATATAAATTCCATCTTATTTTCAGTGACCTCTGACCATGGGTCAGATCGTTCTTTTGTTTCTCCTTATACCGTGAAGCAAAAGAAAGAACACTGATGAAGGTAATTAGTGCTTCTAGTTTGCTTGTCAGTGAGTTTCATACTGCATTAATGGCGGACTGATGAAGAAAATCCACTGCCCACACCTTCCTGTCAATCAATATGGAGGAATAATATCAGAGCCAATACCAATGCAGAACCACACATGGTGCTAAGCTGATGTACAATATAAATTGAATATTTAAATGCCTTTTTCTCATTACTCAATCAGTGTTTAACATTAAGTACTTTGAGCCCCTTTGTGCTGTTTAGAGGAATATTCTGGGTTCATAACAAATGAAGCTCAATCGAAAGCAACAGTCTTGTTACATTGAAGCACTTACAATAGAAGGGAATGGGGACAATGTTTTGAGAATGTGAAGCTTTTAATTTTATAAATGTGCTTACATTTATTCTTCTGTTAAAACCTGTGTATTATTTGAGATATAAGTCTAAATGTTTTTTTTTATAAAACATGGCAATGGCAACAAAGTGTAAAATTAGATATAACTTTACATAGAAAAGATTAGTAAGGGATTTTATCACAGTAAAAACATGTTAACAGTAACACTCATTCTTTGTTTTGTGACTGTACTATTAAAACAGGGATTATTTTAGTGTGTATTGATTGGCCCCATTCTCTTCCATTGTAACTGCGTCTTTGTGAAAGTACAGTTACATTATCGAAATTTCAGCAAATTTACGCAGACAAAAAAGTCTATTGTCTATTGTCAGTAGTGTAGCGACGTGTTTCACTTTCAAACCAAGTAGCTTTCTGTTGGTCAGTGTTGCATTTGCATGATCAACTTGCAGAATCTGCATGGGGAAATCTTTCGCCCTCACGTGAAATTCCAGATTTTGTTGATTGCTACTGAAATAATTTGATTTCGCCCATGAAAATTCATAGAAATGTGACCAAACCCGGATACAGAAGGGATGGAATACATTTTTGTGGTAATCAACATATATGCCGCACCACTGCAGGATGCTTCTGTTATGATGTGCTCTCTTTTGTTGTTTGTAAATGAGTGATAATTTATTATAGCATCTTCAGTGCAGCAAAGAAACAGATTCATCTCCTTCTGGTCGTGATGAGAAGGTCAGAATGTTGCTTTGGGGAGTTTAGCGTCTGAAATGCAATCACGCCGCTTGATTACCCTGGCATTCATCATCACCGCACAAAGCTACTGTCCCTGTTCTCGTCTTGCAATCAAAGACGTCTCTTCATACAGTAGGTGCTACATTTATACATGCCTGGTCTTGTAGATGGACCACTGGAATGACTTCTGTGAATTAATTAACCATACTTACGACAACCAGCACGAATGGGGATTTTAATGAAAAGTATTTTTGCTTTCCTTAAGAAGTGCGGCGATAGTAAAAGTCAGAGCTGAATGAATGATTCTTTTGAGCCAGTTTTTTTTTTTGTGAATCAAAAACATAAAGGCTGTGTCCGAAATCGCCTTCTACTCCCTACATTACTCCACTAATAAAGTTCACTTGAAGGAGTGAATGAGTGATTTCGGACACTGAGTGCGCCTCTTTTGCATAGTTTGTGCTTGCTGTTTAATAATTATTTGAAACTTAGTAAACTGGCAGCTCCAGTAATAAGATAAAATGATTGAACTCTGTCATGGAAACTATGTATAAACCTTAATAAAAGAATTTAATAATTAATTAAAAAGGAATTAATACCTGTATGATATTACGCTGTAGCCACATTGGACCAGCGGTTTGGAAAATGGATGGATGGATGATTCAGCTGTGAGCGCCATCTTCTAGTAAGACAAGGGAATTCATTCGGCACAATACTCTCACAGTGCATTATTTGAATTCTCTAGCCGTTGTGTTTATATTGGTTGTACAGTCGTTATTGCAGTGCATTGTGGGATTGAATGAGTGCACACGATAACATCCACTATGATTTCAGACACCTCTACAAATGGCTGTCCCCTCAAATAGTGCCCTATTTAAGGCTACGGGGGCGATTTCGGGAACAGCCACAGTGTAGTCTGATTCACAAACAAATGACTCTTTTGAGCTCTTTTTAGGGAATCAAAACCGTACAGTGCAACCACTGTAGTCTTGTTCATAAATGAATGACTGTTATGAGCTGCTTATTTTTAATAAATTAAGAACTTACAACTCAAGCAGTGTAGTTTGATGCACAAGCAAGTGAATCTTATGCAAACAGTGCATTCAGATTCACAAACAATTGACTTATGAGCAGACTTTTTAGTCAGTCAAAAACACAGTGTAGTCCGATTCACGAAACAAATCATGAGCCGATGACAAAACAAATGACTCTTTTGAGACACTTATTTTTAGTGAATCAAAAACATGCAATGCATAATCTGATTCATAAAAGAATGACTCTTATGAGCTGCTTATTTTTATTGAATTAAAGACATTTTGCTCAACCAGTGTAGTTTGATACACAAACAAATGTCTCTTATGCAATCAGTGTATTCCAATTAACAAACAAATTCTCATTTGAGGCAGTTCTTTGAAGTGAGTAAAAAACAGTGTAATCTGATTCATGAACAAATTACTCATATGAGCTGCTTATTTTTAGTGATTTGAAGACATAGAGCTCAACAAGCGTAGTCCAATGCACAAACAAACCAATCTTATGCAAAGAGTACAGTTTGATTACAAACAAACGACTTTTATGAGCCAGATCTTTTTAGCAAGTTAATAATATACACTGTGAACCATGTAGTCTGATTCATGAGAAATATTCTCTGTATTTAAGAGCAAATTAAACATTAAATGTTTGGTGATGTTGTACTCTTCCCTGCTTTAATACTCAAATACCACAGTGTTCTTCCTCTTACAGTCACTATTGCAGTGAATTGCATGGCCGTTTCAAAGGAAGTCTCACTGCTAAGTTTTAGGCCGTTTTATGAGGCTTTTATCAAACTTGTATTTGCAAAATAGTTTGAGTGGACTCCCTTCGTGTTCCTCCCTCACTTTTTCGCAGCCAGCACCACTGTTTGCGTTTAATTAGCCTGCGGGGAGTAGCGCTGTCTTCCCTCTTTGGAGCGGGATTATGTATCACTGTGTTGGGAGTAGAGCTGTTCTCCCTTCATTAATTATAAACAGCATATCCAGCAAACCGTCAAGTTGCCAGGCCAATAAATAAATAAAAACCCCGTTATGAGATAATAAAGTTCGACATGAAACCCAAGCACTCACAGTGGTCCGATTCAGCTTTTTTAAGTATCAGTTGGCCAAACCAACTTCAAAATACCACTTTCTGAACTTGCATTCGCATTCGCTGCGCCCTATGGTATACTACACATTATAGCATTGTATTATAACACTTGTTGTTGATCAAAATATGCGTTTCCCATTTGTAATTCAAGTATACTTTTTCTTTCATACACTTTCTGGCTGTTAGTAGCATGAGGAAACAAACTCTTTCGGAACATTTGAAGCATCAATAAAGACTGAGACACTCCCATAAGGACTGAAACAGTTGGCGTCTCTGACAGGATGACATTCATCAGACCTGTTAGCGCTGGATTGTTTCAGGCTGCGCAGATAGAGAGAGAAACCGCACGCTGTCTCCCTGGGCGAGCTGCGTGAAGGGTTTGGCGTGGAAGTGGGACTTCAACAGCGAGAGATGATTAACACGGATCTCGGCTCGGATAGTTCTTGCACAAAGTTGGCAGAGGGGAAGGTGAGGGACCATGTGACATGGTAGATTAAGGTTAGTGACTAGTGAAGGGCACTGAAATATATTCCTTTGTTCGATTGGCTTTTTAAAGTTTAATAAGTGCAACCGAATGTGATGGGTGGATATTGATTAGTGTAATACACTGGGGTGTCACACTCTTGCGGTTTATACTGAGTCAGTCATTGCAACATCTCTGTTGTGTGCTAATGAAAGCTTTAAAATGTCCACCTCATAAATAAAATATAGAGCTTGGTACAGATATTGATTTTCTTTTGAACGATCCTGAATGATATTTATTCTTACTATCCCGTGTTTGATCATTTACTTTATGCCGGTCATTTATGAGCAGTGGTGGCTGATTTACAAGCACTGACTGTTTCTTTTTAATGAATCAAAAACATAGGCCTACAGCTTGAAAACTGTAATCTGATTCACGATCTAATGATTTTTATGTGCTGCTTCTTTTTAGTGAATCAAAAGCATACAGTTTGACCAGTGTAGTCCAATTCATGAACAAATAACTGTTATGAACCAATCCACAAATTACTGATTCTTATGAGTTGCTTCTTTTTGATTCCAACACATACAGCTTGACCAATGACCAAGTCTAGTCCAATTCATGAACAAATGACTCTTATGAAACAGTTCTTTTTAGTGAGTCACAAACATACAGCATGACCAGTGTAGTCTTATTATTGAACAAATTACTCATATGAGCGATTTCATGTTAACAAATCAAGAGCATATACAGTGCAATCACTGTAGTCTAATTCACAAACAAATTACTCTTTTTAGCTGATTCTTTTTGTGAATCATAAATAAACAACATCCATTCTATCTCATCTTTTGCGGTCAAAACTGACTGCATTCACACAAGGAGTGCGCATATGATAGGTTGTGGGCAGTCAGATTATGTTGCCTTAGCAAATCGCACTACATTGCTGCTGTTCTCGACAATGTGCCTTTGTAAAAGTGGGGATTTAGCACTTACTAGCATGAAGAATAAAAATAGACACAGACTGTGCACAGAGATCCATTTAAGGCTCAAACTCTCTTTGATACTAAAACATACCCTGCAAGTTCTTCTTGTTTTAAATGTTGATCATATATTATACAAGCAAGAATGCAATTTTTTCCCAAATATCCACAATCACAAATGTAACATTGATTTTATACAACAGTTCAACAAACAAAAGGGTCATATTAAGTGATGTACATTTTAAACAGTATTGTCAATATTGTTTGCTCTTATTTGAAATGAAATACTATTTCCAACGAAAGCCACAATAGAACTGTTGTGCGTCCCAACAAACAGTGGGGTTTTGTGAACACACCAGCAGCTTTGAATGAATAGGGAGAGTCGATTCAATAACCCATTGATAAATACAGCCTTGCTTCGTTACTGAATGAATAAATTTAACGATTCAATGACTCACCCATTAAGACAGTGAATTACTGCCACCTACTGGCTGTTTTAGTTTAATATTAATTAATAGTTTATTATTATCATTGCCTATTTCTCTATTGAGCATTTTTTTATTTAAAACATTATTTATTTATATATAAATCTAAATCTAATCAAGGAATCTGTACTGATACCCAGCCTTAACAAGTACACTGTATTATTCTGGTTTGAACCGAGGTATCAAAATATATGACCTCCACTGGAAAGTAAAATCCTGGAGGCATTTCAAGGCTTTTTGAGGGCTACTGGACTTACCGGTTATTCAGATATCGAGGTTAACACATTGCTTGCACAAGTTTGAATACATTGTGGTGATAACTACATTTGACCTGCAAGATGAGGACTCTATAATAATATGAGTATGAAATAGTCCCTTTCTGATATCTCCTCTGCTCAAGGATACCTTATCAACTGACTTTCTGTCTCAGTCTGTGTTATGATGGAAATAATCGAGTGGGTGGGGAGTATGCTGGTTGGTATAGCTGAAATCTGAGCGAATGCCTTGCAGTGTTACCATTCATCAGACTTCTGCACTACCATCTGACACACTCATATGGTTCTCAGCAGGAGGGGAAGAGACAATCCAGGCAAATAGGTGAAGTGGGAGAGACTATGTATCAAGTTATAGACAGTACCTGTCACAATCTGAGGTACCGAGCACAAGGTTTCCAGATTGAATTCCCTTCTCGCTGCAGTCCTTTAAAAAAACAGTTGATGAAGATGAGGAAGACTGGTGGTATGACAACTGGTCTCATTGCAGCATTTTTTAGGCCAAGAATTGCCCTCTTAGAAAGGTAGGCCAATATGATGAGCATGTAAAAGGAATGCTTTTTTAAATGATGTTTAGGGGGTAGCCTAGCAACACCTTAGCAACTACCTAAAACACCTTAAAGGGTCACTCCACCCATTTGCATTAAGATTTCCATTGTTAGAAATCCAGTCATACTATTGAATGGTCATTTTCCCCTGAGACGAGAGAAATCCTCTATTTACCTTTTTCACTTCCTCCTACAATGACGCAAAAATCGTCATTTTATGTCATTGTAGGAGGAAGCGTAAAAGGGGGGGATTTCTGTGAAGACTACAAGCACTAGTTCCCACCCTTTCAAACCCGCCCATAGGGGGTTGGACCTAATGCGCTAACAGACCTATCAGATCAGTGCCAGTGCGTTTGATTTCACCAGGAGAAACTTTTTGAAAATATGGACGAAGGTACTGAATACACAGGCGGATGCATTATGGAGGATCTGGACTTTGACGAAGTTATGGTAGAAACGGATGTTTCGTGGCTACCTTTATGAGCCACAGTATAGCGACGAGCAGCTGAGGGCTATGGAGGAACAGGAGGCGGCTGAAGCTGCTGCCACCACAGCCGATGCAGACGATCTGCCTGCCGCGGACGAGGAGGCGCAATGGCTCGAGCTGGGGCAGATTAGTGGTGCCTGTGCTCTCACTGTGCGCCAATGGACACAGAACAAGAGTCTGTCTGCTGCCGAGAATTCCAGCGGTGCTACGGAATCGGAGGATGACACGGACGTGTGTGTTGTTGCTCACCTGAGTTTCGCACCCCATATGGATAGCGGCGTCCTGGAGACCTACTTTAGAATACCTAAGTTCAACTGGCAACGTCAGCCAAAGCCTACAGGGTAATATGGTCGTCTTTCTGTAATGTAAGTTTATTTTCATTTTGTTAACACGCTAACGTGTACAAATATCTTGCAGTTAAACTAGCTACTGTAGTGGGAGTGGTCTGCGGAGCTGAGCATTGCAATGCACTATGGGGATTGTTGTCTACAATCCACAAGCACTAAAAAGTCATTTTCTGCCTTTTATCAGCCAAGAAGGTCCCAAATTAGAAATGTATGGTACTATTCTGCTACATATATGACCCACTTTCAATACATATTCATTTCTCCACCGGTGGAATGACCCTTTAAAAACCTCCTAGCAATGCTACTGCATCACTGCACTGAATATGCAGCTTCCTATAAACCAGTATTTTTAGGGAGTGAAAATGTCAGATCGACAGCTAGTAAAAGACAGATAACGCATTCGCAGGGTCCCGTTCTTCCTGTGGATATGTAGATGTCCGATAACAAATCATCACGTCAGATTTCCTAATCTGAGAAATACTAGTGTAATTCTCCATTGCAGTTGCTAAAGGAGATTAATTAAACACACAGTAGGATTAAATGCTATTACCTCCATTCCCACATGCTTTGGGATTAGGCGGCAGCATTATGAATGAGAACATCTGCCCTACCCTTCCACTCTCATCAATAACACTGTCTCTTTGATCAATGCAGCGCATGTGCCATGTGGGCCCTGCTGCTCGCTTTATATCGCGTTAATTAGGCCAGACCCCGAAACCTGTTGCTTGATATTTGGGGAGAAAAAGACCATTAAATGACCAAAATGATGGCAGTGCATTTACTATTTAAAAGGGAATTTGATGTTATTAATGTTCGTAAGACCACATCTGTTCACTTTTGTCTACAATTAGTGGGGGTGGTGATGGCGCAGTGGATAAGACACATGCCTTTGGTGTGAGAGACCCGGGTTCGAATCCACTGTGAGACACCAATGTGTCCTTGAGCAAGACACTTAACCCCTAGTTGCTCCACTGTGAGACACCAATGTGTCCTTGAGCAAGACACTTAACCCCTAGTTGCTCCAGAGGCGTGCGACCTCTGACATATATAGCAATTGTAAGTCGCTTTGGATAAAAGTGTCAGCTAAATGAATGAATACAATTAGTTCATTTTTGAGCCTGATTTTTATGTAACTGAGTGCAAAATATTGAGTTCAAAATTAGAATTCAGATGGGAGCATAAGATGTTAATTTGGCTAATATTGAAGTTACACTCATATGTAAATTTATCCAATGGAATTGCCTCTTCTTTGTTGTTTAAAATATGTCTTGCATTAAATATGCAAAAAAATTTATAAAAAATTTTCCCCTAAAACTCTAGACTTGTTTCACTTGCACCTAAGGAATCAAACTAAGAACTTTATTGCTGGTCCGTAGATTTGTATGGTCATCTGTGCGATATCCATCCTGTGTTGTAAAGTAAAGAGACACTTTAAAATGATAGAGAGACATCTTTTTAATATTTATTCGCTTGAAAAATAGCAGCCAGACTTCTGTAAAGAGAGACTTTAAATGGGGACATGGTGTATTGAATTATTCCCTGTTAAAATAAAACAGGCTTTGCACATTGTTATAAAGATTTAGAGCTCTGAATAAGGTGATTTCACATCATTTAGATTCGTTGAGAAACCGCATTTTGTCATATTTAATGTAGAGCAGCTGTTTTCATGTTTGCAAATTTGTTCATTACCATTTTTGTCGCGAGCAACCAAGACAAAGCCCTTGAGATGCGCTTGCAAAGAAATTGTAACCACTTTCTTGCTCTCTTGATGTTTCTCGAACATTGTCTCTATTTCCCGCTAACAATACCATTTCAGCGGTCAGAATTATGGAAGAATATATTAAAACTGTTGACAGATGGCTTGACCCTGTCAGACAGACCAGCATGTTGCTTTATGCTTTTAAAAATGTGTTAGAAAGACTATAAACTTATGTTACTTGATGTTATGTTATGTTACTTATGTTACTTGACTTATGTTACAAACCATGGCAAAACTGAGTCCAACAGATGTCAAAGAAACGTCAACACAATATTGCACCAATGAACTGGTACTCTACAAGCATCTATGAACATCTTTATTTATATCCTGTGAGTGCCAACTTTAAATCCTTTTTATTCATATTTGTTTTTAACAGTTTCTTTATTTGTGAATAAAACTTTAATACTGTAATTAGAGAATCAAGAAATTGCTATCTAAAGTATCTTTATTTTACAGAACTATTTTTTTTATTCATTTTTCCATATGTATATCTTCTTTATATCAGCTGTATTGGCATCGGCCAACAAAAAATCTATATCGGTCGGCTAGGATACCTAGGATAAGAAGATGAACAGGTCACGATAGGTGTTTTTCTCAAAGTTTGTATTATACTGTAAGTTGTTGGACTCTTTTTTACATCTCCTTCTCTTTTCCTTTTCCATCACACCATCTCATCATTGGAAGCAGGCAGAGCTTGATAAATACATTGGAAACTTTGATTTTTGTCACTAATTATTTTGAGACTCCTTTGAACTGTTTAAACCCAATTACTTGGCTTTCTTTGCTGTGTGGCTTCAAAAACATACTGAGGAAAACATGCATTGATGCTCCAAGACAGAAGATTCGGAAGGGCAGAAAGGCTGGTTAAATTGTGCCCTTGGGAACAAAAGCCAGCAGTCAAGATTATCTCACAAAGACAGAAATAGTGCCCTGGATTTCTAGTGACTTACTTGCAACGCAAGAGGTCTATAAGATGGCATGTTTTGTCTGGCTATCAGTGTCCTAGTATTGATAGTTCACCTAAAAATGACAATTCAATCGTTCAAAATCTGTATGGCTTTTTACTACCATGGAGCACAAAAGGAGATGATTTGAAGAATGTTCACGTCGCTCTTAACCAATAAAAACGTCTCGGTTACTAATGTAACCCTCGTTCCCTGAAGGAGGGAACGGGAGACGTAACGACATGAGGACGTAATTGGGATCACTTCAGTGAGCCCTATCAACTTCGAATGTCTACAGAACAAGCCAATGAACGTTGGTGTTAGTGAAAAGGGTCACGCGCCCGCTCCCCGCCCCGCAGCGCGGGTATAAACAGGAAGTGGGCGCACATGCTCATTGTTTTTAGCTGAGAAGCCGATATTATGACGGCCGTACAGCGATGGTCAGTAACCGTGGCGACAGGCAGTTACGTCTCCCGTTCCCTCCTTCAGGGAACAAGGGTTACATTAGTAACAAAGACGTTCTGTTTCAGTCGCTCACGTTCGACGTAACGTCGACGTGACAACGTAATTTGGATCCCATGGAAAACGCAACGGCTGCTGCCACATCCAGCGCCCAGCGCCATACTCTCAGACCCCCATCTGGCTGGGGTGGAAGACCCGCATAGAGGGAGTTCACTGCTGTTCCGTTATACCCCACACAGTGGAACTCTTTGGATAACACTGGGAAAGAGTGCCTTTCCAGGGGAGAGGGATGCTGCGGAAGCCACATCCTGCCCGAATGGAGGTAACATGTGGATAATACACATATGGATTGGCCGGAGGGCAGTGCAACATATGGAATTTCACTGGGGTGGCTCCAGCCTGAGAAGGGGGAGGGAACACCAGACAGTGACGGCAGAGTGGACTCTGCCAAGGGAAAGACACGGGCACACCGCAGGGAGCTGATCGTGGAAGAATACACATATGGGATCGCCGGAGGGATCACGACATATGGAACCCAGCCTAGCACAAGTTACACAAGCATACGAGCACTAGGCCTGGCGTCAGACGCTCCGCAACGTCCGACTGCCGAAGGGGTGGGGAGGAACTCACAGGGTTCGCCAGAGTGGGAAACTCGACTGGAGCAGAGAAGCGCACGTATCCGCTCCATGTGGAGGGGAGTGGTGCAGCAAGCCGACACTAGAGGGGGAACTTCGGTGTTACCGGCTGGTTGAAGCGAGCACACAAGAAGAAACCGGCTGTGTTCGCACAACTGCTCTCTCGACTGGGCGAGAATAAGCCAGTCGTCGAGGTAGTTGAGAATGCGAACACCACGCTCGCATATGGAAGCAATAGCCGCCTCTGCGACTTTCGTGAAGACATGGGGCAACAGGGCCAGCCCGAAACGGTCTGTGTCGAGGGAGAATCGAGACATGAAAGTACGCGTCGTTCAGGTCGATCGCTGCAAACCAATCTTGGGGACGGATGCATTTGAAAATGCGTTTCTGCGTAAGCATCTTGAACGGCAGCCTGTGAAGGGACCGGATCAGGAAACGCAGGTCCAAGATTGGCCGTAACCCACCGCCTTTCTTGGGTACAATGAAGTACGGGCTGTAGAAGCTGGTCTTCATATCGGCTCGAGGGACCGGCTCGATTGCGTCTTTCACCAGTAGGACTGCGATTTCTGCCCTGAGCACAGGGGCACTGTCCGGCAGAACACGGGTGAACAGAATGCCCTTGAACACAGGGGCGGGCCGGGCGAACTGAATCGCATAGCCGAGTCTGATAGTACAGATGAGCCAGCGAGACGGGTTGGGAAGCGCTAGCCAGGCTCCCAGACACCGCGCAAGCGGGACCAACGGCACCACAGGTGTACCCGGGGTGGGGCAGCGCAGCGGAATGAGGGAACCGACTCGGACGGCATAGCGGCCCGGAGTGGGGTCTGAGTGTGTGGTGCAACACGTACCTGCTTCCGTCGGAGGGCAGAGTGAGTGTGCGCAGGCGTCAGTGCGTCCGGAACACAACCACTGCTGCTTGCTGGCGATGAAAGAGGGGCTTGAGTGTGTCAAGGCATAGCATCGTCGACCGCCAAGCCCGCCCTCTTGGGACCCAGAGGGTTCAGAAATTGCTCTTTTCTTGAAAATGTGGGTACCACTGGCCTGTGGGTCAGTGGCGGAATAAAAAGAAATGAAAGCAAACGATTCTCCGCCCGGCCCGCCACCGGGGGAAGGAACGGTGGCTTCACCACCTCCTGAAGAGCAACTTGATCCACCTCTGGGTAGCCCGTATCAGGGTCGCTTGCACCTGCGCTTGCCTCCTGGTTTGGCAGCGGCCTGGACGGGCATGGTCGACTTCCTGCGACCTGCTCCACGCTGAGGCCTGGATGTTGGCTGCTGCTGCTGAGGCTTAGCGGGAGCGGAGGACGCCGCAGGAGGTTGACCTCGGCGACGAGAGAACGGAGGGTCTGCGGCCGGCGGACAGGTGTGAGCAGCAGCGGTCCACCGGGGCAGGATGTGTCAGATGGCCTCCGTCTGCTTCTGAGCGGCCGAGAACTGTTGGGCGAAGCTCTCGACCGCGTCGCCGAATAACCCAACCTGGGAGAGAGGGGCATCCAGGAACCGATATTTATCGGTGTCCCTCATATCCGCCAGGTTGAGCCAGAGGTGGCGCTCCTGGGCCACCAAGGTGGACATCGCCTGACCGACTGAACATGCGGTTTCCTTGGTCGCTCGGAGACCGAGGTCGGTTGCCACACGAAGCTCCCAGAGGAGCTCTGGGTCAGAACCACCCTCGTTCATGTCCATGAGCACCTGGGCCTGGTGGACCTGCAGAAACGCCATGGCATGGAGGGCAGAAGCAGCCTGTCCACAGGCTCTGTAAGCCTTCGAAAACTTACATGCCTTGGACGGGAGGCATGGATTGCCCCTCCAGGAGGAAGCGGACACAGTTGCATCACGACGGCACGCTCCACCGGCGGGACATCCACATACCCCTTAGCCGCTCTGCCGTCGAGGCCACTAGGACGGCTTCTGGCACTATACGCCGCCGTCCACGTCCTAGTAAGCTCCTCATGCACTTCCGGAAGTAAATGGTACCGGGGCGGCGCGCTGAGAACCAGCATGGCCCGCCCCAAGAAACCAATCGTCCAACCGAGAAGGTTCGAGACGTGGTGGAGGGTTCCACGCAAGCCCGACCTTCTCGGCGGCCCAGGAAAGCATAGCCGCCCATTCTTGATCGGACTCGGGCAACGCTACACTCCCAGAAGGGGTAACGCAGACGAGTCTTCATCTCTAGAGGACTGAAGCTCCCCCTCCGATGCTGCGATCGACATCTGATCTTCAGGTGGGGCCCAAAAGGACACGGCTGGTCATCCATGAGAAGAACCAGCGCGTTCCTTTGGAAGCTCCAACGGCGGCAGCGCTTGAGAGGCGTGAGGGGCCCGCGGAGATTGCCTCGGCGGGGAAGCCCTCACGGTAATCCTCAGATTACCCTGACCATGCGCAAAAGTAGGTTTATTCTGAGGTCCAGAATAAACACTAGATCTGGGCATTGGCAAGGGGACTGCACCTCCCTTGAGGTAAGCAAGTCTTGATCTTAGTGCATGTCATAGTCATATTCTCGCAACGAGAACACAAGCTATTCACAAAAGCTGCCTCAGCATGCTGAACGCCCAAACACGAGAGGCAACAATTTTTGGCCGTCTGCTGGCGCCAGGGAACAACCACACCCAGAAACGCACAAGCGGAATGACATCCTGAAAAGGACGCAGGGTCACGCTTGTGTTGCTCTTTTAGTTTTGAAAATAACAGACAAAGAAAAGAAATAAAAACTCTTTCAGTGCTGAAGCACCCAGGGATAGCCATGGTGTAATCGGGGTACACTCTCAGTTTGAGGAACGCCCACGAGACCAACACACTCACACACACACACACACACAAACAATGCTGTTGAAACAGCAGTTGTGGGTTGAAAATGCTCGCGGCCACCGCTGATTGTGCCGTCACACCAGCACTGGAACACAGTTTTCTTCTTCCTCTTCTTGCTCGTTTGTAGAACGTGCAGCAGTCTGTAGATCTCAGAGTCAAACAAAGCTCGGGAGCAAAAGACAATGAGTGCGTGCCCCCGCTTCCTGTTTACACCCGCGCTGCGGGGAGGGGCGTGTGACGCTTTTCACGCACGGCAGAGTTCATTGGCTTGTTCTGTAGACACTCGAAGTTGATAGGGCTCCCTGAAGTGATCCCAATTACTTTGTAACGTCAACGTTACGTCGAATGAAGCGACTGAAAGGGAACAGTGACCAGAAAAGGACCTTGTCTATCGAACCCAATAGCTTTGTGGAGAAGCAGACCAAATGTATCCCTTTAAAGCCTGCCATATGAAATAATAATCATAAAAATCAATTTTTTTTTAGTGGAAAAGTTTAACATATAGAACATATAGAAAAATCTAAAAACAAAAGTTTGCGGATGTGTTCTTTGTTGAGTATCATATTTGAAACATCAAGCTTTTATGACTTAAATAGTATAAATTACGAGAATATAAAGCTAATATTTCAAAGAGAAAAAAAAAAACTAAATTTTATTCAGAGGCTTAAAATGAGTATATATATATATATACTGTATGTGCAATTTGGTGCAATTTCTGATATTTATGTGACCAGAAAGTACGATTAATTTCTGATCGTTTTTTAATGTAAATAAATTAGATCTTTATAACAGTATAGCAGAATACTTACATAAATGCATATAAATATTAGGGTTTTTTTCACTCTATATCTTCCAATAATCTGTCTTTGTAAGAATATTTTTAAATGCTTAATTTCATGATCAAAGCTCTGTAGTTTTTATATTGGGGGCAATTAATGCAATGCAATACAATGATGATTGAGAGCTGAGTGGGGGGCTATCACTGTAAAGCTGCTTTGAATTAAAAAAATGTGTATGGTAAAAAGTGCTAGATAAATAAAGGTGACTTGACCATCATATATTCTGCTATAAACAACATAAAATAATTAGAGCACCATTTACTTGCCTCAAAAAAGTCTGGTATTGTTTATTTATTATTTACTATATTATTATTATTTATTGCTACACTTCAATATGTGAATTATTCCATCAGAATAATATTCCATCACTATAAAACAACGGAGCTGCGCACTTGTTGATATTTGTGTTTTGAAAAAGTTTTTGATTGATGTTTTGACTCCTAACCAATTTTCTACATTAAAAATTATCTTTTTATTTGGGCTAGTAAAATTCTTTTCGGGCTACCAAAATCTGAAGAGTGCCTGCCCGAAGGGCTACCAGCGATTTTGAAATTTTGTGAGCCCTGCACAGAAGAAAGAAATCCATACAGGCTTTGAATGACATTAATCATGCCAGAATCATCCATTTTGCCTGAACTATCCCTTTGAATTAATTCTGTTTCATTCTGTATGCTGGGGAATACCCAAGACATGCCATTTATTTTGACAATGTCGCTCATGGCGGTTTGCCATACGTCCTGGAAAATGAGAAAATGAGAAAGCGTTGCTTTGTTGGATGCTCTTATTAGGTTTTACATCAAACTGCTGGAGATAAGTAAATAAAAAGCTGCAAATGGAGCTCACACCGCTGCTCTCTTTTTCGCAACGAGTCGATGCTTCTGAATCAATATGGCACCAGGGGTCCATTACATCTGACTGAGACAAAGGAATATTGGTGTGACCCCTACACTTTTGAGCGATTTCCTTCTAAGGGTATTTTTTCCTCTTGTCTTCTTTCTCACTTCCCGTTTTCATTTGAAAGTCCTCCTTTAACACCGGAGACATCTACAGCTTCATGAAACTCATTAGGAGCTTTAAGTGTGATTATTTTAATGAGCACGGATAAACTTTCTAAGACCGCTCTTTGTGTGTTAATCCTTCTATTTTGACCATCTAGACTTCTTTGTCTTTTGTTCGGATCTCTTGAAAACTTGTCCTTCCCTGTTACCCTTTCTTCCCCCCCAAATCCATCACTTCATTTCTGCTAGATTGTTTGTCGTTCTCCTGCCAGCTCTTTTTCTCCCCGAGCGCATGTCTCTGAGAAGATTGAATCGAAACGCTTGCCTCAGTAGTGCTCGATAAATATATATAATGCATTGTTTTATATTTTGGTATGTCAGCAGCACGGCGTCAAAATAAGATCCGGATAGACTATGTTATTTTCCGCCTGAATCTTCTTGCTTGTTGTATCAAAATTGCAATTCACTTTCTGGTCAGCTTCTTTTTTGATGTCAAATGTTTCGCTGTTCACCCGACGTGTCATAAATTCATGAAGAACATTTCAAATCTGTCGCAACACTGCAGCTATTCAGCATGAAAAGGCATGTGACGTACTGTTGTGTGGCGGACATGTGCGAATGTGATTTTTGGGGTGGTTGGCCTCCGTCCCTCCCCATCTGTCAGTGTGTGTCAGAGGTCAGAGGGGAATTCCTTTGTGTTTTGGTGTGACTTTGATTAGTTTTGTGTGATTTTAGTGGGTGAAAACATGCTGTGGACTTACCATATGCTTCCCAGTTTAATAGTTTGGTTATGACGGAGTCGTGTTTTCATAAAGGGATCTGGAGAAGTGGAGCGGGCTGAATGGATAAAAGCTGTTCTGACACCTGTTCGGAGAGCCTGGCTCATATAAACACTCACACACACCTACATGCTCCATTGTTCCTGCCAGTTTGTGATTCAATGCACCAGCTAGACAAAGCTGGCACTGGCACTCCAGTGGCTCAATCGCAGTTCGCGGCTCCCACATTTGAGGAACTCAAACAATGAGTGTGCATGAAATTATACAATTATACTTGCAGAAGTAGCCACCATTTGCACACACATTCGTGTCCTAACCCCCCCTTTTTTTTCAGTGGAACCCAAAAAGTGGCGCGCTCTTTTCCATATAATGGTTGTGAATGACGACTGAAGAGAACAAGTTGTTCGTGTGACATTAAATAATAGCTTTTCATCAGGAACAGACTGAATATGAGGTGTAATTTGCTGTAATATTTCCCTCCAGTGAGATGTTAAAAGCTGCAACTGGATTGAATCAGTCCATTTTGTCATTACGAATTGTCGTACTGATTAATTGGAAAGATTTGATTCAAAAGAACAATTCATAATGATGACTGATTTCAGTCTTTGCATTGTCACTTTTAAGTTGCTTTTTTCTTATTATTTTAGAGCTTAACAGCCCCCGTCGTCATTCATTTACTATATATTTAAACGTGTGGTAAGATTTTTGCCGCAGAGTTCACCTAAAAACCAGACGTAATGTAAAATATCTTAAAGGGATAGTTCACCCAAAAATGTAAAGTCTGTCATTAATCACTCACCCTCATGTCGTTCAAAACCCGCAAGACTTTCGTTCTTATTCAGAACACCAATTAAGATATTTTTCATGAAATCTGAGACCTTTCTGTCCCTCCGTTGATAGCTACAAGCTTCCGTTTACCAAAACTGATGTGTGAGTTGATGAATGTTAAAATGTGAATGTCTAAATTCCAATCTGTTCATCATCAAAGCGACCCATTCTCTTCAGAAAATTTGGACTTAACTCCCTGATTCATATGGATTCATTTAACGATCTTTTTATGAGCTTTTAAAGCGTCAAAGTGGTAGTAGCTGTCAATGGAGGGACAGAAATCTCTCAGATTTCATCAAAAAGATCTTCGTTTGTGTTCCGAAGATGGATGAAGGTCTTACGGGTTTGGAACGACATGAGTAATTAATGACAGACAAACTATCCCTAGACCAACTATATATTAACTATCCATTAAAACTGTATTATTTTATGGTCATGAATGGTTCACTTAAAATATGAGTGGCACACAAATTAGTGTTTTTTGGGCCGTTTTTCGTCATGTCAAAACTGGAGTTTTTTTATTTTTATAAAATAGCACAAATATGATATTTTCTAGCATTGTTGTTTTTTTTAAATCAGTGATTTGTACATGTAAACACAACCATTGAGAGGAAAAAATTCAGATTTTCTGCCTGTATCTCTTTTTTTCTCATGACAAGCTTTAAAACGCCGTTCACACCAAGGAAAATAAGTATAACTATAAAGTTTTAAAAATTGTTCTAACGCTAAGAGAATAGTGCAGTCTACAGCTATAATATTAATGACACAGAGGAACGATATCGTTGGAATCACTAAAGAAAGTTTTTTTCCCAGCTGATGAAAGATAAAATTGGTATTGACATTGGCAGCCAATCAGAATCCACCCTGCTTTATAGAGCTGGAGCATTTAAAGTGGCAGATGATATAACTGCAAAGCGTGCTTATAATACACAGAATGATATCATGCATTGTTGTGGACCCTGATATTGTTATCTTTGTACAGCCACTGTTCCAAATTACAGACTAAATTACACAAGGATATAAAATAAAATAAAAATAATAAAACAAAACAATGGATGATATTTATACCTCATTCGATGGAAAAGTTTATATGTATCAATAAAAAGTTCCTTGCCTTTAAATCACACTATTTAATTTGAGTTCATAAAGACAATGTTTGCCTAACCGATCCAACAAATAAAATTAGTGTGAAAACATTAGCAATACATTTTTTGCCTGCAAAACTATTCAGAAACGGTCAAGTCTGTATTTTTCTTCTGCCAAAAACTATAACTACCATAACTGAAGATATAAAAATGGTGGCTTCAGTTATGGGAAAGATCATAAAAGGATCCAAAAACCTGAGTTGTATCAATAGGAAGATGCTGCCAGGCATATGTCATAATCTTTGCCTGATGTTTGCTGCAATGGCGTTTTGTCAATTTCTGTCTCGCATCTGCTGAATTTGGCGACATAACACGAGTTTCCTCTTGTACAAAGGGTTTTTTTTCCAGATTTTTCATGTGCGCTGGGGAAAGCGTTGCTCTGAGTTCAAAGCCACAGTTTTTATGCGCGCATCCTAGATGTGATTCAAAGCCGACAGTCTGGGAACTTTGATTAACTGAGACACCTTTACAGTTCCCAGTCAGAAGCAGGCAGAGCTGGGTCATTTATATCTGCTGTTTGTTGTGGGTCGTTTCCTCCCACAGCAGTTCTGGACCGAATTTTGGTTCAATGTGGAGACATTTTAATGATCGCTTATGTACATGATGCGGAAAGTACACACATTTCATTTGTACAGACTGCTCAACATCAACATGTCTTACAGTGCTTTCTAGTCACTTTTTATTCCACAGGGAAGGACCTTGATGCACAGAAGAGCAAGTTAAATATTTCCCATTGTCGGCTGTCGAAAGTGTCGGCGTGCCTGAAAGCGCAAATTAAAAGCAGGAAATGTTTGAAATTGCCAGTGCCGAGCCCCCGCAATGTAAGCTTCCTGTCACCTCATTTTTCAAAGCTCCAGCTTCTGCTCCGAGACGTTGAGATGGAGAAACTCATTTTATTTGGTTCTTTTTTGGGACAAGTCCGTTCCCTCGACCAGTCAAGCACTTATTGCCAAGCTCAATTAGTTACTGGATTGGCCATTTGAATGAAGGGAAAGGTGTAGTCATGCCACATTTTGTCCTGGATGCCTTGTCTAAGATCTATAAAAAGTTAATTACTCAATAGTGCTTGTTAACTGAAATCAATAGTTTAATTTCACTTGGGTTTGGATGATTAAGTCTTGGCTTAGGAGTTTGTACGCCAGATGTGATGAGCTTTTGGTGCTCATTTGGAAAATGTAGGTTTGAATCCATGCCTCACACTATCTGCAATGTAAAACACATGGCAGGGACACTTTATTGCAAAATTTACAGTAAAAAAACGTATATTTCATTAACTGAAATAATAGCCCCTTTCACACACACCAGTCTTTACTGGTAAATTACCGGTAACAAATCATGTGTGAACAGGACCTTTTTAAATATACTGGTAAATACAGTAGGTTCCGGCAATTTGACAGCAAGCGATGTTGTAACATTACCAGTAAATTATCGGTATATGTGCTGTGTGAAAGTGGAATGAAGATTACCAGCATTTTGCACGTACGAGGTCAGAACGCGCTGACGTTAGAAGTGATTTGGGCCAATCAGAAGCCGTTGAAAGAGCAACGGCTCTGGACCATTCATAAAATTGTGATGCAGATGATGCGTTTACTTATCACTTTTTACAGATGTCTGCAAATTGGAGTGATACCAAAACTACTACGAAACTACCGAAAGTGCTTCTCCTCGTCCAGGCCTATGAAGACATTTTTCAACAACAGTTAGCTATATACTGTAACGTATGATAAAATAACTAGCCTTCTTTAGGAACAAGGCGTAAACTTCCGGTTAATGACATCATCATAGAGTTTATTTTGGAACTGATGTGTGAATGGTCTGCTACCGGTAAAAAGCCTGAACGCTGTTGCTTGTGTGAAAAGCACATTTTTGAATTTACTATTAAATTTGTTTTGCCAATTTTTATAATTTACCGTGTGTGAAAGGAGCTAATGATATACCAAATTATTCCGACTTAAAGCAATAAACCCTTATATACATAACTGATATGAAAGAACTCAGGAGAAACTGTTATTTCGATGGAAAAAAAAACGTAAGCTGTCACACAGAGATGAATGTCAGTTTATGTTTTTTCACTGCATGACTGCATCACTTCCGAAAACTGGACTTTTATTAGTATTTTGCTGTAAAAATGCATGAAATTCCCATTAGATCTATTACAGTTTTTTAAATAAATACCAAAGCCAAAGTGTACTATAACACAGAACGGCATACTATTTCTAGTAGATTTTCAACGTTTGCACTAATTCTAATCTTGCATATTAGTATGCATATAATTACAGTTTGCATACACATTTAAATCCAAAATAGAATGCTAGATTAAAACATGGTATTCCACAGGTATTTGGTATTACCATGCATGCTTTTTCCCTCAGTTTAAATACTATCTGTACTTTTACGGAATTACGATGCAGTCCTGCATAGTTGTACACCATTGGCATACTATTTTCAACACTATGATTTGGAGTGCAATAATTCTAATCTCGCATATTATTACAGACATAAATAAAGATGCAAATTGAGACTATAAGAAATGAATTGCACCTTCTGTTTATACATCAGTCAGATATATTTTCTGTCAAAATCTCCTGATCTGGATGGTGAGAAAAAACATCCAAACCTTTTATTTTATTTTTTTACTCAGCAGGGTTAGAGACTAGTCTGTAAAAATCATAAGGACGAAAAGGAAAAAAGGTGAATGGAACGGACATATTGACGCTCTCGCAGCGGAAACAAACTCCTTTTCCCTCATTGGCACGTTGGCAGCATCCTGCTATATTAGTAGCAATCAGTGGCCATTGAGATCATGGAACGGGATGTGTGAAAACCACTTCGGTTTGTGTTTGTGGGTGACAGCATACTTGCACTAGCGCAGTGCTAATGTGTTGCCCGCCTCTATGTCTGTCTGCTGCTTAATTGCATCTTTTCATGTCAGTGAAAGAGGACATACACAAACACACACACACACACACACACACACACGTAAACATACGCGACAGGCTGCCAGACGAATGCAACACGCACCTGCGTGTTCACATGCTTGAAAAGTCCAGTAATGAGGTGAGATACATGCTGTTCTCTTTCATCATCTCGTGTTCGAGATCCACCTATGGGAAGGGCATCCGTACCTGACCTCTGCAGAAGCATCCAATTGCACCAAGTCTGGCTAGACAGACAGAAGCGCGCAGCCAATGCCAGGTGAGGCCACACCCCCTCACCTAAGGGCATATAACATCTGGGCGCGCTGCTATTCCTCAGTTGACATTCGCTTCTCGCGATCTCTGCATCTCACAGCTCGGTTGGATTTTTACACTGCTCACCTCGTGTCTTCAGGAGGACATATCGACCAGATCAGCCTCCGCCGGACGTGACAGTTGTTTATTTTTCAACTACTGCTGCTTTGCATTCGGAGCCGCCCACGCTCTCGCTATTTTCACCGTTTCTCCTCACGGCTGCCCGCCACGGATTTCTCCGTTTTCTTCGCTGGTATGTCACTGTCTAAGCCTGCAGCCTCTCCAGGGGATAGCATGTCACGGGCCTGCCCGGCCGCGTGTGGTGCCCTCATCGCAGCTAAGGATCTTCATCAGCTTTGCGTGGTCTGTTTGGGTCTTAAGCACGCTCGGGAAGCCCTTGAAAACCCGGAGAATTGCAGTTTCTGCCTCTTGCTGCCTAGGAAGCTGCTAAAACGCCGTCTTAAGGTGGCAGTGACACAGTGCACCGGGCTCAGCCCTTCTGACTCGGACGGGGGACACGGTGATGACGACGCGCTACCGGGGGCCTCCCGGGGCGCAACGTCTCTCGTCTGGGCTGACCAGCCCAATCCCGCCTTCCCCGAGGAGGACATCTTCGGGGACAACCTCACTCTCGTCCACGACCTGCCCGGTTCTGGCGAAGAGGAGGATGCGGCCATTCTTGGGGTTTCAGAGGACGAGGAGGCCATCCCGCCCTCTGGTGTTCCCCAGGCTACGGCCCACGCGGTTCTGCCTCAAGCCATCCTCCTGGAAGTGTGTGAGCGAGCGGCCGCTCGTCTCAACATCGAATGGCCGGCACCGCAGAGCGCCACCGACCAGGAGAGGGATATTTATGATGGGAAAGTGCTGGGACCCCCTCCCGGCCCGAGGAAACAACTCTTCCCCATCCTCCCGGCGTGCGCGAAGCACATGAGAAATTATTGGAGCGACCCGCTCGACTTCAAACACGGTCTCACGGGACTCGAGGTTAAGGACATGGCGGCGCACGGTATGGGCGAACCTCCCACCGTCGAACCTTCCATCGCCAGGCACCTTAACCCCGCTCAGGGCGGGCTGCTCGCTCCCCCCAAGCCGGTCTTGCCCAACAAGATGGACCGTTTTGCTGCCTCCGTTCACCAGGCAGCTTATAAGTCCTCGGCCGTGGCTGTCAGGGCCCTTAACGTTTCTTCGCTCCTCTCCGCCTACCAGGCGGAGATCCTTGAAGAGTTAGGGCAACAATTGGAAAAGGGAAATCCTTCTGAAACCCTGTGGAAGGAGATCCTAACGGTGAACGACCTCGTCCTCCGTAACGCTCGGCAGGCCGTCCAAGCTTGCGGGCGCTCCATGGCGCTTTCCGTGGTCGGAGAGCGCGCGCTCTGGCTGAACCTGTCGGGACTCCCTGACAGTGAGAAACGGCGCATCGCGGGCGCGCCGGTGGAGCCCGGCCGGGCTCTCTTCGGCCCCGCCGTCGCACTGATGCAACAACGGTGTGACGATAAGAAAAAGGAGGATGAGGCCTTCAAACTTTGCCTTCCTAGGAAGTCAGTCCCACGCCAGGCGCCCCCTGTGCGTTTGCCTAACCCACCGGCCACGGGACGACAGTTTCATCAGGGCAGAGAAAAGCCCCGCAACAAACCACCCCCTCGGCAACATAACCCAGCACCTACACACAAGCACTGGGGTAAGCCCGCTCCCGCCGCGGCCGCGGCCGGGAGACCTGCGAATTCCAACCCCACCGACTCGAAACGCAAGCGGCCTGCCTGATGTTCAGCCGATGGGGGCTTCGAGTCCATGTTCACGGGCCGCAAGCCCTTCGGACTCCCCTCCTCTTCTAGGACCCCCGTCCAAAAAACCCAGGGGGTCCCGCGGATGGGTCAGCTCTCCGTGTGTAAACGAGACTGCCCAGCTCGTGTGTTCGAGAGATGTGTGTTTTCCCCCCACGTTCAGGGGGCCCTTTGTAAGGGAAAGTTTAAGCTCAGTGACACCACACTGCCCACACTCTGTTCCCCTCACTCTCTCAATAAAGGCTTCGGCCCCAGTGTTTGCCCAACACAAAACACACAAAACACAAAAAAATACGAATCAAATGAATTCGTTTCGGCGGGAAAACCTCTCTCCGCAGAGAGAATTCATCTCACTGCAGAGAGAGGAAATCCCTCCGAACCCCTGCATGTCGCCTCTAGTGTACCCACTAGATGGCGCCATTGCATCACAAATAAACCTGTCGGTCTCACACAGCTCCGCTCTGGCCCGAGCGGGAGCTCTCGCGAGTCACGAAGCGGCTTGGCGAACCGTTTCAGCTCCCGAGTGGGTGATGCGTACAGTAATGCAGGGTTACAGATTGCAATTCGCAGTAAAACCCCCGCATTTCAACGGCATTCTCTTTTCTCACACGGAAGAGAACGCCTCTCACATTCTGAAAGAGGAAATTTCATCTCTCTTAAACAAGGGAGCGATTCAGGTGGTACCTCCCAATCTGATGAACCAGGGTTTTTATTCCCGTTATTTTCTGGTCCCGAAAAAAGGCGGCTCTCTCCGCCCTATCTTGGACCTTCGAGTGTTGAACAAACATTTGAGGAAATACAATTTCAGAATGCTGACACAAGGCGCACTCGCCCGTGCCATAAAACAGAACGACTGGTTCACATCAGTCGATCTGAAAGATGCTTTCTTTCACATAAGCATCTATCCTCCGCACAGGAAGTTTCTTCGTTTCGCCTACCAGGGCATATGTTACGAATTCACAGTTCTTCCGTTTGGACTCAGTTTGAGTCCCCGGTCTTTCTGTCGGTGCGCGGAGGCGGGCTTAGCACCTCTGAGAATATCAGGTCTGAGAATCCTGACTTATATAGACGATTGGCTCATCATAGCCGAATCAAAGGAGAAGGTGTTGCAGGACACCGACCGTGTGCTCGCGCACATCACATCGCTCGGGTTTCAAGTGAATGTGAGCAAGAGCAATTTCACGCCCAGTCAGAATGTCATTTTCTTGGGCTTGGAGTTGAATTCGGTCTCCATGCGAGCGCGCCTCTCTCAAGAGCGCGTTCGCTCTCTGATGAACTGTCTGACGCAGTTCAGAGAAGGGGCGAAAGTGCAATATCGCACATGTCTCAGGCTACAGGGTCTCATGGCTTCATCCACCCAAGTTGTGCCATTGGGACTTCTGAGGATGAGGGCGTTCATGAAATGGGTCTTGTCACTACATTTCAGCCCGATTCGCGACCTTTGCCGCTCGGTAACAGTGACACGCGCCTGCTCGGCGACCTTGCGCCACTGGGAGAGCGAGAACTTTTACGCACGGGGAACCCCTCTGGGGGCGGTTACGATGCGGAAAGTTGTGACGACAGATGCGTCCTTGACAGGCTGGGGTGCCACCCAGGAGGGCAGAACGGTGAACGGTCTGTGGCCAAACAGACTACGTTCAGCGCACATAAACTATTTAGAGCTTTTAACCATTTGGAAAGCTCTGAATCATTTTCTGCCTCGCCTGCAGGGACATCACGTTCTAGTACGGTGCGACAATACCACGGCTGTGGCTTATATCAACCGTCAGGGCGGCATGCGCTCGTCGAAACTCCACGCTCTAGCTTACAAGCTTTTGGTGTGGAGCAGACGGGTTTTCCTGTCGTTACGCGCAACTCACGTTCCGGGCATTCTGAACAGAGGTGCGGATCTGCTATCAAGGGGAAACCCAATCTACGGAGATTGGCGTCTTCACCCTCAGATAGTGGAAATGCTATGGATGAGATTCGGACGGGCGAGCGTAGATCTATTCGCCTCGCGCGAAAACTACCATTGTCCTATGTTCTTCTCTCTAAGGGACATGGACGCGCCCCTCGGGGTAGACGCACTGGCCCACCCATGGCCCAGAGTGCTCCTGTATGCTTTTCCTCCCCTGTGCCTGATAATTCCCTCATTGGCCAGGGTGAGAGAGCAGGGCCTGTCTCTCATTCTGATAGCACCCAGGTGGCCCAAGGCACCATGGCTGGCGGAGATAATTCCTCTGTTATACGCCGAGCCGTGGCGCCTTCCCGTTCGCACGGATCTATTGTCCCAAGCCAACGGGGAGATTTACCACCCCCACCCGGACAGGGTGGCTCTCTGGGCCTGGCCCGTGAGAGGACGAACCTGAACGCACTTGGGCTTTCGCCGCGTGTGGTCGCCACTATTCAGAATGCCAGGGCCGTCTCTACACGGTCCTTATATGGCTGTAAGTGGCACGTGTTCGAAGGGTGGTGCGATGGGCGCGGTCTCACATCTTATCAGTGCTCAGTTCCTGATATTTTGTGTTTCCTTCAGGACCTCATGGAAAAAGGGAGGTCTTTTTCCACCATTAAGGTCTATTTGGCTGCGATTTCAGCCTGTCATGTGGGTTTTGAGGGCTCTACTGTCGGGCAGCACCCTCTAATCCGCAGATTCATGAAGGGTGCACGCCGCTCGTTGCCAGTCATCAGGAGAACTGTTCCGGAATGGGACCTCTCCATGGTGCTGGAAGCACTGTCTCAACATCCTTTTGAGCCCCTGGGGAGTATTTCCCTTAAGCTGCTGTCCTTCAAGACAGCTTTGCTCTTGGCCTTGGCATCTGCCAAACGTGTCAGTGAGCTACATGCACTCTCGGTTCACCCCTCGTGCACTAAGTTCTCCCTCAGTGGAGATAAGGTTTCCCTTAAGCCTAACCCGGCCTTCATGCCGAAGTGCTTCCCTGCGTTCACTTCGGAGGTGTTGGAGCTGTCCGCTTTTCACCCTCCACCTTTTACCTCTCTGGAGGATCAGAGGCTGAATGCTCTGTGTCCAGTCCGTGCTTTACAGGCTTATATGACCAGGACCAGCGCTTTCCGGAAGAGCGACCAGCTCTTTGTTTCATGGGCCCCTCCGCACAGAGGGAGTCCCATATCGAAGCAACGCCTCTCACATTGGGTTGTGGGCGCTATAACTATGGCTTATGAAGCAAAGGGAGTGCAGCCCCCAAGGGGCATCAGAGCTCATTCCACAAGGGGCTTAGCCGCCTCTTGGGCTTTGTTTAGGGGAGTGTCACTGCAGGACATCTGCTCCGCTGCCAGTTGGGCTTCTCCTCATACCTTTGTGCGTTACTACCGGCTGGATGTCACCAGAACCTCGGTAGCACATTCGGTTTTAGGGGTTGGGTCTTCTTAGCTCTTCCCTGTACCCTGTTGAAACCAATAAGAGTGAATGGCCCGGCTGGTCATGTTCATTCTTGCCACCAAACATTTACTTCCCGTTATGGGTTTAGTTTATGTGCCTTGGTGGGTTGGGGGTACTTTCATGTATGTGTCTCATGCATGCTTCATGTCCTGCGTGTCCACAGCAGTCGGTGTGGCGTCACCTTTGCAGGTTCATGATTAATGGACGTGTCAGGCACCGCCTCCCCGGGGTGACCGTCTTTCTCTGGCTTTCAGAACCTCACTGTGAGTGTATTGGGCAATCGGGGAGCTGTCCATGTCTCTCCCATAGGTGGATCTCGAACACGAGATGATGAAAGAGAACAATAGGTTACTATCGTAACCCCGGTTCTCTGAAACATCGAGTGGAGAGATCCACCAGCTTTGCCCCGCTTGCTGCACGAGAAGCGAATATACTTACTGAGGAATAGCAGCGCGCCCAGATGTTATATGCCCTTAGGTGAGGGGGTGTGGCCTCACCTGGCATTGGCTGCGCGCTTCTGTCTGTCTAGCCAGACTTGGTGCAATTGGATGCTTCTGCAGAGGTCAGGTACGGATGCCCTTCCCATAGGTGGATCTCTCCACTCGATGTTTCAGAGAACCGGGGTTACGATAGTAACCTATTGTTATATTTCAGACCACTTGAATCAAATTTTTGACTAAGACGCCAATTATGAGAGCAAACATCTTAAATATTCATCCATTGTGCTGGTCAGGGAGTGGAATATCCCCAGTGTTGTGCGTCTTACCATATGGTGTGCTTGAGTGACTTGTCTAAATGCATATGCAGGAGTTTTACTGCACAGTCTCAGTGTCCCAGATGGCAGCGTAGACTCCGCATCAGTATCCAACTTCTTCATGGCACTCTATACAGTATGTTCCAGATGCCAGGCTGGTTCATATTGCAATTTGTTCTTTTGAATATGTAAATTAGAGTTGCTGCACTTTTTAACCTTGGTAAAGAGATGCACAATTACACAAAAAATTTTAGAGCCGGATTCCGTTTCTATCATTCCTTCTTTCTCTCTATCTATTGTTTCTCTTTGTATTGTTTCTGTCTATCATTTGTATTGTTTGTATTGTTCGTTGTATTGTTCGTTCTTCCTGTCATTTATTCTATCCATTTGATGTTCAATCCATCCATCCATCCATCCATCCATCAGACTTGCATTATTTCTGTTGTTCGTTTTTTTTAATCTGACTTACATTCTGTTGTATGTTCTGTCTATCTGACATTCTATCTAAAGTTTATTCTATCCTAACATTCTATCTATCAATCTCTCAAGCGTTTTATCTATCTATCTATTGTTTGTCTGTTTGTTCGGTCTATTGTTTATCGGTTATTCTTGTTTGTTCTGTTGTTCTATCTTCCTATAATTTTAGCATCTAACAATCAATCAATCATTTGTTTGTTCATTCATTTGTTTGTTCGCTCTGTCGTTCTCTCATTCTTACGTTCTAATTATTGTTTTGTCTATCTATTTTTCTATCTTTCATTCTATGTATTATTCTATCAATCTATGCATTGTTGATTCTTTGTCTATCATTCATGCTATGAATTGTTTGTATTGTTCATTCTTTCTGTCATTAATTCTATCCATTTGATGTTCCATCATTCCATCCATCCGGCTTACATTCTGTCGTTTGTTTTATGAATGTTGTTCCTACTGTTGTTTGTTTTATGACTGTCGTTCTTCCTGTAATTCTTTTTATCTGACTTACATTATGTTGTTCATTCTGTCTAGGCTATCTGACATTCTATCTATAGTTTGTTTTATCGTTCGTTCTAGCATTCTATGTCCCTGTTTTCTCCTGGAAGATGCGTTTTGGTTGATCGGATCACAAGTGGACGACGCTAAATACAGATGTAAATGGGGTCTAAAACATTTTGAGCTTGTGCATATCCGACCACTTCCAGAGGTTGTCGAAAACGCATTTGACTGGATTGCTTTCATAGTGTAAACGCTCATGCAGTCGAATGTGCTGCAAAAGACCTCCTACTCTCCACCTACTGACCTAATGCGTGATTCGTGAACATTATGGGAAGCACGCTAGCCGGACGGGATTTCTAACTTTGTCGGCGGGAGACCCAAATTTGGTTTAAAGACTAAAAAAGTACCAAGCACAATGTTCTCTCACCATTCCTGATTTCTAGCACAGTCACCGCATTCGGTTATCAGAGCAGAAATGAAAACTGCTGCTCTCCGTATGTTAATTCGTTGTCTCCGGGCGCGTTCATATGTAAATTGCGCGAGCTTATTTTGTGCATTAAATCGAAAGATATGAAAAAGCTCATAAATTTACCCGCTCATTATCCCTCCCCTCAAAGAAATCAGGAGAGAAGTGGTCAACAGTGAACAAAAGACTTATTAAAACACCAGGTGTAAACGAAAATGTGTCTCCCCCTTCTACTTGTGATCCGATCAATCAAAACGCATC
This sequence comes from Siphateles boraxobius, assembly GCF_051911475.1. Lineage (NCBI taxonomy): Eukaryota > Metazoa > Chordata > Actinopteri > Cypriniformes > Leuciscidae > Siphateles > Siphateles boraxobius. Next base: position 20,134,654 of record NW_027508733.1, on the reverse strand, counting down.
TTAATACCAGGTTTAGCAGGGCTTTTCATTCTATCTATCTAATGTTTGTCTGCTTGTTCTGTCTATTGTATATCTTTCGTTCTTGTTTGTTCTATCTTCCTATAATTTTATCACCGAACAATCAATCATTTGTTTGTTCGGTCTGTCGTTCTGTTATTGTTTTGTTTATCTATTATTCTATCTGTCTTTCTATCTATTATTCTATAAATCTATTGTTCATTTTATTTGCTCTGAATATCGTTCTATTGGTCTATCATTCTATCTATCTGACCAATATCTATCTAGCTATCTAACTGGTCAGGATAGATGGTCAGGTGGACTAGCAACTGGTGGACCTGGTTTTTACATGGTAAATCATCTTGGTTATGTTGGTTAGAGCTGGAAAACCAGCACAAACCCATCTACCCAGTTCCAAATTGCAGCTTGACCCCATTAAGCTGGTAAGACCTAGTTTTTACAGGAAGCTACTGACACTGAGGTTTCAGAACCTTCAACCTGTCTGCAATGTCATGGAAATGAATGGTGGCCTTTGTTTTGTTTTGATTTGTTCTCTTTTCTTTTCAACCTTCTGGACCAGGTCACTCCCCAGAATGATTGACACTTCCTGTCTGAGTTGATACAGGTGTCGTTGCTAATGGCGACAGGCTGACCCACCATCTGTATCAACCATACAATAGACAGAATGCACAGTTTCAGTGCTGATATTGTGGTGCACATTCTTTTTTTCTTTTCCTTTTCTTTTGCTCTTTTTCTATTGCACACAAACACAGAAATGAATGTCTGTGATTCATTTATTTGTTTGTTTGGTGCCCCTCAAGGCACAATGTGTTTGTCTTGCATCACAAATAGAGATCTGGGGGTTTAGACGTGAGCTTTTAACCCACTCGTGAATTGTCTTGGAGAAACGCCACGATTTGTAGAGACAAAGCGAAAAGATACAATAAACGTTTCAGGGAAGCTGATAAAAGACCCGCTTTGCAAATATACCATGTAAAAGACATTTACAGAAAACTCTGTTATGTCTTGCCATGGGAAAAAGGATGCTCATATCCCCTGTGTTTGTATTGAAGTGTGGTGTGTATGTGTGCGTTTCGATGGAGCAACACTTCAGCTTGATTCATGACTGTGTCCAATAACTCACAGTGGCAAGGCTGCCAATGACGGATGCATTAAGATGTTTTGTAACTGTTCTCCTTGAGTTTCTCCCCACAGGGAAAAAAAAATCAAAGGACATTCTCTTTCGTTTCTCCTATGAGTTTTTGTATAGATTTATTCTATATATAATAGTATATTAATTTTTTATGAATTCTAAGTTGTGAGAAAATGTTAGGCTGCTGCCACTTGAATGCACGGATCTAATATACTGATACTGTGCACATGCGTTTACTTTCTCAGCTGTATGTTCACTTAAGACATAACCAACTATGTTTACTAGGATTCTCGCTGTTTTTTGACATATGTATGTGTGAATTTGTCCTCTCAAGTGCAAGAAGATGTGGAAGAGAGCTCAGTTTTAATATTTGTGTGCTGTCTGAGACACGGCTTTCTAAGAGTAACGAATGAGCTCCCTTTTGCGTCTTGTTGTGCTTGAATATTTAAATTGTCAAGGCTTAAACTTTCGTGATGATGCAGCGCTGGGTCGTCAACTGTACTGAGCGTCATTCACATTTGTTCACATTCATGCATTGCTAAAATGGATAAAAATGTTACTGGCCAACTGTCGAGTGACACCGTTTTATATACTCGACAATGCAGATTTTTACTCACATTTGTCATTTGCCGAGTGTTAACTTTAGGCCCCTCGATATATATTTACACTCCAAGTTCTGTCATGAAACTCTAGATGTGGCAGGCTGATGTGTCCATAACGGAAGCTGATGATACTTATATCGTTAACTACATGGCACAAGCTGATTGGTTCATGCCACATCTGCAGCCAATGAGTTCCTCTGATCCCTCCACCTTCCCCAGCTCCACCTGTATAGAGCTACAAGTAATTCTATATATGATATTTGTACTGAAGCTAAAGTTCCCAAAACCCTTAATATTCTGGTCAATAGTTAAGGTTGGGTCCCACCTTCAATGTAACACTATGGATTTTTTTTTTTTTACTTGTTTAATGTCCACCAGTTGGAAATATAGTTTTTTTTTTTTAAATGGCACCTCTCCTCATGTGAACAAACCTCTAACCCCAAATTTAAACTGAAGTGATGCTTGCTTTAGCCCTAACAAGAGTACAAGACTGACTCGGGATGAGTTGATGGAGGCCGCAGGCTGTGGGAGTCTACAGAGGTCTGGCATTATGTTTAGCCAGGATCAGAGAGCCCAGGCTGGGCAAGACAACAGCAGGATTACAGCATGCCAGCACACAATTGCCTTCCCACTGTGAAGAGGAAGTGGGCAGCATCTAAACCGTGCTATTTCTTGAAAAACCTTTGAGAAAGAAAATCTTTTACGATACAAACAGATTCATGGACTGAGCTGTAAGGGATTCTGTGTTTTTAGGCATTTATACACCAAACCTTCAACCAGATCCTTTGTCTAAAAGCATATTGGCTTCCTTTCATTTGAGTATCAGTTTCTTTTAGTATGTGTGTGGGTTTGTCTTAGTTTTTGCTTGTGAATGCTCGCCTACCTCCATGTAGGAGGTTCTTGTTGGTTTGTCATCTGTCACCTGGCTGTGACAGCCAGCAAAAACTGCACAGGTCCAACCTGCAGATACAATTACGAGATAGACTCAAATGATCCCGGCAGAGATGTATGTTAACGGTGGTCACACAGTCAGGAACAGAAAATAGACCTTCAACGTGTTGGAAATGAACAAAGAGGTATGAGAAGAAAGATGCTAGAAGCTTTGATTGAATTGACAGACTGTCCATTTAACCCATTAGATGAGATCAAATTAATTTCGAGCAATTAATCGACTGTGCGGTCGCAAATGAACCGATTGTCTCATTCATTTTGATGCACTGGTAAGCGCACCTCTCTCTTTGTCCTTGCGCTCGTCTTTGAATCAGAGCAGTTGAGCGTCCCGCTGTAATGTACACTGGTTATCCCTGTCCAATCTCTCAGACAGTGGCTTGTATTTCGCCCTTGGCTACAGCGAGTCAAATCTGCAGAATCTATTATTTACTGGCGGCTCTTTGTCTCTCTCACACTTGGTTTGTCCTGAAGACTTTCTGCCTGTAATAATGTAGATTGGGGATGTCGGGCATTTAATCTACTTGGTGGCCCTAAATAATGAAAACCTAGTTGAGTGATTTTGTAAATATTAGGGGTGTAATGATATTCAAACCGAACCGAAAAACAGCGATACAGAACCCACAATTCGTATCGCGGTTCTCTCATGGCGTACCGGACACGCCCCGCCCCCTGCTACCCCGCCCATGTCTCATTGGACCTCATGTCTTATGTGTACACAACGAATTCAGTTTTGTAGCCTAACCACCATTAACACCATATAATAGCAAGCTCCGTGTTTTGTTACTTTCGATAATAAGCAAGGTGTAATCTTTCAAATGATGTCTATTTGATCACGAAATTCAAACATTAATGCCGTTTTGGGGCTCTTTGATGTGGCGTGAGTCGTGACAGATCTCTGTAGCCTACTAGCTCCTCATTTCAAGCGGCAGCGCGGAGCGCGAGTAAACACGATCATCTCTTCCTCAGTTACAGAATAAACATGAATGGACACCTGAAGGTATGTTGAAAGATACAGTATACTTATTGAAAGGCATCATAACTCGTGTAATTGCTCAATCAGTGTTTCAGCAGCGGAAAGACGTCAATAAAACAGCTTTGTCACATAGCATTATATTTACCTCAGCAGGCTAGTCATAATTACAGTGTCCAAAGCTTGTTGGTTCCTAGAGAAATTAACTTTTGCACTAAATAAATGCACTATATTAGCCTATATATTAGGCTAAATTTTACTTAACCTGTTAATGATATCTTAATTATTTAATGTATGTTTAAAATATCTTTAATGACAACTTTGTAAATTATTATATTTCAATAACGAATTATAGTAAAAACATAAGTTATGTAAAATGCAAAAACTGCCTTATGTTCAGTTTACATGTTTTCATACAATGTGTTGGGTGTTGATTATTATATCTAAAAAATAAATAGCATCTGAATTTAGGCTAAAAGTCTAGGCTCTTTTGTTAACCTTGTTATAGTTATATTGTTATAAAATGTTATAGTAATGTGCTGGCTCCATATAGTTTACAGCATTAGCAGATCTTTTTTTAAAATCCTTGCAAAACGTTTAATTGTAAGTAAATTAATTTAAAGACAAAGACAATTTTTTCGTTAAACCACTGTTTTAAAAAAGCAATTTTAGCTTTCTAAACCCCACCCCACCGAACCGAACCGAACCGAGACGTCAAAACCGTGGGAAGAACCGAACCGTCAGTTTTGTGGATCGTTACACCCCTAGTAAATATGGGAACTCAGGTAGCCGGTGCGATCTGTCTGTTTATCCATATGTGTATCTATCTGTCATTCAATTAATTTCTGTATCGTTTTGTCTGTCTTTCTGTCTATCTATCTGTCAGTTGTTCTGGGACAGTATCTGTCGTTCTGTCTGTCGTTCTATCTAATTACATGTTGTTATTCTGTCTCTCTGTATACTCTATCCATCTATCTATCTATCTATCTATCTATCTATCTATCTATCTATCTATCTATCTATCTATCTATCTGTCTGTCTGTCTGTCTGTCTGTCTGTCTGTCTGTCTGTCTGTCTGTCTGTCTTGTCCTTTTCTCTATGTCCTTCTGTCTAACATTCTGTATGTTTATATATTTATGATTCTATCCATCTTGTTGTTCTATCTTGAGGTTTGATCAGCCAGTACTCTGAAAATGTATTACATATAAAAAAGAAATGCTTGTTTTTGAAAGATTGAGAGTTATTTTACTGCTATTTACGTCCTGTAAAAAATTGGTCAAAATGTCGTACTCTTGGAAACTGCTGTGATAACTAATGGTTTTTGTGCTTAACGTACAACACTTAAATGGTAGAGCCACCACATTCAGGTCAGCACAAATGTTTGTTTGTTTGTTTTTTGCAATAGGACATGAAGATTAAGAGGCTTGCTCTGAATATTTTGACCTATCAAGCCTTTGATAGGTTACTTTATTCCTATAAACTGAAAAAAAGACTGAAAATGAACGAGCAGGCTTTGGTAGTTTGATTTTAATTAATTTCGACATGACTGAAATGATAATGAATCCACATCTCTGTGTCTTTTTCTCTGTTTGTCCTTCAGGATGCTGGGGGAGCTCCGCTTGACTGCGCTCCAGCCTCTCCTGGCTGTGTGTCTACTCTTCACCCTGGAACACAGTGAGTCATTCTCTCTTCAATCTGAGCGTTCATCTACTCTTATCTGTTCAGTGGTGGGAAGCACAGTTGTCAATCAAATGCCCTGGTTGACTCAGTAACAACTTTTTCAAATTTCAAAAGTCCGAAACCAACAGTTTTAGCGCTTTTCCTCTCACAGTGGACAAAAATAAATTCAACCTACTCTGTCTGTATGTCTGTCTGTCTCTATCTATCGATCTATCCATCTTTTTTGGTGACCTACCCTATTGAAAGAGCTGGTCGTTTGTAAAGAGACAAGTGTTTTCCACTCTGCCGTGTTTCATAAAGGGATAGGTCACCTAAAAATGACAATTCTGTCATCATTTACTCACCCTCATGTCATTTCAAATGGTATGACTATTTCTTTTGTAGAACAAAAACAGTTTTTCTTTGCCAAACATTGAGGAATGTTGTTTTTGGACCCCACTGTCTTTCATTGCATGCACAAAAGTTCAAGCATTCAAAATATTGTCTCTTTTCCACCACTTAAGAAGGAAAGTAATACAGGTTTGTAACGAGGTGAGTAAATGACGGCAGAATTTTCATTTTTGGGTGAACCATCCCCTTTTTTTAAAATGACTCTAGTCCTTTCATCTTATGGTAATTACCGTCGCACACCTTTCCCTGAACAGCCACTGATGAGCCCTTTTGGACATCGGTTATAAATCCCCCTCGGCTGGATTCTGCCCTCCGCTGCTTCCATCTGCAGTAAATAGAGAGTGCGCAAGGAACACTTTCATCTGCAGAAAGCCTCATTTCCTCACATTGCCACCTAAAGACTTGTCATCACTCACTCTAATGCCTGTATCGGCTCTCAGTGGCGGCGATACCGTACCCACGTGCCATAAAAAGGGAAGACACTGATGCAAAGCTTGTGCGGGGCTGAATCCTATACGCCGTCTAAAGCCTTTGGTAGATGCAAACGCTTCACGCTCAGCTGTGCGAGACCAGGTCTCAAGTAAGAACTTTGGCAAGGCTGTGTTGCACGCACTGTTTCACAGACCGGCCTCTTCTGATTTCAGACGACACCAGGTTCTTATCGGGCACTCGCTGCCATATGCACTGTTTGCTTGGTGTCTGGTCTTGCACTTGAGATCCACCCGCACTTTTCTTTTCTAGTGTAAGCAGCAGTGAGCGAGATAGGCTGCACATAATATGCACAATCCTCGCACTCTTAGCTTCACTCTCCATCGAAACCCCTGTCAAGGGATGCCCATGGTGTAAATAAGGGCACTGTCTCTTGAGTGTTAACTATTTTTTTCCTGCTGATTCCCTTCTCTCATTATCTACTAACTAGGGTAAGGTTGCATCAGTCATCCATCTTGAAACCTATTCTAGTAATATTTGGTAACATTTATTGTTTAAGTGGTGTATTTTAATACGAAAGAATTAAACTATTGAGAAATTGTATCTAAGTTTAGTCAGAAGCAATACATTAGTGGAAATTTTTATTTTTTTTATTTTTTATTTGTTAAGTAATAATTTGTCGCTGTTGGGCAGAAACTTTGTTTGTCCAAAACCGCTACTTTTTTTAGGAAATAGGAAAAAAACTATATTTTTTTTAAACACTGTGTCAAAGTCGATATTGTGCATTTATATATGGTCAGACACTTGCATGGGTCATTATATTTGAAAAATTCGACCAAAATCAAGCCCAAATGGAGACCAACTTTGTTTTACATGAAACAGTTAAAACCCTGACACAGAAAGATGCAAATGAGAAAGTCTGTAGTATAGATAAACATTAATACAACAAACTGTATGGAAAGTTTTGTTTATTTGTTTATTTATTTATTTAATGTGTTTTTAAACCCTGACAGAGAGCAACACAAACGGTCATACATAATGCAATTAATAAATACCAATACAGCAAACTAGAAAATCTGATCATTAATTTAAAATAGTTTATTTGTTTGTTTGTTTTGGACACAGGGTGATGCGAGAAAGTGACGCAAACAAAAAAGTGCAAAGTTTAGACGGGCTTTGTGCTCAAAATCTTCTTTCTTTTCATGTTATTTCTCTTAACTCTTTCCCCGCCAGCATTTAAAAAAAAAAAGTTGCCAACCAGCACCAGCCTTTTTGATCAAATCACGTTTTTGTCAAATACTGTGTCCAGATCGGATTCAGAACGATGATCAAAACGTAGATGGAATAGATCAAGTCCATCAACACCACGAAGATTCACCGTCTTGGGTCGACATTTCATTCAATAACATTAGGAAGTTTTGGTTTATATGATGTTAATGTTTGATGTTCGTGTTAGCTTACATATGCGTAAGCATGCTTTTATTGCTTGTTTCGCTTGTTTTGTATCCGGAGAATCTGTACACTTTCACAAGATTTGTAACAGCGCCCTACCGTATAATAGTGAAAAATTAGATTCCCGCAAAATTGCATCAATGTCAGGAATGAGTTCAAATGTGTAATGGATATATGGACATAATTAGTGTACATTTTGTCTAAGATCCTGAATTATAACGTTTTTTAATGTACAGTGTTCAATCAGTCCGCTATTTAGTTTCAAGTAAGTTTAATGGTACTATTGTCATGCATAAGTTACGCAGCTGTTGCTACAGTTTATGTGAGAGGTGGGCACACTTAAGTTAGCATCCCTGTATGACGCTAAATAAATGTGCTATTACCTAGCAGAGAGCAGGAAATGTAGTCAAGCCTCTGGACTCAAGAGTATTTTTATGTATGTGTGTGTATTTGAGCAAGAGACAGGAAGGAAGACAGGAGATATTGAGCTCAGACACCCTGGGCTCGGTTAATATTCATGGCGCTGTGAATATGTCGGGAACCTCTGGGGGGTTTCCGGGGGAGAGCATCTCATGCGAGACGCTTTCAGAAAGGGAATGTCATTACGACGGCCTGCTTGCGCTTGACACCATATAAGCACACCTGTTCATTTTTAATCCAATGATTCCCCTTCTCAAACACCGTTTTGGAGGAGGCTGTATCTGTGGTGGCAGTGGATGAAAGACACCATTGGAGGTCCTACTTAAGAGTGGGAATCCAACAAACAGCCCTTATTCTGTGGAAATGATGCATATGTAGATTTACTTCAAGGCTACTGGCTCCTGTTGCGAACATTTTCGCGAGTTTGTCACAAATGCTTTCGATATATGAATGTCTCAAGCTCAGTGCGTGCATTGCGATTGCTTGTGCAATTAGACACCACAGGACAGTCTCGGCCTGTGGTTAGGTGACTGAAAGAAAAAGCAAAGGGAGAATACCGATAAAAATGGGCAGTTTGCCAAATGGTGGCCTGTAAAAATGGCCACGGCACTAAAGAGAAATTACAGTGTAGTTATGGATTCGTCATTGTATTAGCTTTGTATCTCTGTTCTCATGGAAACCATTAAAGAGCGTTTAAGGAGGTCCAGTATTTAACATTCACAGTCAAATTAACATCACTGAAGGCTGTCTGTCTTTTTTTTCAAGGGAAGGCCATGTAAAGAAAGAAGCAGACTTATTTATTTGATAGTATTCGGTTCATATAGGGTCTTTCAATGTATTTTTTTGTGGTTAGCGGTTTCTTTTGTTAGCAGTAGTTCCTGTCACTCAGCATTATTATTGCTTTAAAAATTAATTAATTAATTTATTTATTCATAAATTCATTCATTTTTATAATTATTTTAATTTTTATTATAAACATTTGTATAATATTGCAGAACACAAACTAATTTATCATTGTGTCAGTGTAATGTTCGGAATCCACTGAAGACGAAGATATCAAAGTTTATTTAACAAGAACTTACGCAAGACACAAACATGTGCACTAACCACAAACAATAACCGACACTGAACACTGACATGAGAGGAACTTAAATACACAGAGGAATAAAGAGGACAACAGCTGAAGACGGTGAGTGGTTATGATGATTGCTGGCAGGTGTGGCTAATGGTGAAGGAGGTGCAGGTGTGGGCCAAGGAGGATGCTGGGAACTGTAGTGCAGACGGGGACTAACACATGACAGAGACGATGACCATTAGGTGGTGACTGTGACAAGTCAAGTCACCTTTATTTATATAGCGCTTTTTACAATACAGATTGTATCAAAGCAGCTTCACAGTGATAACATGAAAATAATATAACAGAGTTTGTTTCTAAAAGAAAATTGAGTCAACGTCCACCTTAAGTAAGGCAGATCAATAATATTATTGAATATTAAATGCCCCCAACTAAGCAAGCCAAAAGCCAAGGCAACAGTCACAGACACTCAGCCATTAACTTTATTTGTTTATTTTAATAAAAATAATTATTGTTATTATTATACACATGACTATAATATTGCAGAACACAAGATAATTTATCATTGCATCAGCCGTTAACTTTATTTATTTATTTTTTAATAATAATAATAATAATAATTATTATTATTATTATTATTATTATTATTATTATTATACACATTAGTATAACATTGCAGAACACAAGATAATTCATCATTGTGTTAGCTGATAACTTTATTTATTTATTTATTTATTTTAATAACAATAATAATAACAATTAATATTAAACACAATAGTAAAATATTGCAGAGCACAAGTTATTTTTAATTATTATTATGATATTAAATAAATAAAAAATATTAAATAATAAACCATTCTTATTTTCTTGTCTCATTATTATTATTATTATTATTATTATTATTATTATTATACACCATGTATGCAGAAAACAAAAAAAAATATCTCTGGCATGGCATGCCTGTAGATATGTAGCCACTGCTCTCTCTCCACACTAAAGAGAGATGACAGTACACAGTCTTTGTGACGGTCATTATCTTTTCTACATTGGTGGCCGCAGCAATAATGAAAGCATGTTTAAGGAAGTATGTAATGCAACATCCGCAGCTCGCATTAACACCACTGAATGCTTTTTCACTTAATAGAATCAGGCTCCTTTTGGTTTTTTAAATGTCATTTTATTACCTTTTTTTATATCTGACTTTTATGTTTTATTATCATTAATTGCGGTGTTCCTTTCGGGCGGCGTGGTAATAAAAGGCCCATTATTTTATAAAATCCCTCAAATATCACTGTCGAAAGGAATGAATGAAATAACTACAGAAGGCATGATCGTCAGCATAACCCCGGCCCGCTATCGATCAGTCATTTCGTGGCTGCTGGGTAATTGAAGACAATAAGGCCACTGTCAGCAAGCAGCCAATTACATTAGCCTGCAGAGAAAGAAAGGGAAAGAAAGGGAGAAGGACAAAAACATCCATGTAGGAGATGCGTACGAGCGCTGTTGCCTTGTGTTCCCTGTTCTGGGATGATAAAGGCTTCTGACAGCACTTAATGCATTTCAGGTGTTCAAAGAGGGCGGCAAATAGTCACAATACATCAATGAGCAGAAAAGCAGTAGCGAGTGGTCGCTTCTTCTTTTTTTTAAACACTTCCTAGTCCTTCCCCCCTGTAACCCTCAATATTTTTACCTTCTTTATGGCTCGACCTCAGACGGACGAGGAAAGATTAAAAACAACGGCAGAATTTCAAACAAAAGGACGATCTCTAGGGGGTTATGCTTGTAAAAACATTTCCATCTAAATGCAGATTTGGTATATTTTGCTATGCTTCTTACATTCATTATTTACCCATGTGGGACCAAAGCAATTTTTTATTTCTTGACTCCGAGGTGTAATTTGTTTTTTAAGGAGGTATCTGCATTTGATTTCTGGTTATTTAACGTGGCAAATTAGATCACGCTTGCACACAAAACATTACAGAAGAAACAATTTTTCACACTGTTGGCACAACTGTATCCGGAGAGCAGCCTAATTTACTACATGTCTGTTTAAATGCGTCTGAGAAACAGGCATAAATGCAATTATAAGTGTTTGCATGTGGGCAATCGAGGGCTTGGGGAAACAAAAAGTCATGCTCTGCAGTCTCAATGCTTATATTCTCCTCAAGCGTGAATTCAGGCAACAGGAAGATAATTCTGTGCCTTTCCCTTATCGTGAGCATGACTTCCCTGGAGATGGAGGACAGAAAGGAAGGAAAGCATGGGCTTTGAGACAAGATCTCGTGGAAGGAGGAGTTGTCGATCCCTCTCCAGAGCTCACATGCAAACAATTTTTCATTTATAAAAATGACATGATGAAACAAATATTATTCATTTTTAATAATTTAATTCAGAATAAAAAATGTTATTACATTTTCCCTTCATTTGGTATTTTCTTTATTTAGTATTTAAATGTTTTTTTTAAGTTTTATTTATTCATTTTTTCATTTATTTATTTATTTATGCCTTCATTTATTTATTTATATACAGTATATACATATTTATTCTCAAATATATTTATTTCCAGATGTGTTTATTCATTTATTTTTCACTTAAATAATCGGCGATTTAAAGTGTATTATTATTATTATTATTATTATATACGTTTAATGTTTATATATATATATATATATAACCTTTCATTGACCACCACTACTGATTCGGGCCCCTTAACAGAGCACACTCAAATCGAACCTTTGCAGCTAACCGATTTCCTTCGTAACATGTTTGTGAAGATATGTGCCTTGATTCAACAAGAAAATTGCAGATCCATTTACCCCTCCCATTGATGTTGTCAAGCACTCGCTCTAGAGTTTTCACCTATGTACAGTCCATTTCTTTGGGGACGGAGTATAAGTGCCATTAGACGAGTGGGCAGCCATCATCTCTACCAAGATATTCGCTATTACTCCCTGCAAATGACTGTTGCCCGTTAGAGAAGACATTATCCTCCATGCTTCAGCTAAATGTCATCATAGATGAATTTATGCCATCATATTTACTGTGAATATGCACCGCAACAGCATGATGATGCTGTTTGCATTCAAATTTAGATTTAGCTGTGTTTGTAAAAATATGTAGGACTGGTAAATATATGTTTAAAAGGCTTACAATTTGGTTGATCTGAAAAGAACTGAAAAACATGTACAGTATATTGTTGTTTATGACGATGAGAGAATTTACAAATTGTGAACAACTCCAGCGATCTCCGAAGTGACGAATCAAAACGCCTCTGATTGGACATTGCATTCATACGCTCAACAGAAATGTGTGTGATTGGTTTTAACGCTCAATGGTGCAAACCAAGTTTAAAAAGAAATCTGATGCAACGTGAGCAAATCGACTGTAAATGTAATGCCACAATCGACACTTTTCATTCATTTCACTTCTAACTTTAATCATGACAGCCATAATAGATCCTAGCTCAATTGTGCGGGGACAGTTCTTGAAATTAGGGGCCATTTTTGCCCCAAGCCCTTGTTAATTTCCGACCCTGATATATAACTCCTCTTGGCATTTATACCACTTATAAAAAGTATCCAGAGTACGCTAAAATAGTTGAATCAATGAATTAAAAAAAGAGAAGTAAATGAAAAAGCACTTTAAAGTCAGGATTGTGCCATCTCCCTCACCCAGCGTCCCAATCTCTCCGTGTAATTATGGTGGGGAGCTGTTGGGCTGGGAGAGATGACATTTCCCTGTACTGGTAGAAGACTCCATTCTTTACATTTAAATCAAATCAAATAACGTCAGGGCAAGGCCAGACACAAGGTGCTGGGCAAAAGCCCCCTCTAATGAAAATAAATCAGTGAATTATGCGCTCTCGCTCGGAATAGTCGGCACCCTCTCTTCTTCCACCTTACCTCATGTCGTTCATTCAATCTGTCTTGCAGCAATTATATATTCTCACCTCCCCATATGCAAATGAGAATGATGACTGGCCCCCGCATACATTGTTATAAGCTATAATGCAAGTGTACATAATAGGAATTGCACTTCATTTGGTGATGAGAAAAAACGCTGTAGTGCGCTGTGCTTGGGTTTTTTTCGTCTATGCATCAACCCCCATTTTGCTCATGCCTCTTATTGATTTTTATTTTTATTTTTTTCACCTTTGAGGCAAAAAGGATTATTACTAGTGAAATACCTCCATTTGCCGCAGCCACTGCTGCCAGGGTTTGCTGGATTGATGTTACACTGTAAATAGGGAGAGTATAAATAATGAATTGTTTACTATTGTATAATAATATTGATTTTAGCTAAATAACTTTGTATGTCTCTCTCAAAGAGCACAAATCTGTATTGTGCCTGCTTTTATCAATAGTAGAAAGGAATACATTATACAAGCAGTATACGATTTTTTAATGTTTTAAAGGCTCTTATGCTCACCAAAGTCACCAAATGCACTCTTATGCTTTTATTTGATAGTAAAAACAGTAATATTGTGAAATATTATTACCATTTAAATAACTGTTTTCTATTTTAATATATATTTTAAATATTTATTCCTGTGATGTCAAAGCTGAATTTTCAGCATAATTACTTCAGTCTTCAGTGTCTCACGATCCTTCAGAAATCATTCTAATATGCTGATTTGCTGATCAAGAAACATTTCTTATTATTATCAATGTTGAGAATAGTTAAGCTGTTAAACAAAATTGTGGAAATTGTGATACAGTTTTTAATCATTCTTTTTATGTACAGAAAGTTCAAAAGATCAGCATTTTTTTATGCATCATTGCTGTAAAAGTATTAATTTATTTAAAATATATATATATATAATTTACTGACCTGGAACTTCTGAACATGTATTGTCACATGATATGACCTCATTATATTAATTTGCATGATTTATTTTAATTTTGTGTAAAATTAGATTTTCACATTTTCGACCGAATAATCATACAGAGGCCCTAAAGGGACCTTTGCAAAAAAAAAAAAAAAAATTATACAGACTTTCATGTATGCATGAGAACCTTTTGCATGTGCATGAGAAACTTACTTCATGCTTACACGTGCGTCACTGCCATCTTACTATGAAGAAAACAAGAGCATGGATGAAATGGGCTGATGGCGCAATATATGTCTCAGTGTGCATTGTCCTATTTGCCAAGTTGAAGGCTCCATAAAAAAAGATTGGTACAGTAAAACAATTACAGTACTTAGGGCAGTATGTCATATTTCAAGGCCTTATTTCTGCTTTAACACTGTGGCGGATGACTGTTGGTGCAATATACGAAGTTTAATGGTTCATATAAAAAGACTTGTACAGTAAAATGTGCTCAACATTTAGATTTTCTTAGGGTAGTTTTGAACAGCAGTCTAATGTTTATTATTGTGCCTATTGAGAAACTTTTCATTAAAATGCTTGAATATGATCAGTTTGGTCGTTTTTCCTCTTTCCCTCAGGCATGGTGAGCTGTGACACTGTGGTGAACATGCGTAAAGTGACTCACCAGAGGGTCCAGGAGCCTCTGTCGGGTACGGCCCTCCTGCCGTGTGTTTTCACCCTGCGCCCGAGTCCTTCTAACGAGCCGCCCCGCATCAAATGGACCAAACTGTGGGGTCAACGTGGCGCGGACGGCCTACAAAAGCAGCAATCGATTCTTGTGGCTAAAGACAATATAATCAAGGTGAAGAAAGCCTTCCAGGGTCGCGTCACCTTGCCGGGTTACCCGGAGAACCGCTACAACGCCAGCTTGGTGCTGACAGGCCTGCGATCCAGCGACTCGGGAATGTACCGCTGTGAGGTCGTGGTCGGCATTAACGACGAACAAGATACGGTGCCTCTTCAGGTCACAGGTAATGTAGCGCTCTGCAGAATGCTAATACACGCAGCTGTGATTATAGTAATTAGATTCACAGTTGACTTCTTTCTTCTTTAGGTTTGTGTTTTGTGCAAAAACTTGTCTCGCAATTAACGTCCTTTTTCAGTGGTTTTGCAGGCCTCTGGGTGAAACGCGCTCGGTGAATGACTTGATATATTATTTAATCTGAAAATCTGGTGTAATTACAGTCCTCAGTGCTAAGGATTGGTTTTCCTGCACATCTGGTGGCGTTTTCAATCAGATCAGTCCAAGGAGGCATGGACCAAACAGCTGCTGCATTTTCTGCATGCTCAGATTCCTGCCAAAACCTTGATGAAGTTAGTTAGACTTCATTCGCTGACAATATGCACTGCAGTGCTTGTGTTAGCATGAGGCTGTGGAGCGGAAATGTGCATGGGGCGAATTCGTCAAACAGTGTTTTTCGCACGTTTCAGCACGAAAACCTGGGTCTTGTTCACTTAGCAAACTGGTTTAACCAGGTGCTAAATGCACTGCAGTAGTGACCCTCCAGTTAAGTCGGTGTCATTCTTTTAAGCTCAAAAGTAGATGATCATTATAGATTCCCAAAATTCAGCGCAAATAAGGTTATAAGGTTTGCCATATAGCGCAAACCTCCTAATTTTTGAAAAATTTATTGAATGTGTAAATGTAATAAAAAATCACTATAAAAGGAATGTAAAAATAAAAGCTTATTTGAATAATAATAAATTTATATAAATAAAAATATTTAAAAGCCCAAAGTAAAACTATGTAATAATCATAGTAAAGAGAAACACACTGTAGAATATGTAAATATAAGCCAACATAATGAGAAAATAATATTCATAATAAATGAAAATAATGAAAACAATAATATTCATAATAAAAATGATACAAAAAGTGAAAAAAGATTTGTATTTTAAATATGATTTAATGTATATAAATAAAAAATAAATAAAAATATAATAGTAAGGACTAAAAAAGAATATAAAAGAATAAGTAAGGAATGCAAATAGTATTAAAATATCATATACAATATATATATTTTTAATTATATTAATTTTAAATAAATAAAAATATGTATAAAATGCAGAAAATAAAAAAATACTAATAACTATAGTAAAGAGTGAATAGTATAAAGTAGATATTACCACAAAATGAAAATATTTAAATTAAAAATATGAAAATGTTATTTAAAAAAACATATATTATGTAAACAAAAACTTTTATGTTAGATGCGATGAATCGATTTGGCAGCACTAATAAAAAAAAAAAAATAAAAAATATCTAATAGTAGGGAGAGAAAACAAGCACACCATCTATCACAGAAAAAAGAAAGGATATCATTGAACTCTTAAAGTAAAATAAATTAACAAAAATAAAGTTAAATATAAACACGGCATCCACCAGAGAAGGGGAACGAAATTAACCATCATGATTAAAACGTAATTTGTGATTGCAAAACCTAACGAGGATTACTTCTCTCGACAGGGAGTGGCTCTTAAAAATGCATTACTAGATACCAGTGCATTATTAATACTATACAAGCAGATACTCATGTAGCCTACTTTTCCGTTTCAAAACAGAAACCCCCTCCTATGTGCGTTTGAATGGTTAAATAGTTCAAGCTCACCAATTAAAGCATTGAAAAAAAATCCCCATTACTGTTGCAAGCTTTTATGAAAATGGCCGCCACCCTTAGACGTTTTCACACCTTGTGTTACATCATCGGAATTTTGAACTCAAAGTACTCAATAATAGTAGGGAACAAAACAGTCAAGAAAATTTACAGGAATAATTATTTATGGCAATTTTACTAATATATATAAGTTCACTTATAAATACGTCTTCAGACAATATTCTTGATTGATGCACATAATTAATTTTTTATAGAATTAAACGAAGGTTGCAATATTTAACACAAACGACATAAACGAGTGAATCTTTGCTAACCTACAGAAATATTCTGTGATATTTTACAAACATTCAACAGAACATTCAATCTGATCCTCGGCTCCTCTGATTATGTCTTCGGGAAATGAGGCGTGGAAACTCTGACCCCTTTTTTTAATAAGATGCGGCATCCCTCAGAGGACGAGAGTCCCACATATCTCATCCCCAGATGTTTGTCACAGACTGAATATTTTTAAAAGCTCAGAGCCTTTCCTGAACTCCAATGGGAAGCAAAAAAGAGAAGAAGTACACAAATTTGAAGGAAGGAAGGAAATAAAAAATGTCTTTCTCTCATGCCCCTTTGAAGTGGGGCGTCATGCGTAGCTGGCACGGTTGGGTAAGAAACGGGCCGTATTGCTCAGGAGACTAAAATCTTTCCCCTCAAGACGTCGTCTGAAGTGTTTCGCCATAAATTGGCCCACCTAGCTTTGAGGATGTTCCTTTGTCCCTTTCATGTTTGTTCGTTCTTGCGGGATGGCAGCCGACAGTGGAGGTTATAGACGTAGAGTTTGGAGTAGAGGACGAAAGGGACTCCAAATTGATGTGATCTGGGAATAGCAGACGGACAATTCAAAGGCAATCCCAGGAATCTCATTTCTTTGACCAGTTAGAGGACGGGCTTCCAGTCCGCTTTACAAAGAACTGGTGCTGGGATCTCATTTCTCACTTCTTTTGTACTGTGTTCCTGTCTGTTGTCATTCTCAGAGGACTGAGGAATGGTGGAAAAGTAGGAATGAAAGTGAAATTCAGGAAATAAAGCTATTTAGTGGATCTCAAGAGACCTGCATCAAGTTAAACACCTATAATTGCTGTTCATTGGGGAAATAGTTTATGTAAGGTATAGTTCCCATAATGCACTTCACTGTCTGTTTTCTCCCACACAGGAGTTGTTTTCCATTACCGCGCGCCCCACGACCGCTACGCGTTGTCCTTCTCAGATGCCAAAAGAGTTTGTCTGGAGAACTCTGCGAACATCGCCACGCCGGCCCAGCTGCAGGCCACTTTTAATGACGGATACGACAACTGCGATGCCGGTTGGCTGTCGGACCAGAGTGTGAGGTCAGAATGACATTAGACAGTTATTTTGTGAACCACAATCGGAAACGTGCATGTACAGGTCCTTCTAAAAAAATTAGCATATTGTGATAAAGTTCACTATTTTCCATAATGTAATGATAAAAATTAAACTTTCATATATTTTAGATTCATTGCACACCAACTGAAATATTTCAGGTCTTTTATTGTTTTAATACTGATGATTTTGGCATACAGCTCATGAAAACCCAAAATTCCTGTCTCAAAAAATTAGCATATCATGAAAAGGGTCTCTAAATGAGCTATTAACCTAATCATCTGAATCAACTAATTAACTCTAAACAGCTGCAAAAGATTCCTGAGGCTTTTAAAAACTCCCAGCCTGTTTCATTACTCAAAACCGCAATCATGGCTAAGACTGCCGACCTGACTGCTGTCCAGAAGGCCATCATTGACACCCTCAAGCAAAAGGGTAAGACACAAAGAAATTTCTGAACAAATAGGCTGTTCCCAGAGTGCTGTATCAAGGCACCTCAGTGGGAAGTCTGTGGGAAGGAAAAAGTGTGGCAAAAAACGCTGCACAACGAGAAGAGGTGACCGGACCCTGAGGAAGATTGTGGAGAAGGGCCGATTCCAGACCTCGGGGGACCTGCGGAAGCAGTGGACTGAGTCTGGAGTAGAAACATCCAGAGCCACCGTGCACAGGCGTGTGCAGGAAATGGGCTACAGGTGCCGCATTCCCCAGGTCAAGCCACTTTTGAACCAGAAACAGCGGCAGAAGCGCCTGACCTGGGCTACAGAGAAGCAGCACTGGACTGTTACTCAGTTTTGCATGTCATTCGGAAATCAAGGTGCCAGAGTCTGGAGGAAGACTGGGGAGAATTAAATGCCAAAATGCCTGAAGTCCAGTGTCAAGTACCCACAGTCAGTGATGGTCTGGGGTGCCATGTCAGCTGCTGGTGTTGGTCCACTGTGTTTTATCAAGGGCAGGTTCATTGCAGCTAGCTATCAGGAGATTTTGGAGCACTTCATACTTCCATCTGCTGAAAAGCTTTATGGAGATGAAGATTTCATTTTTCAGCACGACCTGGCACCTGCTCACAGTGCCAAAACCACTGGTAAATGGTTTACTGACCATGGTATTACTGTGCTCAATTGGGCTGCCAACTCTCCTGACCTGAACCCCATAGAGAATCTGTGGGATATTGAGAAGAGAAAGTTGAGAGACGCAAGACCCAACACTCTGGATGAGCTTAAGGCCGCTATCGAAGCATCCTGGGCCTCGATAACACCTCAGCAGTGCCACAGGCTGATTGCCTCCATGCCACGCCGCATTGAAGCAGTCATTTCTGCAAAAGGATTCCCGACCAAGTATTGACTATTGAGTGCATAACTGAACATAATTATTTGAAGTTTGACTCTTTTTTTTGTATTAAAAACACTTCTTTTATTGGTCGGATGAAATGTGCTAATTTTTTGAGACAGGAATTTTGGGTTTTCATGAGCTGTATGCTAAAATCATCAGTATTAAAACAATAAAAGACCTGAAATATTTCAGTTGGTGTGCAATGAATCCTAAATATATGAAAGTTTAATTTTTATCATTACATTATGGAAAATAATGAACTTTATCACAATATGCTAATTTTTTGAGAAGGACCTGTATATAATAAGTAGCCCATTTATGACGTCTTTGAACATGTTTGTGTAATTACGTTCTGTATCACAACGTTTATATATTTATCTAAATATTTATTTTAACATGGCAATTTTATTGAATATTTCTATACTTTATTACATTTTATTTTTAACTTTACAGGCATCCAGTATTTTATTTATTATGGTTCCAAATGATCAATGACAAAAAAATAATACAGGTTACAGACAGGGCTTGACATTAACACCTGCCAACTTGCCAAACACGGTTGGATTTTAGCAGTGGCGTGTAACACAGTCAATACATATACATATCGATACTGAAATATCTGAAACTTTCCAAAAGGTTGCTAATTTTCCACAGAATAGATAAACAATACCAGCTGCGCTTTCTCATTCTCTCATCTCTCCGACAGTGAGTTGACACAAAAACGCCTCCCTTCACTCACTCACTCGCTTCACTCACTCACTTTATTTGCTTCGGATTAATATTGTTGGTGTTACAGGGCTTGAATGTCGGAATGGGATTGCAATTCTTTTTTTATCATTCCCACAGATTTTTTGTTTACACCCAAAGTGCGCGCATATAAAGCAACCTCTCAGAACTAAATTGGGATATTTTAGCTGCTTATTGTTCTTAAACAGTCAAATACACACAAATGCCGAACACACATAATGTCAAAACGTCGTTCTTGGCAAGTATTCACGTAAACACAGTCAGTTAAGTGAACGTAAACAGTTGAGAAAGAAAACGCATGTGTAACAGTATAATGGATCTGTGTGTCAGGTCTTAAAGTGACAGCAATCTAATATACCTGCTGCAAAATTGTGAGATAATATAAGAAAATCTATATGGCAGATTTTCCCCATTGTTTCAGTGTCAAAATTGTGTCGAGTGAAAATGCTGAGTGGCTGATAACTTTGGAAAACCACTAGCCACAGTTACCGGTGAGCAAAAAAGTTAATGTTAAGCCCTGGTTACAGGTCTATAACATATATAGTATACAAGGTAAATGATAAAAAAGTTCTACAAAGATAGATTTACTTTTTTGATTTTTTTAACTTTGCTGACCAGATTCAGAAACATGCACATATTTGGCAGTAAAGAAGTCTTTGAACATGTTTACATAATTCTATTCCCCAGTGAATCTCTTAATCTTCCTTTTAATGTTGCTTCTAAAACTATTACTTTGTAGATCACAACATATTAGACAAAAATTTTAGCTGCCTTCCAGATAAATTGGTCTCCCTAGCATGAAACAGAAAAATGCAACTTTCTTCCGAAGGGATCCTGGGCTCAAAGCGATTTAATAATCAGCCGTTCTAATTAATCATAATATCTATTATGTATTGACTGTATTACAGCCCCGTTTCTTCAGGCTCGCCACTTCTCCATGGCTGAACGTCAGACAGCTATTGATTTCAACATTCATATCTACCGCATATTGTCAGGCGTGAAGCCTGACCCTCACCGCATAAAAGCGTGAGCGAGCTTTTCCCTCCCTGCCTGGAAGTGCTCTAATTGGGCCATCTCCAGAGAAGCTTGGCTACACATCAGTGAAGACGCAAACGCGCAATTAGCGCAAGCGTATGGAGACATCAGAGATCTCTAGACTGGGATGGAAAATATGCAGGCTGTTTTAATGGTTTTATATAACTGAGTTCAATATTTGCGCTGCGCAAGAACCCCCATTGCTATTTCTCTTCGGAAACCCTGGAGTGCCATGTATAATCTCTTAATCAGAGTTTAGCCGGCACCCCTGCGCCTTCCAAATCGATGCGCTTTCGAGTAATTGCACAGTTTATCTTGCTCACTCCTCCCCTCCTTGGAAATAATTCCTGGTTTATTTTGGCTCTCTATCCAGGTATCCCATCCAGTCCCCTCGGCCTGGCTGCTACGGCGACAGGGAGGACTCACCTGGCGTGAGGAACTACGGCAGCCGAGCCCCCGATGAGATGTTTGATGTGTACTGCTTTGCCAACAGCTTGCAAGGTACCACAGATGCCTTCAGTTACAGCTTAGTCATCCAAAAACGGTGTCTTTAAATGTCCTCATGAGCCTCAGATGTCGTAGATGCATGTACCTGCTTGTCTCAATTCCCAGAACATCTAAGTAGGTCACCCTCCTTTCAGCTCAGCCCCACGGTTTATGCCATAACTTTTTTAAAGTGCACATCCATGTGTTTCAGGCAGGAATGACAGTCCTGCCTCATGCAGTGAAGTATTATTCCAAATTGCCTTAAAAGTTTAATCCCTTGCATATTCACTTTTGTTATTTTTAAATTGATAAAATATTTAAAAAATTATATTTTATTTATTTGTTTGTTTGTTTGTTTGTCCATCCATCCATCCATCCATCCACCCACCCACCCATCGGGAGAATATAAATAATTTGGTTTTGTCCTTGTATATTACTTAGAACTTCTAAATTGTGGTGATTTTTTATTATTTTTAAATTTTTTATAAAAGCATCTAGTTTAGAATAAGGAAGATAAGAAAGAAAATACAATTTCAAGAGTATGAAATACAGAAGTATAGAAGTGGTACAAGTATAGAATATATATGGTATAAAAAAGTATATCATATAAAGTTTTAAAAGGACATTCAAGGTTTTTCAAACTTTGCTAGTGTTTCAAAGTAACAACTTTGCTATCGTGAAAATAATTAAACATTCCCTTAAATGCTTTCCCATAAAAGCACTTCAGTATTCAACTTCACACCAGAAAAAAATGTTGTATCAATAGTAAAATAAATGAATCAAATAAGTGAAAAATACTAAATAAATTAAATAAACTAAATAAAAACTCTAGATTTTGCCATCACCTGTGTTAATTGGGTATTGTATTAATGGATTCTATGAACAATTTTCTAAATTTACAACCAAATTTAGTTTATTTATAAGGTTTATTTATAGTTCTCATGTTGCAAACTGCAGCATTCTTATGGGGAATTAGCACTCATACATAGCATGTGTTCTCCGTCTTTCCTCTCTCTCCAGGTGAAGTATTCCACACCAGTGTGCTGGAGAAGTTGAGCCTGGCATCTGCATCTACTCACTGCCACACTCTGGGAGCTCAACTGGCCACAGTCGGGCAGCTTTACCTGGCCTGGCAGGGTGGCCTAGACCGCTGTGACCCCGGTTGGCTGGCCGACGGCAGCGTGCGTTACCCCATCAACTTGCCCCGGCGTAACTGTGGAGGGGATGAACCAGGAGTACGGACCGTTTACCACAACCCTAACCGCACTGGCTTCCCAGACACTACCGATCTCTTTGACGCCTACTGCTATCAGGGTTTGTTGAACTAGTGGGCTTACAAATATCTGCTTTGTAGTTATTTTCTGTCAGTTTAGAGACTATCTTTCTCTTTCAGAGAAGAATTTTGAAGAGCAGGCTGTGATACTCCACAAGACCCTAGAGAATGCCACTCTGAACTCTTCAAGCGAAGAAGAGGTGCAGCTCCAAAGAAACGGAGTCTTCCCCGAACCTTCAACTTGGACCGGTTTGGTCGATCTCGAGAAGGAAGATTTCAAGTCCATCATAAACAACGAATCTTCGGAAATCTCAGAGGAGCATGTTGTAATCCATCTTGGACCTGAAGAAAGGTCTGTAGACTGGGAAGACGATCCCAAAGATGCTGTGGAGACGCAGGAGAACCTTCAAGGAGGTTCTGCGAAAGAGGAGACTGATGATCCAGATGGTCCCTATGTATCTCCTGACCCATCCTCAACTACTCCTTCCTCCTCTACGCAAGCTCAGACCAGCAACAGCGTCATTTCCAACTTTGTGAACACAATCATGAAGCCATTTAAGTACTGGACCGGGACGGGAGTGACTCAAATACCAGCCACAGAGTCCAGCCTCTACAGAGGAACCTCAGAAACGGTCCCACCTGCCAGGACAAATCCAAGTACAGGGAAAACAAGCAAAGGAAGTGCTGATAATGCTATTGAGGAGCCAAATACTAAGGGACTTTCATATAACCCTTCCTCATCAGACCTAGAAGATGAGCTCTTGGAGCAGGAGAAGGAGGTAGTCCTAGTGGCTGCACAGCAGGAGATAAAGAGTCCAAGCAATTCTCATATGGATCATCCATATACACAGACCTTCACAGACCGTTTCATTGAACCATCCAAAGGTATGAAAGGCTCAAGCTGAATTTAAGCACAAGAGTTTAAGCATATAAAATTATTCAAGACTATGCAGCTTCTCTTCTTAATTGAAGTTTGTCTAAGGTGATGCATGTGCTTAATTTACTTAAAGCAGGGCTTTATTACATTTTGTATTATTTTAAACTTGTATTATATAGAACTGGGTGAATGGTGTGAAACTACCAAAGTGGGAATTTCTTCTATTGTTGAATTTTGGCCAAGGTTTCAATCTGATTTTTAGGTCCTCTGTCGGTCATTGGGGGTATAAGTGTGTTTCTTTATTTTTATGTCCCATTGGTTGATTTTTATTAAAAGTACATAGACTTTTCAAAAGACTTAAATTGATTTTCTTTAGCTTTTTTCCAGTTGCAAATTTTCAATTTTAAAATATGAAAATCCATCATAATTAATGATTACATGTTTAACATTCTGATAATCCAAACAAAAATTATAGAATATAGAATATAGAAACTAGATTATTTATTGTGTGAATTTAATTTTACATATATTTTTTTCCATTTTAAATGATGTCTATCACTCATTTGTGGTATAATTTCCTTTACAAAGAACAAATTTGTTAGTAGTTGAAGAAACACCCATGAACACTGTAAAAAAATATGTGATAAAGAAGTTAAGACAACATATGCTTTTACATTGCTTTTACTTATCAAAATAAGTCAGTTTAATGTAATTTAATTTGAAATGACTTAAACATCCAAGTTGACTGTACTTATAACCAAGGTACACATTTCATTATTGAATGGACTGTTCTTCTAACCCTCAAATATGGCATCCACTAGGTGCAAAAATGCCCTCAGCATATTATGTCCTACAACAACTCGCAGTTGAATTTTTCATTGTTTCTGAAGAAAAACAATATGGCAGCAAATGGTTCTTTAGGCGCAAGCCGTCGAAGAGGAAGGTTGCCGGCACAACTCGTTCTTTGGAATACGAGAGTGGGAGGGTCACTGTAGAGGTTACAGTGCTGAGATGTATTCCTGCTTCCTGCTATAGGGCTTTTAATGGATATCAATGTCTGTCATATCCGTGCAAAGTAAATCTGCAAAGTAGGAGAAAGCAAAATGGGATCCAACATCTGAAAATTTAGACTGCTACGAGCCTTAGGCTGGGATTGAAGCATGTCTAACTGGTGTGGTTTTAGCACGATGGGTTTTAGGCAGCGGTCTGTTCTCAGGGCATCATCAGTACAAATATCCTCCCCGCGAACCAAATTCAACAGGGAACATTAATGTTTAATGTCGGGTGAAAATCCAGCTTTAGTCAGCATGCATTATTTACTTCCAAATCTAATTAATGTGCTTTGGCCGAAACCGCAGGCACCGCCACAAACTCCATGTCTCTCCCAATTATACGAGGCGTGATCATCGTCAGGGACGAGGAGTGTGTGCGAAGAGACAGACTGAATCTGGCTGCTTTTTTTCTATTTTCCTCCAGCAGAGGTCATTTAGCAGAGTTCAGATTCACTGGCTATTTCACCCTTCGCTGCATGCTTCTCAGTCTCTCCCCTTGTTTAGAGTTGCACTAAATGAAGGCTGTAGAGAATTCAGAAAATCCAGCCGTCTTTTAAAGTCGCCGCCCATGTGTCTTGAGTTCCAAAATAAATTGAATGCAGATAAAGCTGTGCTATGAAGAAATTCTGAAATGCATACATCCCATAGAACAATACGTTTTATATCTCAACTGCAACATTCTATCTCCTAATTGTGAATTTTTGTCTTATAATTTGAACTTTATACCTCCCAATTGCAACTTTTTCTCAAAAGTGCTACTTTGTATCTCACCATTGGGATTTTTTTCCCAGTTGCAACTTTACATCTCCAAATTGGGACTTTTCCTCCCAATTGGGACTTTTTATCTCCCAATTATGACTTTTTCTCATAATTGCGACTTTATATCTTTTAAATGTGACTTTGTATCTCAAAATTGCGACATTCATTTCTCACAATTACAACTATAGCTCACAGTAATGACTTTTTCACATAACTAGGAATGTATCAGATTGTAACTAAATCATTCAATTGTGACTAAAAATCACCTTGAAACCAGCTGTGTCTCAAAAATGGATATGAAAAGGGAAGGTAGTTCTGTGAAGGTCTATTGTAGAATTGTTTTTGTGGATGCCACTTGGTTTTATCTCATTTAAAAGTCCAAATATTATTTGGGGCCACTGTATATGGGTAATTTCCTATTGTTAAATCCAGTTTTAATGGAAGACTTTATTTAAGTAACTGCTTTTATACATCACTTGGACATGTTTAATATCATCACAATCGTGTGACGGCAGAGAGTAATCAGTTATTCATATCATTAATTGCTCAATTACTTGGTTATGTAAATTGGACCACGTACATGTGACACTGGAACAGCAGAGTCCTGAATAATTCATTATCATTTAATATTTCATGTTGTATACCGAACATATGGTCTGTGAATATCTATTCTCATGTCATAAATGCTATACGCTGCTTGTTGCCTTTAAGGCAAATCATGTTACCTAAGCAGATATCTGAATTATCCATAGACAAGTTTTAAAGTAAATACTAAAAGGGATAGTTCACCCCAAAATGAACATTTTTGAAGATATTTTGAAGAGTGTAACCAGATATTTGTCGGTAGCCATTGACTTCAATAGTTTTTTTTTTCCTACTATGGAAGTCAATGGCTACCGTCAACTGTCTGGTTACCAACATTCTTCAAATAATATGTTCTTTTGTGTTCAGCAGAAGAAACAAACTCATACAGGTTTGGAACAACTTGAGTGTGAGTAAATAATTACAACATTTTCATTTTTCGGTGAACTACACCTTTAAGCTAACCGAATATCTCTTCCATGCAGCAGAAACTTAATAATAATGAGTCAAGTCTTACGAGATTTTTACTTTTTATTTTTATATCAAGATCTTTTTTCTTTTTGAGCATAATGATTTGGGTTTTATTTTGTCTAGATTTACTGTTAAGAAAGCATTGGCACTGGACAGGTGGAGGATGTATGAGTCCTTTATGCCGGGGCAGCATAAAGAGAAAAAGCCTTATTACCTGGATTGCTTTCAAAACTAATGTACATTTCATCCCTGTTTCAGCCGGGAGTCAAATGTTACCCTCTGGGGCGAAAATAAAGGTCATTTTAGCTACGCTTGTAGTTCATTTTTCCTTTGAAACGGGTTTGATTAAAAGATAGGTGTGTTGAGATCGATAGATTAATTGCTGGATATCTCCAGGGCATTGACGGAAAAATAATGACAGTTCTATATCGAGCTGCACGCATTAAAGTTAATTACCATAGTTCTGGGGTGGGAGTTAGCATATTTTGCCCACTAATTAAACATACATTTAAATGAAACGATCTCCTCCCTAGCTATGTTAATCACAGTGTCTTGTCATCCCTGCAGGAGAAATTGAATCAGGAATGGCAGACCCAACTCTTTCTTCAAGTCCTTTGGCATCTAAAAGCTTCAGTTCAATGAGGAGCAGTCAACAAATTGTGCCGCTAAAGTCCTTAAAAGTCGCCCCAATTAATAATAGGCATTTTACATCTCAAACAAGCAGTCCAATGGAAGCCAAAAGAGGTGGTTTGGAGATCATGACCATTCCTTTCTATAGGAACAACCCTGAGAACTTCTCCGGGGAAGGGAAAGATTTGAACGAGGACAGTTATCCTATTCCCCAAGATCCTCTGCCATCATTATCTGCAGAGGAAGAAAAAGATTCAGAGGGAAGTGGAGGAAAAGACTTGCCATTCAGTCATAACAGCCAAATGAAAGGATCCGATGACCACGGCGTCCCGCTGGAGACCACTGTCAAATGGCAGCTTATGAGTCTCCAGGCGACTCTACCTACTGATGCATCCAGTTCTTCTGAACCCAAGCACGTGGAACCAGCCAGCACAGTTGAGGAAGCCAGGGGGGAAATTGCTTACGTCCATTGGCCCATTGAAAAACGCAAAAACAATCCCTCGAACAAAGTCAATATGCCTTTCGTTAAACGAAAGCAAGAGTTGACCAGGGCACCGGAAGTACACACTTACAACATGCCCCCCACACCGAGCCCTGTCGTTCCCAGCAAGGACCAGCTAGCAATTACGCCAACCACTGGGATCACACCTTCCCAGTCTGGAGAAGAAACTACCGAAGACATTTTGTGTACTCCGGATCCAGCTGTTTCCAGCACGTGGTTACCTGTGGTTCAAGAGGAAGTAGATTCGTCACAACCACCAGTTCCTACGGTACCAACGACCCAAGGTGGACCTGAGGTTCAGCCGACGAGTCCAGATCCAAACAATGCTTCCCATCAGGCTGAGTCCAGGTCTGGAGGTTCGGAGTCGTTTGTGTCGGCTCATGGCTGGATAACATCCAGACTGGTTCCTATAGAGGAACCTTCATCCCAGACCACAGGAACTCCAGAGAAAGACACCACAAACACAACTGTCGCTGGGTGGGAAAAAAGCCCCTCCAGAAGTTCAGGTAAATCGGTCTTCAGTTGTGTTCTGTTGATGGAAGTGCAGTATCTAAATGAATGAAATGTTCTAAGGTTTATCTGTTTTATCTTTTGTTCATTCATTCTTTTATTTCCATTCTTCCATTCTATCTTGTTCATTCTACTTTCATCGTTTGTTTTTCTTTTGCTCATTAGTTTCTGTTAATTTTTTATTTTATGCTTTTTTCACTTGTTTCTTTCTACCATTCTTTCTTTCCCATTGTCTTTCTTTTTTAGTTTATTCCTTCCTTTTGTTCATTTACATTTTTGTTTTAGTTTTGTGTCCATTCTTTCCTTTCACCCTTTTTTGCTCTTTCATTTTTTCATTATGTTCTTTCTTTTGTTCATTCTTTAGTCTTGTTTTTTACTTTCCTTCCATTCTTTGCTCATTCTTTCTTTTGTTCATTATTTCATTACTTATAACATTATTTTTTCACCCTTTTTCTCTTTCGCTCTTGCATTCTTTATTCTTCTATTCTTTCTTACTTTTGTCTCTTTCATTCATTCTTCTTTGTTTCTTTTTGGTTGTTCTTTCTTTCTTCAATTGCTTCTTCCATTATTTTTCCATTGGGCCATTCTTTATTTTGCTATTCTCTCTTTAGTCTTTCACTTTTTATTCCATTCTTTCTTTTCCCTTTTCATTGTTTTCCATATTTTGTTCTTCATTTTTGTTCTCTTTTGTTTCTTTCATCCTCTTGCTAGTTTGCTATTTCTTCCTTTTGTTAATTACATTTTTTTTGTTCTTTTTCTTCTATTCTTTCCTTCATTCGTCCATACTTTCTTTTGCTCTGTATTTTTCTCTTTTGTTCTTTTTTTCTTTGCGTCGTAAACAAACAGATTGCAAAGAAGTAAATTGCAGCAGCAGCCTCAGAGTAAATAAAGGGTTAGGGCCAGTGCAATTAGATAGTCTCAGTAAGATCTTAGTCTAAAACAAATCAATATTGACAGAAGCCAGTAGATGTGTTCAGTAATTGACTCCAGTCTCACTCGAGACTATATGCATGTTTAAAATGGTGCTCTGTACATAAGCTCAACCTCCCCTTGTTCAAATCGATTTTCTTTGGGTGGGAGTTTCAAGGGTCTAAGACCCAAGAAATGCTCTTCAGCAAACTAAGTAAGGATCTTGAAAGCAGCTATAGTAGGCCTCTGGCATGGAATGATTGTAAACTGACAACAAAAGATCCGTTAACCTGACCGTACATTTAGCAGCTTTTGATGCAACATTTTAAAGAATGTAACAACGAAAGGTTTTTCAAGCTCAGATTTTTGTCTGTCTGTTAAAAAAAAAAAAAAGAAGTCCTTTGAATGTTTAGCATATAAAACTGTGAGAAACTTTGGATTGCATGGCAACAGACATGACAAAAAAACTGAAGCGCTTCTCCAACTAATAGTCAGTTTTCAACTGACAGTGCAGCTCAGAAAGAAACTAGCATTTGAGCGGATTTTTGCCAGAGGATTTCTTCACAAAAACCCGGTTGCTTTTGAGCACAGGGAGCAAAGAGCCCTGTTTGTCCTCCTTTTCCTCCAGCGCAGGTGGAAGTTCATAAGCCTTTTTAATCAATGATCTGCCGGTAGAGAGGCCGCTGTTCTCTGCCTCTCCCCCGAGGCCTTTTAGGCTTCAGAGAAGTAGTTTTTGAAAAATAGCCGCCGTCACGGTAGTCATAACACCAACACCAGCACCAGACTGGCCTGCCCTTAATTAGGGAATCACGTCGCTCTGTGATAAGACGAGGAGGTGCTGTGACTTTGCTGTTCCATCACTCTCGCTGACACGGCTTGGAGCTGTTTGCACATTGAAACAGACATGTTCATCGGTCTTTGTGCGACAGACAGGTGCAGTCTACAGACTCACACACACATACGCTCTTACAGACCCACATTATTTTATTCTGCGGGTTAAAATTTTTACTGTGGATTTTTATTTATTTGAAATCATTTTCTTATTTTATTTTTTAAAAATTTTTTTATTTAATTTTACTGTTATTTTAATATTTCATTTAATTTTAATAAAGCATGATGCACATGTAAACAGACATATTCATCGGCCTTTGTGGGACAGACAGGGGCACTTAGCCTCAAACACAAATACTACATACACTTTTAAGGCCCGTTCACATCATGGACAATAACTATACAAAAAAGGATATAGTTCTAGAAACTGATCTGAATATAAAAGAGTCCACACCACACTGTAAAAAATTATGAGATTAACAAGTTATGACAAAATATATTTTTTACATTGCTTTAACTCATCCAAATAGTCAGTTTAATGTAATTTAAGTTGGCATTACTTAAACATTCAATTTGATTGTACTTAAACATTTAAGGCAGCAATTTTTGATCAACTGTGCACAATTATAACGATAATGGCACAGAGAAACGATATCGTTGGAATCACTTTCAGATAATTTTTTTCTGCTAATGAACCAGGCTTTAAAGTGCTCGAGCATTTAAAGCGACAGACGCCATAACCGCAGCACGCTTATAATAAACAGAATGATATTCTCCGCTTTATTATTTGACCAAATTATGTAGTGTAATACATTTTATTTGTTATTTAAATATGCATCATTTTAATAGTATTTTAAATCAAATTATTGTAATTTAACATTCATTTTGCTGAAATTTTAATATTTCATTTCCATAAAGCATGATGTCATTTTTTGGCTTCTCATTTAAAGCCTGTTGGCTGCTCATTTATTGAATTTCACATATACCACATACTTAATTCTTTTATAATATATTCCGAACAAGACTTGCATTCTGCTCACTGCCAGACTCTAAAATATAAAGGGGTTCGGACGGACAACATGAAAGCCTGTGAGTTATTATCCTTCAGCTCCTTAAGATGAATCACCCTGCCTACAAGGTAATACACAACGAATATATGATCACTGTAGTAAATTCAGTGAGGAAAAGTTTCTTAAACATCATCTTTATTAACTCACAGCATGGGGAAAAGTCCCGCCCCCTACATTTTTGCCCTTATTAAATATTCTGTTTTCAGGAATACATTATGTTCCCATAATGCCACAGTAGTGCGCTGTATGTATGAATCTGGCTTTAATAACTTGTGAGCTACTCACACTAGCCCTGAAAGCGAGTTCAGGGGAGATAATGATTGCATCAGAGGCCAGGAAGCTAGAACGACTGCTTCCAATGTAGCTTTCAGTCTCCATGGAAGCCATGCGTGCTGTGTTCGGGCTTTGATCATGTGAGCGCCGAGCGCTACTACTGTTTGTCGACAAGCTAACAGTTGTACTTGCAGCTAACTGAGCTGCCAGGCTCTCTCCAGGCGAACATCACCCCCTCCTTCAGATGGTTTGTTTACTGTCTCACCACCCACACGATCCACTGGGTGGTCTTATATTTAAGGAAACATGATGTTTGTTATATGTGCTCTAAAGTGGCTGTAAACATCGAAATTCCAGCTCTTAGAGCGTAAGTATTTCAATATATATATTTTTAAAATACAAATTTAAGGAAGAAAATGTTTTTGTCATCTGTTTACAGTTTTTTATTTATTTTTGTGCCATTTGTGTCTTTATAAGATAGGTACAGACTAGGTGAGATGAGAAAAAGAGCAGGAATAAGATTGGGACTTGAACCTGCATTATTTGCAACAGAACTAAGGCTCTAAACATGCCCTATACCACTATGGCTCTGACAGCTTTCATGCTTTATTAGTAGTGGTGTTTGCACTGATCAGTAGTCAGAAATGACACCTTAGCAACTATTGCTGCGGTAATCTGTGTTACCAGTGTTTCACGGTGTTTGGCATGCGCTAGTGGTAAACAAATAGAGCAAGTTGAATCGCACTTTGGCAATTGTGGTTTTTTTGTGCGATGAGAAAAAGAAGAGGAAGTGAAAGAGGAGAATATGGACACGGTAATGGCTAGGGAAAACAATTAGCAAGACAATTTTGAAAATGGAGTTTGAGGTAATAGTTTTAAGTTTCTGGTAAGTTCAATACGCCATTTTAATTCGCTAGTCAGTAGACTAGTGAGATGATCATACTAAATTTCTGACACTGTCAGAAATTTATCACAGGCTATCTTTGGTCGCAAGACCGTGACGGTCACCGTGATTTTGCCAAGTAAGACATGGTCCTGGATCAACATATTTTGTTGATCCTGGATCAACATTCCTGTCCCAAAATGTAGTCCTTACCCAATCCCTACCCCTAAACCTAAACCTAACCCTACCCATAACTTTTCCCTAAAATCAGAGGGTAATGAAAGGTGAATAGCACTGATGTTTAAGTACTTCACCCTGGTTCTAAGCCTGAACTTGACATAAGCTGTAAACTTGTCCCTCAAATCTGATTGGTTGATTGGAAAGTTGATCCAGGATAAACAAAGATGTTAATCCAGGAACATGTGGTACTTGGTGAAATCACGTTCACCAGACCGTGACAGCAGGCGTCTTTGAACCTCTATCACTGTATGGCGCAGGACCACCGTTTAGGAGCAACGACCACAGAAATTGCCACGATTAGCCCAAAATCGTTCAATGTGTACTGGGCAAAAGGATAGCGAGCACACATTCAAAAGCAGTTTCAATACCCTGCATTTTGATAGTGGCTCCCAATGTGTGTGTGCGTAATCGCATATCCGAAAACAACCCCCCTCCCCAATGTCTAATATAACTGAAATGTTTATTTTTATATTTCCCATTTTCATTTGAGTTAAAAGTTGTGTTTTTGTCAATTTTACTTTTTTTAAAGGGACTGTGTGTAGTTTTTTAGGTATTTTATTATCTAAAATAAATAAAAAATATTCATAAATATGTCCTCAATGATGTACAAATACCTCTGTCAATTATCTGACTGATCTTCGTAAATGAAGAATTTATTATCTTTATATACATGGGACGGGTAGGTCCACGGAGGCTTCCATGTCGTTCCGCCATCTTGAAAAACTATAATAGCAGAGAGGGTCAAAAAGTACTAGACAACACGTTTCCACAACGCAGAAACGGTGGAGCAGAGCAGTGAGAGGCCCTTGTCACTGCCCCGGCAAGTTTAAAAGGCTGCATTGCACTGTGTTGTAAACCTTGTTCTTCTTAAGTGTAGAGAAACTCAGAAGCGAAAACCAGGAGACTCGGGGTTGTATCTACCCAAGTCTAACTAAAGCACTATACAGTAGTTCATATACCCTTTAAGGAGGAGGAGTTACATAAAGGTGGGAGAAACAAAGTGGGAGGTGGGAGAAACAAAAGCATGTAAATGAGGCATACAGGCTTAGGAGCCTGCCCTATACTGAGAGTGTTACCAATTCCAATCCAATCAGAATAACTATTCTAACAGTGAGACTACCAAATATTATTCATACTGTAACATGCGTGTTCGTTGTGTCAAGTTGCAGTTTGTTTGAAATAACAAACCTGTTCACCAAAAGGAAAACTCGACGAAGTGCTATTAGAAGACATCATGTCACAGCTTTTTGGTACATAACAGCTATCGTAGATGCAACACGCATTTGAAAAAGCGAGGCGCTGGAGAGCACAATTGGTTTGAATGCAAAATACAACTTCACTGCTAGATGGGAGGAATTCCTACACAATGTCCCTTTAAATATGACTATATAGTTTTTATTATTTCAGTTTTAGTTTGAGTTATTTTAGTACATTAAGTTAAACTAAACGAAAATGAGAAATGTGTCCTTTGCAACCAACTGAAATAAAATAAGTGTAAACTTTTTTAAATAATTTGGTTTATTTAAGTGAACGCTTATTTTATTTCAAGTAACAATTTTTAGTTAACTTTAAAAAACCCTTATATTAATCTCCTCTTTCTGTCCTAAGCTATTTTCTAAACTCAAAATCATTCCATGCTCAGCGTTTTCATAAACAGTGCGAGTTCTGCCAGGTCGGAAATTGAACCAAAAGCCTGATGTTCCTGATATCCAATGGCTTCATTGTCACGCCGCTGACCTGGATTGAGTCGGGAACACTGTGATGAAGTATCCTCTTCTATCTGATTATACGTGCTGCTTCAGGTTCCCTGCCGGCTGGGCTGTATCTTGCCGGAACTGAATAGACCAGACAGCTCCGACTCCCTCCACACCCCACTGAGATGCTTATTTTAGCAACATGGCATTTTATTCTCCCCTATCATTTTGAGAGAGAAAGTCTTTCAGATTTTAATGTGCTTTATAATGTACATGCACGCAGACAAGCCGCCATTTAGTGTTAAAATTTACTTTCTATTTTTGTTGTTTGTTTTAAGTGCGTCTTCGCGGGCAAAATACAGTCATTTGAATAGGAATCTATGTGATCTGGAATTTCGCAATGGACTCAAGTTGTTCACATGGATTTGCCAAATATACCAACAGAAAGCTGCTTGGTTTGAAAGGGATTTCTGTGTGAGTTGTGCTCACATCTCTACACTATTGACATTAGACAATGGACCTTTTTCCCCCGTAAAAAAATGTCACTAATTTAATCTTCTGATGACAATAAAATTTACTTTAGTTTGTATTTTGTCATGTCAAATTCATTATTCTTGGTTAGTTTTACTCTGACTAAAATGGCATTTTGTCAACAGTATTTTTAAAGTTAAAACATTTTAATTATTGCCACATTTGTTTCTGTACAGTTTTTGTTGTTGTTGTTTTAAGCTATGGTCACATTTACTGCTGTTCTGCGATATTTTCGTGGGCAAAACCCAACAATTTCATCATTATTGTTTTAAAGTGCGGTTACGTTTTCCTTCGTTATATTATATTTCCCCAGATTTCACAACCAATCCAAGTTGGTCATATGGATTTGCCTCAATGACCAACAAAAAGCTGCTTGGTTTTGAAAATAAAAAAGTGACTTCCTTGTTGTCACGGTGTGTGTATGGCAGGAACCACAAGGAGACGAGGATTTCCAGAAACAATCACTTTTACTTCTAAACAAAACAATAAACAGATGCAGGCAGGGAATACACTCAGGTAACAGACAACGACCGACCAAGACTAACTGAACAGAAGGATACTAAATACAGATACAATCAAACATAAAAAGGTGAAGACAGGTGACACGGATGAAGATAACGATGAACAGGCTGGTAATTGACGGAGTGAGTACAGGTGTGGAAACAAGAGGGATTCTGGGTAGAGTAGTGAAGACCAAGACAGACAGGTGCAGACGAAGACTGTGACATAACCCCCCCCCCCCCCCCCCTCCCAGTAGGCGTGACCTCACGCCGTAGAATAGGGGTGGGAGGGTGGGCATCCTGGAGTCCGTGACTGGAAGGCGGACTGGGTGCGGTAGGACGGACTCCAGGATGGTCCAGGCGGCCCTGGCGGAGCAGGACTTGCAGGTGGCCTGGTGGAGCAGGACGTGCAGGCGGCCAGGGCAGAGCAGGACGAGCAGGCGGCCAAGGTGGAGCAGGACATGGGTGTGGCCAGGGCGGACCAGGACATGGGCGTGGCCAGGGCGGAGCAGACGAACCCTCGGGCGTCCAGGGCGGAGCTGTTGGACCCTCGGGTGTCCAGGGCGGAGTTGGCTGTGGGCATAACCACAGCGGAGCAGTCGGACCTTCGGGCCTCGGGCAGCCACGGCGGTGAGGACCCCTCGGGCGGCCATGGTGGGGAAGACCCTTCGAGCGGTCACGGCGGGGAAGACCCTTCTGGTGGCCGTGGGCCCTTGGGCGTCCACGGCAAGGGTCTATGGCCCCCCCCCCAAAAAAAATTAATGGGGAGAGTGACTGGGCGGACTGGCATTCCCCGGACCAGCGGGGAATGCTCTGTGCCGGACGGGACCAGCGGGGAATGCTCTGTGCCGGACGGGACCAGCGGGGAATGCTCTGTGCCGGACGGGACCAGCGGGGAATGCTCTGTGCCGGACGGGACCAGCGGGGAATGCTCTGTGCCGGACGGGACCAGCGGGGAATGCTCTGTGCCGGACGGGACCAGCGGGGAATGCTCTGTGCCGGACGGGACCAGCGGGGAATGCTCTGTGCCGGACGGGACCAGCGGGGAATGCTCTGTGCCGGACGGGACCAGCGGGGAATGCTCTGTGCCGGACGGGACCAGCGGGGAATGCTCTGTGCCGGACGGGACCAGCGGGGAATGCTCTGTGCCGGACGGGACCAGCGGGGAATGCTCTGTGCCGGACGGGACCAGCGGGGAATGCTCTGTGCCGGACGGGACCAGCGGGGAATGCTCTGTGCCGGACGGGACCAGCGGGGAATGCTCTGTGCCGGACGGGACCAGCGGGGAATGCTCTGTGCCGGACGGGACCAGCGGGGAATGCTCTGTGCCGGACGGGACCAGCGGGGAATGCTCTGTGCCGGACGGGACCAGCGGGGAATGCTCTGTGCCGGACGGGACCAGCGGGGAATGCTCTGTGCCGGACGGGACCAGCGGGGAATGCTCTGTGCCGGACGGGACCAGCGGTGAAGGCCTTGAGCTGGGCGGGACCAGCGGCGAAGAGGGCCTCGGCTCTGGCTTGACGTGGTTGACGTGAAGCTCTGGCTGGACGTGGCTGACGTGAAGCTCTGGCTGGACGTGGCTGACGTGAAGCTCTGGCTGGACGTGGCTGACGTGAAGCTCTGGCTGGACGTGGCTGACGTGAAGCTCTGGCTGGACGTGGCTGACGTGAAGCTCTGGCTGGACGTGGCTGACGTGAAGCTCTGGCTGGACGTGGCTGACGTGAAGCTCTGGCTGGACGTGGCTGACGTGAAGCTCTGGCTGGACGTGGCTGACGTGAAGCTCTGGCTGGACGTGGCTGACGTGAAGCTCTGGCTGGACGTGGCTGACGTGAAGCTCTGGCTGGACGTGGCTGACGTGAAGCTCTGGCTGGACGTGGCTGACGTGAAGCTCTGGCTGGACGTGGATGACGTGAAGCTCTGATGGTGACATGGCGTGCCACGGGATGAAGCTGTCCAGACATCTAGAGAGGGCCTCTCTCCAATCCAGACCAGCGATGTCTGGGAGTTCCCGTGGATCTACCTCCTGGGCCCCAAGCCAGTAACAAGCCTTTATCACCTCGTCGCTCAGAGAGGGAGAAGCAACTAGGGGAACGAACCCCCATGTGTATTGGAACAGATCGCGGCTCTCCATCGCCAAAGCCGTGATCTGTCCAACAAGCTCCCAGCTCATCTTGTTTGTTTGGTCGGTCGTTCTGTCACGGTGTGTGTATGGCAGGAACCACAAGGAGACGAGGATTTCCAGAAACAATCACTTTTACTTCTAAACAAAACAATAAACAGATGCAGGCAGGGAATACACTCAGGTAACATAGACAACGACCGATCAAGACTAACTGAACAGAAGGATACTAAATACAGATACAAATCAAACATAACAAGGTGAAGACAGGTGACACGGATGAAGATAACAATGAACAGGCTGGTAATTGAGGGAGTGAGTACAGGTGTGGAAACAAGAGGGATTCTGGGTAGTGTAGTGAAGACCAAGACAGACAGGTGCAGACGAAGACTGTGACACTTGTGAGCTGTTTCACAAATCGCAACACTATTGACAAAAGACAATGGACCTTTTTTTTGTTCATTAAGTCATAGTTTTTATCTTTTGATTTATATTATTTACATTTAATCATTATTTTGTCATGACATATTCATTGTTTTAGTTTTACTCTGACTAAAATGGGATTTTGTCATTTTCATTAACAGCATTTTTTTTTATTAAAACCACCATCGTCTTGTCTTCATAATAATTAACAAAATTAAAATAAAAAAAAACTAGCAATTTCAATATGCATCCACACAAGCAAGAAATTTGTGTTTGAATAAAATTTCCCCACTCGGATTCACCGCAATGACCAACAAAAAGCTGCTTGGTTTGAAAGTAACTTCTTTGTGAGCTGTACTTTATACATCGCAACACTACTTTCAATAGACCTTGTTTGCCCAAGAAATTTCCCCATAATTTTGCTATTGTAACCGTGGCTGAAGGCTTAAAGGGATACTCCACCAGTTTTTCTTATTAAACTATGTTATTCCCTTAACTAAGACGAGTTGATACATACCTCTCTCGTCTCAGTGCGTGCACTATATCGCTCTGTTTTGCCGCAAAACTATGTTGGCACTTAGCTTAGCCCATGCATTAAATATGGGCCAAGCAGAGAAGCGACCAAACACTTCCACGTTTTCCCTATGTAAACACAGTTACTCGAGTAGTGTAACTTGACCTGGGCTGGTGACACAAAATAAACCGTTGCCCTTTTCTAAGCGTTTAAAATTGATGACTATATTGTATGGCGGAATACCATAACAAGTGCTTTTGCGCACTTCGACTTGGCGCAATAATATCTTCACTCGTGAAAAGTCCTCTTACCGGCTCCCGCTTCCTCTCGTTGTATTGACGGAAATGTCAGAGGGAGAGGAAGCGGGAGCCGGTAAGAGGACTTTTCACGAGTGAAGATATTATTGCGCCAAGTCGAAGTGCTCAAAAGCACTTGTTATGGTATTCCGCCATACAATATAGTCATCAATTTTAAACGCTTAGAAAAGGGCAACGGTTTATTTTGTGTCACCAGCCCAGGTCAAGTTACACTACTCGAGTAACTGTGTTTACATAGGGAAAACGTGGAAGTGTTTGGTCGCTTCTCTGCTTGGCCCATATTTAATGCATGGGCTAAGCTAAGTGCTAACATAGTTTTGCGGCAATACAGAGCGATATAGTGCACGCACTGAGACGAGAGAGGTATGTATCAACTCGTCTTAGTTAAGGGAATAACATAGTTTAATAAGAAAAACTGGTGGAGTATCCCTTTAAGTTTTATCTTTTGATGACAATATAATTTACATTAAGTCAGTATGTTGTCATGTCATATTCATTTTGGTTAGTTTTACTCAGACTAAAATGGTATTTCGTCATATTTTCGTCAAAAGTATTTTAAAAAAAAAAACCAAAAAAATCGCCATTGTATTGTCTTATTTAGATTTTACAAAATAAAAGCTGTTTATTAATTCTCCTTGGTTTTAGCATCATAAATAACTTAACTTTGTATGTACAGATTCAGATTAATCCATTGGTCACACGGATTTGTCGCATTGACCAACAAAAAGCTGCTTGGTTTGATAGTGAGTTAAAAATTTTGTGATTCAATATGAATCCACACGATCAGGAACTTTGCGTGATAATTACATTTCCCCAGGTGGATTCACCGTGATGACCAACAAAAAGCTGCTTGGTTTAAGAAGTGACTTTCATACATTGCTACACTATTGAAAATTGACAATGTGACCACACCTTACTCATCAAATCAGTTGTCAGTCCCATAAATAACTGAACTGAAGTGTGTACATGGTCGGATGAATCACTCAAAAGAGTATTTCAATAGTAGTTTAATAGCAGAGTATGAGGACTCACTTGATACAAGCTTCAATCAACTTCACTTCAAGCTTGCAGATGCGTTTTGTTCATAAACAACAGCAGCTTTACCAGAATACCCTCAGATACAAACTCAGTGACATCAAATTATGTTCAGCAGGGCACATCAGCCAAGACAAGCTGGAGATGGAACGGAAAAATAAAAGAAAGAGAGAAGAGGCGCAAACAATAAGGACTGTTGATGTGCCTATAGCAGCCTGAAGCCTACAGCATGGAGAAGCTTCAACCATTAACTGTGTGTCAGATTCTCCAGGCACTAACAATAGCGCAGATACTCTTGTCTCTCTCTCTCTCTCTCTCTCTCTCTCTCTCTCTCTCTCTCTCTCTCTCTCTCTCTCTCTCTCTCTCTCTCTCTCTCTCTCTCTCTCTCTCTCTCTCTCTCTCTCTCTCTCATATCCCCTTGTTTCTTCCATATTTTTTATTCATAGAGAAAGTAAATCAGCTCTTGTCCCTTGCACCAAACTCATATCAGAGTTTAGTTATAGCATCAACCCTATTAATAGGGATGTTTAATGTGAGATTTTGAGTTATTTATGCAAATCTCAGGATGCGTGTGACACCGACAGGCTTTAATCTTTTCGTTGTAGTGGTGAGGTACGACAAGACGGGGATATTATTGGAACGCTGAGGTGTTTAATGTCAGGATTATTTTAGGATTCTCATTGCCAGGATGAAGTTTAGTGCCTTTCTAGCTGAAATCTGCCCTCAAATTGTAGGTTTTAAGTGTTTGAGGATTATGAGCGCTTTGAATTGTCTCTTTTGTAGAATCGTGTTTCATGATTACTTGGGGGCTAAAAAAAGATTTTTGAAACCGCTTGCAGGTAAAAACCAAGAAATAAGAGAACAACATGCTGTTTTGACGAAGTGTCAACTCTTATTTCTGTGATTCACTTGCATTTACAGACACCATAATCCCTGGCTGTAGGATTTTAAGATTTTCAGCGTGTTTTTGTGTGGTGAGATTTACTGTAGTCATGTTGGGTCAGTGGTCTCGAATGTTGGAACATCAGGTTTGCTTTCACCATTTCTACCAGAACAGTGTCACTTTTTAAGTAATGATCACTAGTGATTTATTGTAGTAAATTGCTTCAGTTTGCATGAATTAACTCTTTTCCCGCCACCGTTTTTGAAAAAGGTTGCCAACATTTTTGATCATATTCATAAAACTTTCATGACTCCAGAATATTTTGTTGTATGAATATCTGAATATGCCATATATATATATATATATATATATATATATATATTAGGGGTGGAACGGTACACAGAATTCACGGTTCGGTTCATACCTCTGTTCAGAGACATCACGGTTCGGTACGATTTCTGTACAATGGAGTGAAAAGCAAAACAAAAATGCAGAAGGCATTTTTATAAATGTCTTAAGCCTTTTATTTTTTAAATAAGTTTTATTAATAAAGGCATAGAACCAGTTTATTTGTAGTGCACTGACAATAGTTTTATATAATTTAATTAGTTTATTAATTAAATTAATAAAAAGACAAAGATCTTGCAATATGTTTGGTATGTTTGAATCAATCAATCAATATATCATTCAGATCAATATATTTGTTTTTCAACAATTGTTTTTTTAATCAATGTAGAATGTGTACACTGTTAAAAATTACCTGTAAATTTTACAGTAAAATACTGGCAGCAGGGTTGCCAGCCAGTTACTGTATTTTTTACAGTAGCGTCTGTAATTTAATTTACAGAATTTTACTGTATTCTCTGATTACAGTATTTTTTAAAATGTTGTATTTCTTACAGTAAGTTCCATGATTCTCTGTATTTGCTATATCTAGAGGAAATATGTAAAATGCAGTATATACAATATATTTTCCTGA
This sequence comes from Siphateles boraxobius, assembly GCF_051911475.1. Classification (NCBI taxonomy): domain Eukaryota; kingdom Metazoa; phylum Chordata; class Actinopteri; order Cypriniformes; family Leuciscidae; genus Siphateles; species Siphateles boraxobius. The sequence goes on along the minus strand of NW_027508733.1, from coordinate 20,093,210 downwards.
TGTCTGAATATTAATGACTGGCAGCTGAATTTGAAATGTTAATTATTCATCAAATGCAAATTGTTTTTAAATACATTAAGTGTTGTATAATGCACAACTTAATTCCCCTATTACTTCACAAAACAAACAAATCATTCAACATCCTAATCTTGAAAAAAAGGTCAACATTTGTTTAATTTATAACTTTAAAATATGCATGAAAAAAAGTAATAAAACAGTGTATTTTGTATATTTTGATTTAATTTTTATTTACAAACTTGTATTTTTTTTTAAAATGGACATGAAATTAAATATTTTTTAATTACTTGAAACAAATTAGCCGTCATGGCCCTTCACACAAAGAAGAAATACGCAAACGACATACATTTAAAACAAGTTGACCAACATGATCATAATAAAATGGTTCTGAAAAACACAGACACGGATGAATTTTCACCACTTCATTACCAGACAAACATATCCAAACAACAAGGCCCCAAGTGAGTCCAACAAACTTCTGATCAAAAATGGAGAATAATTCAGCTCCAGATGCTGTTCCATCACAGGATGCAAAGAGTGGCTAGAAATATTGAAAAGGACAATATATTAGATATATTACAAAACATAATGATATAGTCAGAGACAGACGGAGGGATGACAGATTCAGTTAGAGACAGGGAGAGAATATTAAAAGGTTACAATTAAAGAAAAAATAGATCATTGTGTGTGTGTGTGTGTGTGTGTGTGTGTGTGTGTGTGTGTGTGTGTGTGTGTGTGTGTGTGTGTGTGTGTGTGTGTGTGTGTGTGTGTGTGTGTGTGTGTGTGTGTGTGTGTTACTTACATTTCAGAAATTCCACTGATAACCCATCACTTTGCTGGGGAGAGTGGCAACATGTGGGTTCACTGCAAGCTGTTTCTTCTGTACCATTTGCCCTGTCGTTTTAGATGGCAATTTTCCTCTCGACTTCTTTGTTCCTCTCTCCGGATTGATACATACAAAGCACCTAAAGGGCCAGGAAACAGACAATATGTAATTAAGACTAATTAACTCAACAGATAATATATCTAAAGGCAAGTTCTGATATTGAATACATGTGTAAAATGCAGGTACTGAAGTAGTTAAGAATTCAATCATTACCTTTAAATGAACTCCAAGGTGCCTCCTCCTGATTGCATATGTAATATGCAGTGAACAGTATGGCAAGGCCAGACAGGAAGCTGGGCTGAATGCTCTCCTTACACAAAACTTGGCCTTCCAGTGTCCACTTGTCAAATTGTCTCCTAAAACAAAAGCACATGTGGCAAAAGTTATTTTTTACTATACCATTTTTATTTTTCAGCTTTTTACATTTAAACTATATTTTAGTATTCAGAGTGCAGGAACTCTTTCTTTTAAATAAAATGAACAAAGGCATTATACAAACAATAAGCTAATTACACACACAGAGTAGGCTATAGCTAAAATATATGTACTGAAATGTAAGGGATTTTTACACCGGCATATTAAACATGCGACAAAACTGGTATTACAGCACCATTCAAAATGTAGGCTAACGTTATATGACACACATCCTCTGTGAGTCTGACGCAAGGTTTTAGCAACGCCGTTTTAATTTCGGCGCCCATTTTAACAGATGACTTGATTTTGATTTTGATTTGATTTACACCATACAATAATTACGACGAAGTGTGCTGATCAACACGAAGCTCGTGTGAATACCGACTTTTGTCATTAAAGCATGTAATTCTTAACATAGGAGCCCATAAATCCCGAGGAATGTGTGAAATACTACCGCGTCCGTGCTGCTGAAGCCCCGCGCAAGTCTCCCTCGCGCCCCGCGGTCGGAGGATGTGTGATCCGGGGTTAAGTTACCAATATGAACCGCGAATATAACGTTACCTTCATAGTCTACGAGTAACCCAACATGAAAAATAAGAAACTGAAATAATAAGTCACTTACCACAGAGTTGAGAATCACTCCTCTTGCCGCCGCCGACAAGACCGTTGAAGATCACAATGCCTCTGAAGATTTGAAATTTACAGCAATATTCTGTATTTTGAATCAAACCGACGCGCGACCACAGAATGCATTGCAGTTTACAGCAATATGCTGTATTATTAGAAAACAGCCAGCTGCTGTAAAATAATGCTGTAATTTTTACAGCAATTCATTACAGTGTAGTTTAAATGTAAAACTGTGTGTGCGTGTGCGTGTGCGTGTGTGTGTGTGTGTGTGTGCGTGTGCGATTTTGGTTGGGTGACAGTTGTAGGTTATAGTTTGACAAGAGAGTGTGACAAAAGCCCAATGTTGTGTTTTATTGCGAGTGTACACAAAAATATGTAAACACTTTGCAGTTTGAATTATATGTTTACGGAGTATGTTTTTGTTTCCACTGTTCGATCGCGCCCGCGCCTCTCTCTCTCTCTCTCTCTCTCTCTCTCTCTCTCTCTCACACACACACACACACACACACACACACACAGTTCGATCGCGCCCGCACCTCTCTCTCTCTCTCACACACACACACACACACAGTTCGATCGCGCCCGTGCCTCTCTCTCTCTCGCGCATGTACACACACTTCAGCATTGCAATACTGATATCGCGGTCTGTTCATTATGCTGCGTTCAGCTCAAACGCGAATTGAGCGAATTTTATCGCTATTTAGAGTTTTATTTATTTTTATACCGTGTATTCTACGTGTAAATTCGTGCACAGAACCGTGACGCCGGTACCGATTCGGTTCAATACGAATACATGTACCGTTCCACCCCTAATATATATATATTTATATATATATATATATATATATATATAAAGAACAGACCCTCTGCTTTAAAAAACAACAACAACAAAAAAACTGTTTTATTCTAGCTTCATGCATTCATTTTTTATCAACACTTGAATGTGGGTAAGTTTCATAACAAAGGCAGCATTTTTAGCATAGAGCTGAGAAAATCAAGTTTTTGTCAAAGACTACTTCTGGATCTGATTCAGGACGATGATCAAAACTCAAATGGAGTAAATCGAGGCTATCAACAGCCCCAAGGCTTAACAGTCCTGTAGCTCGTCCTGGGTCGACATTTCATTCAGTAACATTAGGCAGTTTAGATGTATATGCTGTTTAATGTTGATGATCATGTTATTTTACATATGCATATGATTACATAAGCTATTGCTTGTTTCTGCTTCTTCTTTACCTGTGTTTTGATCAGGAGATTCAGTACTGTTACAGAAGTTGCATAATAGTGCCCCCTACCGTATAACAGTGAAAACATGGAAAGCCGTAAATTTCCGTCAATGGTGGGAAAGTGTTGTCTCACAAATGACGGAAATTTCCATCAATGGAAGGGAAAGAGTTAACCATAAGTTAGTTGTTTTTAGTTTTTTTAGCTTGGCATGCTTGGCATGGCAAGTTTCCAATCAATAATCTTATCACTTTAGAATCAAAGAATCGCATCTTTATTACAGATTCCTCGATTCAGATTCACAAGCCATCGATTTGATTGGACTCAACCCACCAATATTATGGTGATCAGCTGAACTTCCAAACTAATTACGCCTAGTTTTGCCAATTTCTGCAAACTCTCTCTGCTTTTCTACAGCAAATTCTGAGTGCTACAGTATAAGGGTTCGTTCCACTGCGGTGCAAGTTACGTCATCCCAACAGTGGTAAACGGAAACTCCAGCCTTCCTCAGGTTCATTCTTCCAGCCGCATTAAATCACTGCTTGCTCTGTGCCAGTAGATTGCTGTGGTCCACAGGGATGCAGAGTTATCTGTGTTGCGGTAGAAATAGGCCTTGGCATCCCAAGGTGCACACTCAGCTTACCTCCACAGTAATTGCAACCTCACATTCAGTGAATGATGAGCGCTGGTGATTTGACCTCCTAGGCTCAGAGGATGGTGTCACGTATAAACTTTATTGCAAGGACCGTGATAAACTAATTTGGAGTTGTGAAAATCTGTAATTTGCCTCAAAATTATGTGTAATTTGTGCTTTTTCTTGCATTTGGAGAGCGCTTGTTTGTATTATGACTAATTGTAGCATTTAATTGATTTAATGATTCACCACCCACAGTGGGTTTTATTCACAGCAATAGTTACTATGCAGTGTTTCAGTGAAATTGGGACAGCTCAAATACAGAAAATCTGGAATAATGTTGATTTCCAAGTATTGGTTGATTTATGTGCAACCGAGTGAAACGTTCCAATGAAACATAAAAGCTGAATGAATTTTTCAAGCTTCGAACATAGACATAATAAGAGGAAGCAGACAGACAACTTAGAAAAAATTCTACACTATTACTAAATGTCTTTTGTATCGCTCCACACGGAGAAATTGAAGCCCCTTTGAGTTAAACGAGCCTGTCAATTTTGTTTGCACAATAAAATAGATTTTTTTTCACGATTGAGCAAAAATAGCTAAATTTATGATAAATTTATATGGAGAGACTGATCCACTTTTATGATTTCTCTCATCAAAATTAATAAGAGAAATCATAACGCAAGACAGTTTCAATAGTCAAGTCAAAATATCATATTTACATTAAAGTTAAAAGCAGTCCTCCTGGGACATTAGTGTTTAAGAGTTAGAAAGTCGCAATTATGACTTCACATACGTTCAAATCACTTTGGTCAACTAAAAACAAACAAATATGCAACAAACAATATGGAATTAATTGTGCAGGGCTTTCACTGTGAGGTTGAGTTACATAAGTTACATTGAGTCACATAAATCCTCTTCTTGTTTGTTTGTGTGTGTGTGTGTGTGTGTGTGTGTGTGTGTGTGTGTGTGTGTGTGTGTGTGTGTGTGTGTGTGTGTGTGTGTGTGTGTGTGTGTGAGTGTGTGTGTGTGTGTGTGTGTGTGTGTGTGTGTGTGTGTGTGTGTGTGTGTGTGTGTGTGAGTGTGTGTGTGTGTGTGTGTGTGTGTGTGTGTGTGTGTGTGTGTGTGTGTGTGTGTGTGTGTGTGTGTGTGTGTGTGTGTGTGTGTGTGTGTGTGACCGATCCTACTCGACCCGCTCCGAGCAGTGAGACTGACTGAGTGAGTGAGTGACTGACTCATTTTTGGGTGAAATATCCCTTTAAATAAGGAAAATTGCTGGGGATGTGTACGATGTTGAAAGAGTGTTAACAAAATATCACCCTGTAGACATGAGATGCAGTATAAGTAACGCTGAAGTTCTCGCAACACTTTATTCCTTCAGTGAGATTTATTTGTGCAGGCCAGCCACTATAATTATCCATCTATTGTTTTCAAGTGTGAAGATCCATAAGGGATTTGATTGGATCTTACTGCTGTGAAGTCTTCAAGTATTTCTCCTTTAACAAGGCCTTCAGTGTAGCATCATAAACAGCTTGTTTATGAGAGAATGGAGAATGTACACTTAAGAGTTGAGGCAGTGAAGCACTGTATTGGTATTTTATTTTCCTAGAGACTGTCCTTCATGGCCATGGACTGTGTTTTTGAGATTCAGCAGCAGAGATCACAGTTTTTTTTTTAGATTCATAAGTTTGATACCCATTTGTGAGCTTTTTTTAAGTGACATTAAAAAGTCATGGTATTCAGATGCTGCTCAGAAGACTGCAATATAGGAACTTGATGCATCAAATATTTTGTAATAATGCGATTATCATGGCAAATGGACTATTATCCACTTGAATTGTTTGTAGTGTTGACAGTTTGAGAAGGCGTTTCCATCTCAGGTTGAGCTTCATTCAGTGTCTGCT